>NC_092235.1:67288208-67617583 GCF_036320965.1 Panulirus ornatus
AGCCACTGAAAAGGCTGCTGCTGGTTAGCAAAGTTTAAGAGTGGTGTTATATTAAATCACTTCCAGAAGACCTATCCCAGTATTTCCCAAACTAAATTAAAAGGCAGTCTTTTGAATGTCCAAATGATCAACAAGTTCTCTGGATATTCATCTTTTTGACCTAATAATTTTGATATTTTTGGATAAAGATGTTAACATCAACTGTATAGAACATATTTATATTTATTTATTATACTTTGTCGCTGTCTCCCGCGTTTGCGAGGTAGCGCAAGGAAACAGACGAACATAGAACATATATATATTTATATTATGGATGTGAATCTGTTAATATGTATATCTAGCTGGAGTCATGAGTGACTAACATTCAAATACATAAGAGGTAGTAAAAATCAGCTTAGTAATGCTAGTAGTGCACCATGACTGAAACCTACATATATGAGAGTATGTGGATGATTTTTTTTTCAATTTTATCCTATTGATGAGGCACCTGAGATAGTAGACCATCAAAGTTTGGTGTTATACTTGCTGTTATCATTCATTTGGATACTGTTCATTTATATTTTTCAATATTGTGCTATATATGTGCACTATAGAGAGCTTAAAGAACACATTTTATGAAGGCCTGCTGAATCATAGGAACTGAACAATGACACAATGCCAATCACCTGTGCAAAGTCTGTCTTGAAGCTCCTATACAACTCTCAGAATTGAACAAAAGAATGTTCACTTTGTAGTCCCCCATCTCAATTCACTCATGGCCTAAATGATCCTGACTATGAGAGGTATCCTTTCCACTGGTAGCACCAGTTAAATGGCCTGAGTTTTTTCTCAAATTATGATATGTAACAACAGAAGGCTCTTAATATTTTGGTAATTGGAGTCATCTCATGCACCCAGTGGATTATACAGAACTTATGCTCAGATTAGATATCAGTGAAATGCCACTGTGATTAGCAGAGTCTGCACATTTCTGGTAATTCACTGAAGCACCCAGTTTACTCAAGCACCCACTTTAGCTACTGTTTCTTTGTAGAATTTGAGCTTGAGAATCGCTTGTTCAGACTATTTCACAAAGTCGAGATATGCTACTAGAAAGGTCAGACATGAGATGTATCATCATCTCTGCATAATGTTATGAAACTGGAGGGTAAGTTCTTAATTGTGTAACATCAAGCCTACTCGCAAACTTTCTTGTACTTGTTGAAGTGTCTGATAGTCTGCATGATACTGTAAAGTACACCATAATCTGCTAGTAATTGTTGTTCAAGTGGGATTACTACTTTTATATGTTGATAATGACAAAACAATACTGAAAGTGATGATATTGTGTTATACTCTCAATTGTGATGATCACATTTTGGTTTTATGATGTCACTAATTCTTCTGAGGAAGACTGTAAGCTAAAAACTCATATTTACTTTTTATTTTTTATTTATTTATTTTGTTTTGTCGCTGTCTCCCGCGTTTGCGAGGTAGCGTAAGGAAACAGACGAAAGAAATGGCTCAACCCACCCCCATACACATGTATATACATACACGTCCACACGCAAATATACATACCTATGCATCTCAATGTACACATATATATACACAGACAGACACATACATATATACCCATGCACACAATTCACACTGTCTGCCTTTATTCATTCCCATCGCTACCTCACCACACATGGAATACCATCCCCCTCCCCCCTCATGTGTGCGAGGTAGCGCTAGGAAAAGACAACAAAGGCCCCATTCGTTCACACTCAGTCTCTAGCTGTCATGCAATAATGCCCGAAACCACAGCTCCCTTTCCACATCCAGGCCCCACACAACTTTCCATGGTTTACCCCAGGCGCTTCACATGCCCTGATTCAATCCACTGACAGCACGTCAACCCCGGTATACCACATCAATCCAATTCACTCTATTCCTTGCCCGCCTTTCACCCTCCTGCATGTTCAGGCCCCGATCACTCAAAATCTTTTTCACTCCATCTTTCCACCTCCAATTTGGTCTCCCACTTCTCCTTGTTCCCTCCACCTCTGACACATATATCCTCTCGGTCAATCTTTCCTCACTCATTCTCTCCATGTGCCCAAACCATTTCAAAACACCCTCTTCTGCTCTCTCAACCACGCTCTTTTTATTTCCACATATCTCTCTCACCCTTACATTACTTACTCGATCAAACCACCTCACACCACACATTGTCCTTATATTATATATTATTTTATTATATTTGCTCACTTTCCCACATCAGCAAGGTGGCACCAGGAAACAGACAAAGAATAACCCATCCACTCATATACACATGTGTATACATTAATGTCCATACACACTTATATACATATACACATCAACATTAAAACAGCGGGGGGGGGCAGAGGGAGCGGGGGGCCAGAAATCCTCCCCTCCTTGTATTAACTTTCTAAAATGGGAAACAGAAGAAGGAGTCACGCGGGGAGTGCTCATCCTCCTCGAAGGCTCAGAGTGGGGTGCCTAAATGTGTGTGGATGTAACCAAGATGTGAAAAAAGGAGAGATAGGTAGTATGTTTGAGGAAAGGAACCTGGATGTTTTGGCTCTGAGTGAAACGAAGCTCAAGGGTAAAGGGGAAGAGTGGTTTGGGAATGTCTGGGGAGTAAAGTCAGGGGTTAGTGAGAGGACAAGAGCAAGGGAAGGAGTAGCAATACTCCTGAAACAGGAGTTGTGGGAGTATGTGATAGAGTGTAAGAAAGTAAATTCTCGATTAATATGGGTAAAACTGAAAGTTGATGGAGAGAGGTGGGTGATTATTGGTGCATATGCACCTGGGCATGAGAAGAAAGATCAAGAGAGGCAAGTGTTTTGGGAGCAGCTGAATGAGTGTGTTAGTGGTTTTGATGCACGAGACCGGGTCATAGTGATGGGTGATTTGAATGCAAAGGTGAGTAATGTGGCAGTTGAGGGAATAATTGGTATACATGGGGTGTCCAGTGTTGTAAATGGAAATGGTGAAGAGCTTGTAGATTTATGTGCTGAAAAAGGACTGATGATTGGGAATACCTGGTTTAAAAAGCGAGATATACATAAGTATACTTATGTAAGTAGGAGAGATGGCCAGAGAGCGTTATTGGATTACGTGTTAATTGACAGGCGTGCGAAAGAGAGACTTTTGGATGTTAATGTGCTGAGAGGTGCAACTGGAGGGATATCTGATCATTATCTTGTGGAGGCTAAGGTGAAGATTTGTATGGGTTTTCAGAAAAGAAGAGTGAATGTTGGGGTGAAGAGGGTGGTGAGAGTAAGTGAGCTTGAGAAGGAGACCTGTGTGAGGAAGTACCAGGAGAGACTGAGTACAGAATGGAAAAAGGTGAGAACAATGGAAGTAAGGGGAGTGGGGGAGGAATGGGATATATTTAGGGAATCAGTGATGGATTGCGCAAAAGATGCTTGTGGCATGAGAAGAGTGGGAGGTGGGTTGATTAGAAAGGGTAGTGAGTGGTGGGATGAAGAAGTAAGAGTATTAGTGAAAGAGAAGAGAGAGGCATTTGGACGATTTTTGCAGGGAAAAAATGCAATTGAGTGGGAGATGTATAAAAGAAAGAGACAGGAGGTCAAGAGAAAGGTGCAAGAGGTGAAAAAAAGGGCAAATGAGAGTTGGGGTGAGAGAGTATCATTAAATTTTAGGGAGAATAAAAAGATGTTCTGGAAGGAGGTAAATAAAGTGCGTAAGACAAGGGAGCAAATGGGAACTTCAGTGAAGGGCGCAAATGGGGAGGTGATAACAAGTAGTGGTGATGTGAGAAGGAGATGGAGTGAGTATTTTGAAGGTTTGTTGAATGTGTTTGATGATAGAGTGGCAGATATAGGGTGCTTTGGTCGAGGTGGTGTGCAAAGTGAGAGGGTTAGGGAAAATGATTTGGTAAACAGAGAGGAGGTAGTGAAAGCTTTGCGGAAGATGAAACCGGCAAGGCAGCAGGTTTGGATGGTATTGCAGTGGAATTTGTTAAAAAAGGGGGTGACTGTATTGTTGACTGGTTGGTAAGGTTATTTAATGTATGTTTGACTCATGGTGAGGTGCCTGAGGATTGGCGGAATGCGTGCATAGTGCCATTGTACAAAGGCAAAGGGGATAAGAGTGAGTGCTCAAATTACAGAGGTATAAGTTTGTTGAGTATTCCTGGTAAATTATATGGGAGGGTATTGATTGAGAGGGTGAAGGCATGTACAGAGCATCAGATTGGGGAAGAGCAGTGTGGTTTCAGAAGTGGTAGAGGATGTGTGGATCAGGTGTTTGCTTTGAAGAATGTATGCGAGAAATACTTAGAAAAGCAAATGGATTTGTATGTAGCATTTATGGATCTGGAGAAGGCATATGATAGAGTTGATAGAGATGCTCTGTGGAAGGTATTAAGAATATATGGTGTGGGAGGAAAGTTGTTAGAAGCAGTGAAAAGTTTTTATCGAGGATGTAAGGCATGTGTACGTGTAGGAAGAGAGGAAAGTGATTGGTTCTCAGTGAATGTAGGTTTGCGGCAGGGGTGTGTGATGTCTCCATGGTTGTTTAATTTGTTTATGGATGGGGTTGTTAGGGAGGTGAATGCAAGAGTTTTGGAAAGAGGGGCAAGTATGAAGTCTGTTGGGGATGAGAGAGCTTGGGAAGTGAGTCAGTTGTTGTTCGCTGATGATACAGCGCTGGTGGCTGATTCATGTGAGAAACTGCAGAAGCTGGTGACTGAGTTTGGAAAAGTGTGTGGAAGAAGAAAGTTAAGAGTAAATGTGAATAAGAGCAAGGTTATTAGGTACAGTAGGGTTGAGGGTCAAGTCAATTGGGAGGTGAGTTTGAATGGAGAAAAACTGGAGGAAGTGAAGTGTTTTAGATATCTGGGAGTGGATCTGGCAGTGGATGGAACCATGGAAGCGGAAGTGGATCATAGGGTGGGGGAGGGGGCGAAAATCCTGGGGGCCTTGAAAAATGTGTGGAAGTCGAGAACATTATCTCGTAAAGCAAAAATGGGTATGTTTGAAGGAATAGTGGTTCCAACAATGTTGTATGGTTGCGAGGCGTGGGCTATGGATAGAGTTGTGCGCAGGAGGATGGATGTGCTGGAAATGAGATGTTTGAGGACAATGTGTGGTGTGAGGTGGTTTGATCGAGTGAGTAACGTAAGGGTAAGAGAGATGTGTGGAAATAAAAAGAGCATGGTTGAGAGAGCAGAAGAGGGTGTTTTGAAGTGGTTTGGGCACATGGAGAGGATGAGTGAGGAAAGATTGACCAAGAGGATATATGTGTCGGAGGTGGAGGGAACAAGGAGAAGAGGGAGACCAAATTGGAGGTGGAAAGATGGAGTGAAAAAGATTTTGTGTGATCGGGGCCTGAACATGCAGGAGGGTGAAAGGAGGGCAAGGAATAGAGTGAATTGGAGCGATGTGGTATACCGGGGTTGACGTGCTGTCAGTGGATTGAAGCAAGGCATGTGAAGTGTCTGGGGTAAACCATGGAAAGCTGTGTAGGTATGTATATTTGCGTGTGTGGACGTATGTATATACATGTGTATGGGGGGGGGGTTGGGCCATTTCTTTCGTCTGTTTCCTTGCGCTACCTCGCAAACGCGGGAGACAGCGACAAAGTATAATAATAAAAAAAAAAAAAATATTAAAACAGACATATACATATTTATACATGTGCATAATCATACTTGCTTACCTTCATCCATTCCTTGCTCTACCCTCCCCCACAGGAAACAGCATCGCTACCCCCTGCTTGTGCTTCATTAGCTATCATCCATACTTTCATCAGTCCAGTGAATCTTATGCATCATAACTCCTAGATGAGATTCTTCAATGATATCATCTGGCCAGGTCATCCAGTTATCTCTGTTAATAAACCGGCTATGGACAACCCAGACCCACTCTTCTAGATCTCCTATTGTCAAAATTTCAAAACTTAACCACTATAGGTGATGGTCAGTATCATGAATGATGAAAGTCAATTTACCAAGGGTGCCCAACATTCCTTATCATCTACTGCCAAAATGCATTGTGGATTAATTCCCACCTTTTCATAATTTACCCTTCGCTTCTATTGGAGCCCAGATTTTTCACCTGTTCTCTTAATCCACTGAGCTATTATATGATGTGATCATCAATCATCATCTGGTCACTTCATAAACACACCACCAAATATTGTAGAGGATTGGCAGATATTTTCAACCCTTAGGATGGTATGGTTGATTCTGAATCATAAATATTGCAATACGATTTTAACTGCTCATTGTTGTGAACTTAAAATACAATGGACATAGAACTGATTTTCAGTCCTCCGCAAACAATTAAATGCTAAGTGGATACTAAGTTAAAACCAGAAAGTCTTTGAACAGAACATATGTGAAAGAGGAGATATTGCTCAAATTAACCAGTATAGAGTGAACTGAAACGATGTGGTATACCGGGGGGGGGGGGGGGGTCGACATGCTGACAATGAGCTGAATCAGGACATGTGAAGCGCCCGCTGTAAACTATGTATATATATACATAGAAGAAAGTTAAGAGTAAATGTGAATAAGAGCAAGGTTATTAGGTACAGTAGGGTTGAGGGTCAAGTCAATTGGGAGGTAAGTTTGAATGGAGAAAAACTGGACGAAGTAAAGTGTTTTAGATATCTGGGAGTGGATCTGGCAGCGGATGGAACCATGGAAGCGGAAGTGGATCATAGGGTGGGGGAGGGGGCGAAAATCCTGGGAGCCTTGAAGAATGTGTGGAAGTCGAGAACATTATCTCGGAAAGCAAAAATGGCTATGTTTGAAAGAATAGTGGTTCCAACAATGTCGTATGGATGCGAGGCGTGGGCTATGGATAGAGTTGTGCACAGGAGGGTGGATGTGCTGGAAATGAGAAGTTTGAGGACAATGTGTGGTGTGAGGTGGTTTGATCGAGTAAGTAATGTAAGGGTAAGAGAGATGTGTGGAAATAAAAAGAGCGTGGTTGAGAGAGCAGAAGAGGGTGTTTTGAAATGGTTTGGGCACATGGAGAGAATGAGTGAGGAAAGATTGACCAAGAGGATATATGTGTCGGAGGTGGAGGGAACAAGGAGAAGAGGGAGACAAAATTGGAGGTGGAAAGATGGAGTGAAAAAGATTTTGTGTGATCGGGGCCTGAACATGCAGGAGGGTGAAAGGAGGGCAAGGAATAGAGTGAATTGGATCGATGTGGTATTCCGGGGTTGACGTGCTGTCAGTGGATTGAAGCAAGGCATGTGAAGTGTCTGGGGTAAACCATGGAAAGCTGTGTAGGTATGTATATTTGCGTGTGTGGGACGGTATGTATATACATGTGTATGGGGGGGGGGTTGGGCCATTTCTTTCGTCTGTTTCCTTGCGCTACCTCGCAAACGCGGGAGACAGCGACAAAGTATAATAATAAAAAAAAAAAAAATATTAAAACAGACATTATACATATTATTACATGTGCATAATAATATTGCCTTACCTTCATCCATTCCTTGCTCTACCCTCCCCCACAGGAAACAGCATCGCTACCCCCTGCTTGTGCTTCATTAGCTATCATCCATACTTTCATCAGTCCAGTGAATCTTATGCATCATAACTCCTAGATGAGATTCTTCAATGATATCATCTGGCCAGGTCATCCAGTTATCTCTGTTAATAAACCGGCTATGGACAACCCAGACCCACTCTTCTAGATCTCCTATTGTCAAAATTTCAAACTTAACCACTATAGGTGATGGTCAGTATCATGAATGATGAAAGTCAATTTACCAAGGGTGCCCAACATTCCTTATCATCTACTGCCAAAATGCATTGTGGATTAATTCCCACCTTTTCATAATTTACCCTTCGCTTCTATTGGAGCCCAGATTTTTCACCTGTTCTCTTAATCCACTGAGCTATTATATGATGTGATCATCAATCATCATCTGGTCACTTCATAAACACACCACCAAATATTGTAGAGGATTGGCAGATATTTTCAACCCTTAGGATGGTATGGTTGATTCTGAATCATAAATATTGCAATACGATTTTAACTGCTCATTGTTGTGAACTTAAAATACAATGGACATAGAACTGATTTTCAGTCCTCCGCAAACAATTAAATGCTAAGTGGATACTAAGTTAAAACCAGAGTCTTTGAACAGAACATATGTGAAAGAGGAGATATTGCTCAAATTAACCAGTATAGAGTGAACTGAAACGATGTGGTATACCGGGGGGGGGGGGGTCGACATGCTGACAATGAGCTGAATCAGGACATGTGAAGCGCCCGCTGTAAACTATGTATATATATACATAGAAGAAAGTTAAGAGTAAATGTGAATAAGAGCAAGGTTATTAGGTACAGTAGGGTTGAGGGTCAAGTCAATTGGGAGGTAAGTTTGAATGGAGAAAAACTGGACGAAGTAAAGTGTTTTAGATATCTGGGAGTGGATCTGGCAGCGGATGGAACCATGGAAGCGGAAGTGGATCATAGGGTGGGGGAGGGGGCGAAAATCCTGGGAGCCTTGAAGAATGTGTGGAAGTCGAGAACATTATCTCGGAAAGCAAAAATGGCTATGTTTGAAAGAATAGTGGTTCCAACAATGTCGTATGGATGCGAGGCGTGGGCTATGGATAGAGTTGTGCACAGGAGGGTGGATGTGCTGGAAATGAGAAGTTTGAGGACAATGTGTGGTGTGAGGTGGTTTGATCGAGTAAGTAATGTAAGGGTAAGAGAGATGTGTGGAAATAAAAAGAGCGTGGTTGAGAGAGCAGAAGAGGGTGTTTTGAAATGGTTTGGGCACATGGAGAGAATGAGTGAGGAAAGATTGACCAAGAGGATATATGTGTCGGAGGTGGAGGGAACGAGGAGAAGTGGGAGACCAAATTGGAGGTGGAAAGATGGAGTGAAAAAGATTTTGTGTGATCGGGGCCTGAACATGCAGGAGGGTGAAAGGCGGGCAAGGAATAGAGTGAATTGGATCGATGTGGTATTCCGGGGTTGACGTGCTGTCAGTGGATTGAATCAGGGCATGTGAAGCGTCTGGGGTAAACCATGGAAAGTTGTGTGGGGCCTGGATGTGGAAAGGGAGCTGTGGTTTCGGGCATTATTGCGTGACAGCTGGAGACTGAGTGCGAACGAATGGGGCCTTTGTTGTCTTTTCCTAGTGCTACCTCGCACACATGAGGGGGAGGGGGATGGTATTCCATGTGTGGCGAGGTGGCGATGGGAATGAATAGGGGCAGACAGTGTGTTGTGTGCATGGGTATATATTTATGTGTCTGTGTGTGTATATATATGTGTACATTAAGATGTATAGGTATGTATTTGTGTGTGTGTGTGTGTACATTGTGTATGGGGGTGGGTTGTGCCATTTCTTTCGTCTGTTTCCTTGCGCTACCTCGCAAACGCGGGAGACAGCGACAAAGCAAAATAAATATAAAATATATATATATATATATATATATATATATATATATATATATATATATATATATATATATATATATATATATATATATGTGTGTGTGTGTGTGTGTGTGTGTGTGGGAGCAGAGAGAGAACGATCATGACGAAGAGGTTATGCAGGTCAGAAGTGGAGGAAGCAGGGAAAAGGAGATGGAATGACAAATGCTTTAAAGGTTAGCATGCTTGAACATGCAGGAGGGTGCAAGACATGCAAGGGATAGCATGAAATGGAGCGATGTGATATACAGGGGACGACATGCTACGCCATGTGTTGAACTAGGCCATATGAAGCAGTAGGGGGGAATCGTAGAAACACCTATGGGGTCTGGTTGTGGATGTAATTTAATGGGGTAATTTCTTTCTATTTTCATGACGCCAGTCTAAGTATGATAATGATTATCTAGTCGGAGAGATCTTTACTCAAGACTTGAAACGATATATGGTATTCTTTCAGTGCAGGCAGATAAAATTTGGGTTGCATATGGTAACCTTTCATTATTTTTTGTGTACGGTGGGATTTCCTTACAATGCGCCACAGTCATACTCTATGTAACATCTGATCTATGATAACTTTAAAGACTTTAAAGATATTAATGAAGAAAGTGCTTAGGGCAAAATTTAAAGGGGGGTGGGGGGAGAAGGGAGTGGCACCCTTTGGTAAACAATCCCGTCTACAACAAGTCATCCACACTGGGGGGGCCTCCAAATTCACCTTTCTTTCCATCAACCGAAGACATAAATGACAAATTTGTTTTACTTTTCGTATAAGTATGAATCTAGGAATTCGTGTTGAGGATGGTGCAAACAGTTCAGGTGCTTGGGAAAAAATCTTGTATGGTAAATCATCGCAAATACATTTTTTTTTCATCTAGGGTGAGTGACCCTGTTTTTAAGAGTATTACATGATGAATAAAAAGGTTTGGTAATCATATTTTTCTTTCTTATATTATAATTTTTTGGGTTTTGGGCATATTTTTTTTTATTTTTTTGGTTTTTCGAACACGGGGAATCCAACCCTTGGTGCATACACACATAAACCCCAACTTTTTTAGTCCCCCCCCCCCTTTTTTCCAACCAAAAACGTAAAAATTTTGATGATTATCTACATGGCTTTTGTACTTTCAATTAAAAAAAATCACAACATAATTTTCTTTTTATGTAAATCGTTTCACCATAGGTATCATTTTACAAATTTAATACCTTTATCCTTTTTGGGTTTAATTCATGGGATTATTGCTTTTTTTAAAACCCACAGTAATTTACCAGGTTTATTATGAATCAGAATTGGCTTGGTTATTGAGTAAGTTTGTTGGTGAAAAATATATTGTCTAGGAAATTTTGGACAAATCTGTATTCAACATATTAGAAAACGTATGTGTGGTAGGGGTTTAAATTAAGAAACGTTGGGTCTCATAATCGGACACCTTTGAAAACTGTTGAACTTCCCTAGCAGTTGAGGCTTATCATTATCATATACAGTCAAATACATAGACACCCTTTCATCCTCCCCCCACCCCATGAAGTCAGCAAAAACCAAAATTAATTACATATTTTTTATTACTGATGGGACTCTGCTCCTCACCAATGACATGAACACAAAAGCAACACAGAATAAAACCCCAAACACTAGCTGGCACTAGATTTGGACATGAAAAAGAATCCCTCATCCTCTTATACAAACAATACCCCCTAAAAATATCTTCACTGACTTCACCACCCTCCAAGACAAATAAACAAAGTTGCAAAACACAAAGTAGTGCTCTCGGAACATTCACTAGCTGCCTAAACCCGAACACTCTAAAACCCTTTTCAGGGAAAAAAAGATCCCCCTTAAATTTCCCCCTCAATATCTTCAAAAGGGGTAACTTATCCCCCTAACCATTAATAATCAACCACCATATAAAAAAAGCTTTCCTTCTTTCTAACTAATATCCACAATACCTGACCTCTAACAAATATAACACAAACAGAACATATACACACTAAAATAACTTGGGAACACAAAATTTATGTCCAAAAAATTTTTAAAGTCCCAAAACCCCAACACACCACAAACCCTCTTTCCCAACAAACATTGTCATATCCCACTTATCTTGGGACATCAACCATCACTACAGCACTACAAAACACCATTTAAACATATCCCAAGATCCTTTAGCTCAGATTAACACCATAAAAAACCAAAACATACTACTTAATTGCCCGGGTCTCTGCACTAAACACACATACACACACTGACCTAAAACCCACCGGGGTTAATCACTTCCTCAAAGTTCAAAACCTTTTAAGGGGGGTAGGGCTCCTACAAAAAAATATTAAGTATGAATATTTACAAAGGTTGCATTATTTTCAGTGGATGAAAAGGAGTACAGTGCATTATATCAAGGAACTTCTCACACCAAAGGAATCCATCATTCCCTTGCTTTTGATTTAAGTGCAGCGTAAACCTAAAGAAGTCTCATAAAAGGGTCTTAGGTTTGTAAGAAAAGTCACCATTGGTGAGGCTAACATCATTAAGGGGATAAAAGGAGTCATCACCAAAAACCCCTTTCCCATAGAGTTCAAAATTTTTTTTTTTCACAAACAATTTTTTTTCTTCAACAATTTTATTTTTTTCATATATGGCAATTTCACGTTGATAACAGAGTTTGACACAAATAAAAAAAACCGAACCATCATCTACAAATCTCATTAGCCAGAACAGCAACGTTAATTCGCAAGTTTTTGACGTAGTGATTGATCCTCTGACAACTTTCAATTTATTTCTTTATAAAAAATTTATTGATTGTTTTTCTACAACTATGTATTTTATTATTAACCCTTTAACGCTAATGTGTTAATTAGGGAACCCTCTGGCTTTTAAATTTTTATGGCATGTACAGACGTCATTTAAAATCGGGGCATAGTAAAATATATGACGGGTGTAGTTACACTTTTCCCTTACCCAAAATTTTTTATTCATTTTTTTCTCTCTAGCAGTTACCAAAATTACCCCAATTATTGTAAGAAATGCAAATAAAACCTATTCTGACTGGCCGGTGAAATAAATCGGGAACTAAGCACTGGGTCTAGAACAAAGGGGAACCATTTCAGGTACTTCCAAATTTACCAATCATAGTTTCTTCAACCCAAACTCTTTTTAAACATACTGAAGATATTTTTTTTCAGCAGGAGTGATATAGATCCTGTCAACTGCATCTCACATCCCATTAAATCATTAATAAAATTTGAATGATTCATTTTTAAAAACAATGTTTTGATTTTTTTTTTCCCTATTTATGGGATCTTTGGGTTAGGAAAGCACGTAATTTTTTTCCATGATCCATTCAAGTAGAGAAGCCTTTCATTATATTTCATTTCAATTTAAAAAAAAAATTTTTGAAAAAAATTTCCCCTGAATTTTCCCTCTTTATTTGGATTTTTCTGGGTTAATAAATTTTCTAAAAACCTGTTATATAAAAGGAATATTTTTTTATGCCATAAAATCGGGATTGAAATTTTTCATAACTAACTAAATTGCATTTTGAACAATTTGTTTTTATTTGTTTCTATTTATATAAGGGTTTTTATGGGGGCCTAACTAAAGGGGGGTAAAAGGGCAAGGAATAGATGAATTTGGATTGGGTATCCCGGGGTTGGCGGCTGTCAGTATTAATGGGGGCATGGAAGCTGGGGGTAAACCAGGGAAAGGTGTGAAATTGTAATTTGCTTGGGGGGGACTTTTATATACTTTGGTAGGGGGGGGTTGGGCCTTTTCTTTCGTCTGTTTCCTTCCTACCTCCAAACGCAGAACAAAAAAAAAAAAAAAAAATTTTGGAAAAGGGAAGCAGTATGAATTTCCCCCATACATTTCAAGTTAAATTTCATTTTATCTTTCATTTTTAAAAAAAAGTTTTTTGGGGCAAAACAAGCCCTAACTATTTTTACCTAAATTTTTACATTTTTCTTGGGTTTACAGATTTTTTTAAAAACTCTTATAAAATATTTTACATGCCCTTTAGAATCGGGATTAAATGTTGTTTGGCCCTTTTGATGATTCATTTTGAATTAGTTTTTAAAGATTTTTCATTCTATTTATTTTTATCCCATTAGGGAAACATTTTTTTCCCATATCATTTAAATTATAAAGCCTTTTATTGAAAAGATTTTTTTTCAAAACAAAATTTTTTGAAAAAAGATTCCAATTTTTGATATTTTTTTTTATTTAGGGGGTTTTCTCAAAAACCTCATTTACGGGGTATTTTAATTTCATAGAATATGGGGGTTTAAAAGCGTTTGGGGTTTTTATTAAATCTTTGATGAAGCATTAAAAAAATTTCATTTAAAAGATTTTTGATTATTCTTTCATATTTTTTTTCTGAAGGATCATCTGCAATTTTTGGTATTTTTTTTTAATTAAAATGTTTCATCTTGATATAATCGGGTTGAAATTTTCAATGTCATTAGATCTTGAATTACATTTTATGATTAAAATTTGGAATATTGTTTATTTTTTTATTAAATTTTATAGTTAGTCGGGGGGCATATAAGTTTCCAGACATTTAAAAATAAACTTTTTATTAAACCCAGTATAAAACTCTTTTACATTTTAGTAAATGAAGTGTTTTTTTCCTTAGATTTTTTTAATGAAACCTTTAAATGATTACATATTTGAACATTTTATTTATTATTCATTATAATTTTTTTGGGGAAACTCTGGGCAGGGGGGGCATTTCAATATTTCCTTATCATTCTTTATAGGGGGCTTTTTTTGCATTACACAGACACAAGGGCATGTGAATGAACGGGCCTTTTTTTTTGTTTTCTGGGGGGGTATGACTGTTTTCCCTTGGGGGAGGTATGCTAGAAAGGGTGAACAATAATAAATATTCGTGTTAATAGTTTATGTCTTTATTTATGTATATTGTTAGTTATTTTTATTATAGTCTTTACACGATGTAAAAACATTTTTTGTAGGTGGGGTTGGGGCCTTCTTTCATCTTTTTTCTTTGCGCTACCTCACTAACCAGGGGATGCGACAAATATAATAATATAAATTTTTTTTTTTTTTTTTTTTTGCTTTGTCGCTGTTCCCGCATTTTCAGGGATGCAAGAAACAGCAAAAAAATGGCCCAACCCACCCCCAACACATTTTTATACATACTCCACCCACCAAATAACTACCACACACCTTTCCCTGGTTTACCCCAACGCTTCAATCCCTGTTAATCCATGACACACTCAAAAACCTATACCACATCGCCAATTCACTCTTTTCCCTTGCCCTCCTTTCACCCTCCTCATTTCAGGGCCCCGATCACACAAAATCTTTTTCACTCCATTTTTCCACCCCCAATTTGGTCTCCCATTTCTCCTCTTCCCCCACCCCACACATATTCCCTTTCAATCTTTCCTCACTCATTCTCCCATGTCCCAAAAACCTTTTCAAAACACCCTCTTCTTTTCCCAACCACCTCCTTTTTTACCACCACCTCTTACCTATTTACTTACTCGATCAACCACCTCACACCAATTTTGTCCTAAAACATCCATTTCCACACACCCCACCCTCCTCAAAACCTATCCATACCCCGCCTCCAACCAACAACATAACAAGATTGGGGTAATAAAAAAGTGTGGCTGAAGAGAAAAATAGATACTCTTCTCCCACCACTCACTCCCCTTCAACTCCCACCTCCCACACTCTCAGCCACAAGCATCTTTTCCCAACCACACCACTTCCCTAAAACATCCCATCCCCCTTCTCCCCTTACATCCTTTCCTCACCCTTTCCTTCTGCACTCATCTCTCCGGGTACTTCCCCACAAGCCCCTTTCCCAACTCATTTACTCTCACCACTCCTTCACCCCAACTTTTTCCTTCTTTTCTGAAAAACCCTACAAATTTTCACCTTCACCTCTAAAAATAATGATCAACATCCCTCCATTGCACCTCTCACACTTTTAACACCCAAAAATCCTTTCTTTTTAATTTAACACTAATCCAATAATCCTCGGGCCATGTCTCCTATTTACATCAAAATTTATTTTAACTCTCTTTTTAAACCGGCATTCCATCACCAGCCTTTTTTCACACACAAATCTACAACTTTCTTTCCATTTAACACTGAACACCCCAACATCAATTATTCCCTCATATATACACAATATAAATTTATTTTAAATTAAAAACCAATTTTTCCTTCTAACATATAGTATTACCCTAAAGGGGGAAAAGAATCTTCTCACTTTCCCTCGTGTCATAAAAGGGTAAAAAGGGGGAGGGGGGGGGTCTAAAAATCCTTCCCTCTCTTTTTTTTTTTTTAAATTTTTCCAAAAAAAGAACAAGAAGGGGGGCCCGGTAAGATATTCCCCCAAAGGCCCATCCTCGCATTTTTGGACAATCACATTTTTTCCCAAAATTGTCCTACTTTGTCTCTTTGATTATATCAATCAATTATATTTCTCTCTTTGCCCCGATAGGATTTAAAACACAAAAGGCACTTTAAATTATTGTGTTTTTATTTTTCCCCCTTTTAGGGGGTTGAATGCAAAGTTTTAAAAGGGGGAATATCTGTCTTTTTGGGTAGAACGGAAGGGGGGTCAGTTTTGACGCTGATATACAGCCGGGGGCTGATTCACTGAAAACTCAGAACTGGGGACTGATTTTAAAGTTGTAAAGAAGAAATTAAAAATTAATAAACAAGTTTTAGGGACATAGGGGGAGGGGAATCAATTGGAGGGAAGTTTTAAAGAGAAAAACTGGGGGAAGTGAATTTTTAGAACTGGGAGGGATTTGGGAGCATGGGAAACCCGAACAAATAATCAAGGGGGGGGGAGGGGGGAAAAATTCTGGGGGCCTTAAAATTTTAAATCAGAAAATTACCGGGAAAACAAAAATGGGGATGTTTGAAGGGAAAGTGTTTCCAAAAAATGTTGTATGGTTGTAGGGATGGGGTGGATAAGTGTGCGCAGGGGGGTGGGGTTTTTGGGTATAGATTTTGAGGCAATATGTGGTTAGGGGGGTTTGATCAGTAATAATAATAGGGGGAAAAAAAGGGGAATGTTAATAAAAAAGTGTGTTGAGAGACAAAAGATGTTTTGTAATGGTTGGTCACATAAGAATGATAGAAAGATTGACCAAGAGGATTTGTGCTGATGAGGGAATGAAAGTGGGGAAAACCAATTGGGGGTGGAAAATGGGTAAAAAATTTTTAGTGACGGGGGCCAAACATGCAGAGGGGGAAAGGGGCAAAATGATGAATTGGGAAAGAGTGTAACCGGGGCCCCTTCATGGATTGAACCAAAAGGAAGCCTGGGGGGAAAACCCTGAAAATTTTTGGCCGATGTGGAAAAGGGGGCTTGGGTTTTGTAAATTTTACATGACGCTAAACTGAGGGAACAATGGGGGCCTTTTTTGTCTTCCACGTATCTCTGCCAAGGGGGGGGGGTTTTATTTCATTTTCGGGGGGGATAAGAAAAAAGGCAACTAAAAATTACAGTTATATATTATAGTCTGAGTGGTTATATATATGTAACTTGAGATTATAGGTTTTATTTTCTTTGTGACATTATTATACCATGTGATGTTTTTTCCATTCTTTCGTCTTTCCTTACGCTACCTCCTAAGTGGAGACAGCGATAAAGCAAAATAAAAAAAAATAAAAAATATATATACAATAAAAAACACCCCACACACACCCCTCACACATAATGCCCATTGTTTATATCTTTTTTTTTGGGAGAATAAATTTTTGATATCGGGGAGGGATCGGGAGCAGGGAACCAGGAACGGAAGGGGTAAAGGGGTTGGGGGGGGGGCGAAAATCCTGGAGCCTTGAAGAATTTGGGGAATTCAAAACTTTATTTTGGGAAAACAAAAAGGGTATTTTTAAGGGAATAGGGGGTTCCAACAATTTGTATTTCGACGGGGCTATGGATAGATTTTGAAGGGGGATGGATGGCGGGAAATGAATTTTGGGGAAATTTTGGGGTTGGGGTTTTGATCAGTAAAAACAAGGGGTAAAAATGGGGGTTAAACGAAGGGGGTTTTTGAAATTTTGGGACATAAAATAGTGGGGAAAATTACCAAAGTATGTTGGGGTGGGGGGAACAGAAAGGGGGAACCAAAATTGGAGGTGGAAAGATAGAAAAAAATTTTTTGACGGGCCTGAACGCAGGGTAAAGGGGGGGAAAGGAATAAGTAAAATGGAAATGTTTGGGGTATCCCGGGTTGATGTGCTGTGGGTTTGAATCACATTGAAGGTCGGGGGAAAACCCAGGGAAAGGGGTAGTAGATATTGCTGTGTGGACGTAGTATAACATTTTAGGGGGGGGTTTTGGGGCCATTTCTTTTTCTTTTCCTTGGCTACCTCGCAAACGGGGGAAAGCGACAAAAAAAAAAATTTTTATTTTGCTTTGTCCTGTCTCCTCTTTAGCGGGGTAGCGCAAGGAAACAGATGGAAGAAATCCCAACCCACCATACACATTATATACATACACTCCACCCACGCAAAAAAACTACCTATACACCAATTACCAATATAACACACAGACTAACATTTTAACCTTATAAAATTCAACCGTCTGCCTTTTTTTCATTCCCATCCCCAAACCTCGCCACACAGGAATAAAACCCCCCTCCCCCTCATTGGCAGGTAGCCTGGGAAAAGAAAAAAAAAGGGCCCCTTTCGTTCACACTCATCTCTACTTCATGTAATAATGCCCAAACCACCCCCTTTCCACATCCGGGCCCCAAACAACTTTCCATGGGTTTCCCCCAAAAGCTTCACAGCCCTGGTTGAATCCATTTACACACGTCGACCCCGGATACCACATGTTCCAATTCACTTATCCTTCATGCCTTTCACCCCGCTCATTTTACCCCGATCCTCAAAATATTTTTTACTCCATCTTTCCACCTCCATTTGGTCTCCCACTTCTCCTAGTTCCCTCCATCTCTGACACATAATCCCTTGATCAAATTTTCCTCACTCATTCTCTCCTTGACCAAACCCTTTTCAAAAAACCCTTTTTTTCTCTTAACCACACTCCTTTTTTTTTCCACACATCTCTCTTTCCCTATTGTTACTTTCCGATCAAACCACCTCACACCACATATTTCCTCAGCTTATTAATTAACACGTAATCCAATAATGCTCTCTGGCCATGTCTCCTACTTACATACATATAATTATGTTTAACTCTCTTTTTAAACCAGGCATTTCCAGTCACCAGTCCTTTTTCAGCACACAAATCTACAAGCTCTTCATTTCCATTTAACACTGAACACCCCATGTACATCAATTATTCCCTCATATATACACACATATATATATATATATATTAAGATGTACACCAATTATTCCTTCATATACATATATGTATTATCCCTAGGGATAGGGGAGAAAGAATACTTCTCACGTATTCCCTGCGT
Source organism: Panulirus ornatus (assembly GCF_036320965.1). NCBI lineage: Eukaryota > Metazoa > Arthropoda > Malacostraca > Decapoda > Palinuridae > Panulirus > Panulirus ornatus. Next base: position 67,307,057 of record NC_092235.1, read on the forward strand.
GTCATAGAAGGTAGCTAAAAGGGGAGGGTGCGGGTGGCTGGAAATCCTTCCCTCTCTTTTTTCTTTTTTTAATTTTCCAAAAGAAGGAACAGAGAAGGGGGCCAGGTGAAGATATTCCCTCAAAGGCCCAGTCCTCTGCATGTTTTGGACAATCACATGTTTTCCAAATGGTGTCCTAGCTTTGTCTCTTCGATGTATATCAATCGAATTATATTTCTCTCTTGTGTCTCCCCTGATGATGTGATTAATACACAAAAGTGCACTTGGTAACTTATTGTGTTTCATTTTCCCCATTGTTAGGGAGTTGAATGCAAGAGTTTTGGAAAGAGGGGGAAGTATGCTGTCTGTTGTGGATGAGAGAGCTTTGGAAGTGAGTCAGTTGTTGATCGCTGATGATACAGCACTGGTGGCTGATTCACGTGAGAAACTGCAGAAGCTGGTGACTGAGTTTGGTAAAGTGTGTGAAAGAAGAAAGTTGAGAGTAAATGTGAATAAGAGCAAGGTTATTAGGTACAGTAGGGTTGAGGGTCAAGTCAATTGGGAGGTAAGTTTGAATGGAGAAAAACTGGAGGAAGTGAAGTGTTTTAGATATCTGGGAGTGGATTTGGCAGCGGATGGAACCATGGAAGCGGAAGTGAATCATAGGGTGGGGGAGGGGGCAAAAATTCTGGGAGCCTTGAAGAATGTGTAGAAGTCGAGAACATTATCTCGGAAAGCAAAAATGGGTATGTTTGAAGGAATAGTGGTTCCAACAATGTTGTATGGTTGTGAGGCATGGGCTGTGGATAGAGTTGTGCGCAGGAGGGTGGATGTGCTGGATATGAGATGTTTGAGGACAATATGTGGTGTGAGGTGGTTTGATCGAGTAAGTAATAATAGGGTAAGAGAGATGTGTGGTAATAAAAAGAGTGTGGTTGAGAGAGCAAAAGAGGGTGTTTTGTAATGGTTTGGTCACATGGAGAGAATGAGTGAGGAAAGATTGACCAAGAGGATATATGTGTCTGAGGTGGAGGGAATGAGAAGTGGGAAACCTAATTGGAGGTGGAAAGATGGAGTGAGAAAGATTTTGAGTGATCGGGGCCTAAACATGCAGGAGGGTGAAAGGCGTGCAAGGAATAGAGTGAATTGGAATGATGTGGTATACCGGGGTCGACGTCCTGTCAATGGATTGAACCAATGGGATGTGAAGCGTCTGGGGTAAACCATGAAAAGTTCTGTGGGGCCTGGATGTGGAAAGGGAGCTGTGGTTTCGGTGAATTATTACATGACAGCTAGAGACTGAGCGTGAACAAATGGGGGCCTTTGTTGTCTTCCTAGCGCTATCTCGTGCACATGAGGGGGGAGGGGGTTGTTATTTCATGTGTGGCAGGGTGGTGATGGGAATGAATAAAGGCAGACAGTATGAAATATGTACATGTGTATATATGTATATGTCTGAGTGTGTATATATATGTATACGTTGAGATGTATAGGTATGTATATTTGCTTGTGTGGACATGTATGTATATCCATGTGTATGTGGGTGGATTGTGCCATTCTTTCGTCTGTTTCCTTACGCTACCTCGCTAACGTGGGAGACAGCGATAAAGCAAAATAAAAAAAAATGAAAAAATATATATATACATATACACACACACACACACACACACACACTCACACATATATGCCCATATGTTTATATCTATTTTTTTTAGGAGGAAGTAAAGTGTTTTAGATATCTGGGAGTGGATCTGGCAGCGGATGGAACCATGGAAGCGGAAGTGGCTCATAGGGTTGGGGAGGGGGCGAAAATCCTGGGAGCCTTGAAGAATGTGTGGAATTCGAGAACATTATCTTGGAAAGCAAAAATGGGTATGTTTGAAGGAATAGTGGTTCCAACAATGTTGTATGGTTGCGAGGCGTGGGCTATGGATAGAGTTGTGTGCAGGAGGATGGATGTGCTGGAAATGAGATGTTTGAGGACAATGTGTGGTGTGAGGTGGTTTGATCGAGTAAGTAACGTAAGGGTAAGAGAGATGTGTGGTTGAGAGAGCAGAAGAGGGTGTTTTGAAATGGTTTGGGCACATGGAGAGAATGAGTGAGGAAAGATTGACCAAGAGGATATATGTGTCGGAGGTGGAGGGAACGAGGAGAAGTGGGAGACCAAATTGGAGGTGGAAAGATGGAGTGAAAAAGATTTTGTGTGATCGAGGCCTGAACATGCAGGAGGGTGAAAGGAGGGCAAGGAATAGAGTGAATTGGATCGATGTGGTATACCGGGGTTGATGTGCTGTCGGTGGATTGAATCAGGGCATGTGAAGTGTCTGGGGTAAACCATGGAAAGCTGTGTAGGTATGTATATTTGCGTGTGTGGACGTATGTATATACATGTGTATGGGGGTGGGTTGGGCCATTTCTTTCTTCTGTTTCCTTGCGCTACCTCGCAAACGCGGGAGACAGCGACAAAAAAAAAAGATATTTATTTTGCTTTGTCGCTGTCTCCTGCGTTAGCGAGGTAGCGCAAGGAAACAGATGGAAGAAATGGCCCAACCCACCCACATACACATGTATATACATACACGTCCACCCACGCAAATATACATACCTATACATCTCAATGTACTCATATATATACACACAGACGTATACATATTTACACATGTATATAATTCATACCGTCTGCCTTTATTCATTCCCATCGCCACCTCGCCACACATGGAATAACAACCCCCCTCCCCCTCATGTGTGCGAGGTAGCGCTAGGAAAAGACAACAAAGGCCCCATTCGTTCACACTCAGTCTCTAGCTGTCATGTAATAATGCACCGAAACCACAGCTCCCTTTCCACATCCAGGCCCCACACAACTTTCCATGGTTTACCCCAAACGCTTCACATGCCCTGGTTGAATCCATTGACAGCACGTCGACCCCGGTATACCACATCGTTCCAATTCACTCTATTCCTTGCATGCCTTTCACCCTGCTGCATGTTCAGGCCCCGATCGCTCAAAATATTTTTCACTCCATCTTTCCACCTCCAGTTTGGTCTCCCACTTCTCCTAGTTCCCTCCATCTCTGACACATATATCCTCTTGATCAATCTTTCCTCACTCATTCTCTCCATGTGACCAAACCATTTCAAAACACCCTTTTTGCTCTCTCAACCACACTCCTTTTATTACCACACATCTCTCTTACCCTATTGTTACTTACTCGATCAAACCACCTCACACCACATATTGTCCTCAAACATCTCATTTCCAGCACATCCACCCTCCTGCGCACAACTCTATCCATAGCCCACGCCTCGCAACCATACAACATAACAGAGATGTGTGGTAATAAAAAGAGTGTGGCTGAGAGAGCAGAATAGGATGTGTTGAAATGGTTTGATCACATGGAGAGAATGAGTGAGGAAAGATTGACAAAGAGGATATGAGTTTCAGAGGTGAAGGGAACGAGGAGAAGTGGGAGACCAAATTGGAGGTGGAAGGATGGAGTGAAAAAGATGTTGCGTGATCAGGGCCTGATCATGAAGGAGGGTGAAAGGCGTGCAAGAAATAGAGCGAATTGGAATGATGTGGTATACCGGGGTGATGTGCTGTCAATGGATTGAATCAGGGCATGTGAAGCGTGTGGGATAAGCCATGGAAGGTTTTGTGGGGCCTGGATGTGGAAAGGGAGCTGTGGTTTTGGTGCTTTATACATAACAGCTAGAGACTGAGTGTGAACGAATGTGGCCTTTGTTGTCTTTTCCTAGTGCTACCTCGTGTGTGTGCTGGGTAGGGGGTTGGGAATTAATAAAGGCAGCAAGTATGAATTATGTACATGTGTATATATGTGTATGTCTGCGTATGTATATATATATATATGTATATGTTGAAATGTATAGGTATGTATATGTGTGTGTGTAGACGTGTATGTATATACATGTGTATGTGGGTGGGTTGGGCTATTCTTTCACCTGTTTCCTTGGGCTACCTTGCTAATGCAGGAGAAAGTGACAAAGTATAATAAATGAAATAAATGAAAAATAAATAATGTATATGAGTGGATGGGCCATTCTTCATCTGTTTCCTGGCACTGGAAACAGCAGTTAAGTATGATAATAAATTAATTTTGAAACAGAAAGTTATATAAAGAATTGACCTGTCCATGTATGGAGCACTGCTCTCACATCTGGGGTGGTTCTAGCTCTGCATCCTTACTAGACAGAATTTAGTTAAAAGTTGTGTGCGTATAATCTCTCCCAGGCTAACTTTAAGACTTGACCCGCTAGCTGTATGCCACAATGTTGGTCCACTGTCTCTCTGCTGTGGTTATTACTTTAGTTTTTGCTTTGGAGAGCTGGCTGCTGCATCTCATGATTACTATCTGGCCGTTGGTAACTCTAGGATGGGTCATTTTGATGACTGTTTTTTTTCCTACACCCTGAAGCTTTGTAACGCTCGCTTCTCATATCTTTCCCAATAACTCTCTCCTGATACATTTAAGGCCTGGCCTTGATGTAGACATTTGTCTGTGACCGTTGCCTTTAGAAAAAAGAATGACTTACTGAAGAGAATTTTGTTGAAAATATATATGAAAAATACAATTTACTGTATCATTTTATCATTTACATGTTAAATGTTTTGAATTGATGATTGCCAGTGCTTGATAAGACCTCTGTTATTTCAGCTACTTTCTCTATATTTTTCTGCATATGTAGATGAAAGTTGTGGAAGAGTATTCTAGACCATTGCTTACTGACTGTGATCCAACAGTGGTATGTTATATATCCATAAGATTTCATTAATGTATGGTTAGACCCCACGTAGGAGAATGTAAATTAAAGGAGATTGGCTTGTTTAGTGTATTGAAATCTTGTTTCTCTGGAAACTCAGGCTTCTCAGTGGTAATCGTGCATCAGGTGTACTGCTAGTCTACCACTGCACATCTTTGGCTTGTATGACCTTATTATACAAGGTCACATGACAAACTAGTTTATGTTATTGTTGTGAGGGTTTTGTGTTTAGTGTTATGGAAATATTGTTTCCAGAAAATATTCAGCATTTTTCTTATGTTGCAGAAGGTGTCAGAGCTCAGCCATCTACCAACATCTCCCCAGCGATCGTATAACTTGACGTCACCTGCCTCTTCAAATGACCTGTGTGAAAGGCCACCCAAGGAACTTAGAGAGTCTGAGCATTCTCACTGTAAATCTGAATCATCACTAGCAGAAGAGTGCGAGGTCCCTCCCCATTCTTCTGACACTTCTCATTCTGATCACATCTTACTTTACAATATCACTGGTATGGCTAATATTTTACTGGATTACATAGGTTATTTGTTTCCTGAGTATCCATGTTGATAAATCATAAAAGCTATGCTGGATAAAATTATGCTGATATACAGGAAGATAATGAGAAAAAGAATAACTATGTTCTTTGTGCTTTTTTTCTGTTTTGATTTTACGCAAAGGACAATCATTGTGTACCATTTTACCTTTACTTATGTAGGATTCATCTTCAGCTTACACACATATGCATTTTACAGCACTCTTGACATTAAACAGGGATTAATGGACACATACAAGGCAGTTTTATTCAATCAGCACAACTCTTGCCCTCCTGAATTTTCAAGCCCTGGTTCCCCAAAGCTTCCTTCATAGCATCCTTCCATCTCTTCCTTGGTCTTCCCCTGTCCCATACTTCCACAACTTGAAACAATGATCCTCTTTGTCAGTATCTCTTCACGTATCCATATGTCCAAACTACTTCAGCACATCCTGATCAACCCTCTTAGCTAGAACTTGCACTCTTACCTCACCTCTTTCTGATTACCATTTCTTATTTACTCGACTTACCTCATGCCTCCTATTAACTTCAAGCATATCATTTCTACCACATCCACTCTCTTTCTTTTGCATTCAAGCTTTAAAACCTCTGCATAAACCTCCCACATCACCCAATCCATGCAAATTATCCATGGTGACATTGTCCATCCTTAAGGAAAACCCACCTTTACTGGGAATGACTCATCCTCTCACTTTCCCATTTGCACAAAAGACTTATTTTCACAAAGGAACTTTTGTATTTAGTAACTTTTCATTTACAGCACTTCATATATACTTATCACCTTCTTTTATGCATCTTTGTCATTCTTGTCATATGCTTTCTTCAGATCCATGAATCACTTATATGTTACTCTTTAACTCCTAGTATTTCATTCCTACATTTTTGAAAACAAACAGCCTCTACCTCTCCTGAAACCATATTACCCCACCCAGTCAGTTGTTCTATGAAAGATGACACCACCCTTTCAATCTTTACTCTTTCATTCATCATGCAAGGTATACTCTTGACATTTTATACCTAAATCACTTTTATCTTGTGCCGTAATAAGGTAGGAACCCCCATTTTTTTCCCCCGCAATTCTTACATTCCAACTTCTCACTCTTTTCTTGAAAGTTAATCTCATTACTCTGGAATCTTTCCTTATCCTCTCAACTGTCAAGTTCTTCAACTACCACAAAACTTGGAGCATTTATGTTGAAAATGTATATGTAATATCCCTGAAAATTGGTACTGATGAAGGAAGGATTATTAAAGAACATTTGCATCAATTAATTAATTAGTATGAGACTTGGGATAATGAGAGCATCTGAGGAACATTACAAAGAAGAGCTGAAATTCAGTTAAGGGATTATGAGAGATTTGAATATATTGTAAATGTTATGAAGAAAATTGTATTTAACCAGCTACTCTGCTTGTGGCATTGTCAGGTGTGACAGGAGCTGGTGTTGTAAGGAAAGGATGTTGATGTATAAACAAGAATTTCTAAATTTGAGAAGTTTTTCATCATTAACAAAACTCACTGCTTGGTAAAATGTACAATAATGCAATAATGCTTCCTTTTTTTTTGCATGATTTGCCTTAGTCTGAATTATATGAATTTTTGGAACTTTGGAAATATATTTTACATTTATTTGATGCCCTTGAAATTTGGTAATTTTAATCTGCTTTTGGTTTTATAACTATAGAAATGCTTTTGCAAGCTTACATGGAAAAGAACTGGTAAGTACTATATCTTAAGCTTGTACAGTGGAGTCGCAATAATTCACACAATTCAAATTTGCATTTACAGATTCATGGGTACCTATATTATACTTTTTTTTTTTATTTTATGGTCAAGCTTTCATGATTTGTGGCTGAGCACTATGTGAATCTATAGGTCAGGGTGCTTCATGGGCAAGTTCTCACTTCTGCCTTGAGAGGACTGTCACAGCATCCTCAGCCCAGGATTTACATTTGGTACTTTCCATTATCAAATTCATGGAAATTTGTCCAAGAAAATTCATAATGAAAATCATGATTTGATGACGATGTATTGTAAGGGCTTAGATATCATAGAAAAAAAATGTTTGGGAAATTCTCTGATGAAATGTATGATAATTCATTGGAAGGGAAGGTGAAGGACAAAATGACCAGTGATTCTGTGTGAGCTGATTTATTTTCACCAGTCATATTGTTAAAGTTGAACGATAATTTGTTTTTCCTCTAATGTTTTTATTTACTGTATTTAATGATGAATTATGTATGATGTAATTGTTTATCAAAGTAGTTTTAGAGCAGTTTATGCATATTTGTTTTGTTCTGGAACCAAACTGATTACTTCCGTTTAATTATGAAACTAGAATTTGCGATTTGATAATTTATGGAGGATTCTGGTACCTAGCTTGAGAATTATGGTGACTCTTCTGTACTATATAAGCATGGAGAGCTATGATTACTTTGATACAGTACATGTAAATATATTGTACTGTCTTCCCCAATTAGACTCTCACCTCAAGAGCAGCGACGTCACTGTAGCTAATTGTAGTGGCAGTGGTTTTGGCAAGAGTAGTCTCAATAGTAGTGGTGGTGGAAGCAGTAGTAACCATCATCGCCTGGTAGTAGCCGAGGTTCACCGCTTTGGGTATCGGCCACTATGTGCAGGTTCTCCTCATGATTTAGCATCATGTCCTGCTGCTACTGCTGCATCAGCCCCATATGAGACTTACCAGGTGAGACATTTTGAGCTTCATCTTTAGTATGGCAAACAAGATCAGCACTGTGCTTACTGCAGAATATTTTGATGAACAACTGTATTGTAGTAAGTTGTTAGTAGCACAAGATGCAAACTGATTGTAACTAACCCCAATCATGTATATATTTGCTAAATAGCATGAGCTTTATGCCCTTATCCCTTCCCTGGAATTCTCTCTCTCTGACTGAGAGTGATCACCATCAGACTGATGTCTGTTTTCTGAGAATAACAACATACTTCTCAGCTGCCATAGTTGGACAATGAAGTCATTGTGGAGTGAAGGTTGTTGATTAGTTAGGGAACAGACCCAGGCTAAGCCTTGTTGTTACTGCCTAGCAGGTGCTTAACTAAAGGTGAGATGCATATACTTGGCCAGGAAGACAGGGTTTTCATGGTTTCTAACCCCTGGAGATTTAATTTCTCATGTATGGTTCTCAGGACACTGCTCCGGAAAGGTGTTTTCATGCTTCAAAACTTGCATTTTGGTCATGGTGAATTGCTTTAAGCTAATGTATTAAGTTTGGTCATGCATTTCAAAACTTTAACTTAGGATATTACAGCACTGCCTATTTGATACTCCTCAGCTATTTTGAAAATGACATATAATTTTTTTCATCTTTTTCAGTCTCACAAGTATGCTCTGGGCAAATCCACAGAATTTTTCAACAGGTGTGATGCTTTAAAGACACTGAATCAAGCATCCTCTGCTCTAGCTCTCACAGAAACATTAATAGGTGAGCTGGTCTCTGAGAGTCTGACATCTACATAACTTTATAATGTAAAGTGAAGTACCTTACATTTTCTCTCTTTCTTGCAGTTATTTGTTTTAGGCACCATTGTCACGTTTCTCAGAGGGATTCTTTATTGCAAGAATAAGTAAGCTGTCACCATCATCATTGTACATTGCCATGTTAAGGCTGAATTGAAAAGTAGGATAATTTGTACAAAAATCATTGTTCTTATCTATTGCCTGCTATTCTGCCATCATTACCATATGTAGGTGATGCTGTTTAACCTGCCATGATAAGTGTTGTATAGGTTGTCATAGGTTGTTTCCTCCAATATTGTCGTATTTCGTTTCACATTTCTTCTTTTCCCTCATTTTGTTAAATGTGTAGTGTGTTAAGATCATTCTTACATGTAACTTTGCCATGATTGTTGTCATCTGTCCATTATTTTGTCCTCTGTCTATCCATCGTCAGCAGTCACACTTTACCCTGCAACTTAACCATAGGCATAGCTTGAAAAGTTTGTCATTTATGGAACTCTATACACTTGTTTCCCAGAATCTAAGTTTTTAATGGCAAAGAACCTCCAGCTCCATTGGATTTTGTTCATAACTTGAAACATCAAACTTGAAATTCTATATGCTTGCTTCCCAGCATCTGAAGACTTGAATAGCATAACACCCATTTGAAAAGTCTACCCTTAAATTTTATGCACTTGTTTCCCAGCATCTAAAGAGCTGAAAGGCATAAAATATCTAACTTTCATTAGGATTTTACCAGAATTAAACCCATTTATATATAGGTTTAATCCGCAACTTAACCTGGCTCATACATTAAGAAAATTCCACTTTTGGCCATAGAATGTTTAGTACAGAATTTTTGGTATTTTCTATGTAATATTTTCACTCTTATATCAGTATGCTGCAATGCAGGTCACACACATGTTCTTGGGAACACCCTTCATTTTTTTCATTTTAACTATTTCATCTTTAAATGTATGCTAACATTCACTCTGAGCTCCATAACCATGATCAGTGTACTGTTTATGACCATTTATATTATTTTTCCATTGAACATCTGTCAGACTTTATACAAATACCTTTGAGTTTGACAAATTGGCCTACTGAAAACAGTGATTTATATCTGGCTATCCATCCCCAAACTCCATTTCCATTTACAACAGGTGGATGGGATGTGTATGAAACCTGACATTTGGTGGCCTGTTGTACTTGCTGCTTGATACTGTTTGGTGTACTTCAGATTGTTGCTAATGACAACTCTCAGGTCCTTTTCTTCATTTGCTTTAGTTGGTTTACAAGGAGTTTGTAGTCATAACATGTATTCTTTACTCCAAAGTGCATGACTACACTTTCTTCATTAAACTTCATTTGCCACCTATCTGACCTCTCTGCTGGTAAGTTAAGATTTCTTTGAATCATTTCGCAGTCCCGCCTGTTTACAGCTCTACCTCTTAGATTAATATCATCAGCAAATTTAAAGATCTTAGATATGAGACAGAGTTCTAGTTCATTAATGTACAATATGAAAATAAGTGGGCCTGGGACCGACCCATGTGGCACACCACTTGTTATGTCAAGCCAGTCTCAGGCCTCGCTGTTTAATACTACACACTGCTTTCTTCTGGTAAGCCAATTTCTGATCCACATACAGAGTTCTTCACCAATTCCGTTTGCTTTGAGTTTATGTAAAAATCTCTTGTGAGATACTTTATGGAAAACCTTTTGGAAGTCTATATATACAACATCAGATGGAACTTTTTGTCCCAATTCTGATAAATAATATAAGAAAATTCGTTCAGATTTGTCTGACAGGCTCTTCTATTGCAGAAACCTTGTTGGTTGTCCGATATGATTTTATGTTCTAGAAACATGACAATTTTGTCTCATATTTTTTTTTTCCATTGTTTTACCTAACGCTGACAAAAGGCTAATTGGTCGGTAATTCAAGACACACTTTTTGTCTCCTTTTTATGTATATAGGAGTAACATTTGCTAGCTTCCAGTCAGTTGGCACCTGACCATCCAATTGAGATTTGTGGAATATTTTTGTTATGGGGTATATCAGCTGTCTCCTGGCCTCTTTTAAAAATCTAAGAGCTAAGTTATCTAGGCCATTGGATTTTATAGGATTTAATTGGTCCGGGCATTTAAGTACTTCAGAGCTCTTTATTTCTCTAATGTTAACTCTTCTTCATCAGATCCTTAAAACATTGGTTGTTTATCTTGTCAATTTTACAACCGACATGAATGAGCTTTAAACTGAAAAGAGCAATAGATAGACATAGTTGGTAGGAACATTAGGCAGGAACATTGGGTAAAAACATTAGATAGAAATAGATGGTAGGAATGTTAGGTGGGAGCACTTGGTTTAAGTAGTAGGTTCTGATATTAAGCAGGAACTTTAGGTAGACACATTTGGTAGAAGTAGTTGGTAGGAACATGAGGTAAGAGCCTCTGGAAACACTGTGCTAGAGTTGCTCTCTGCCAGTGGCCTGTTAAAGGTGAGGCACCAAAGGCTAAGAAGTGGCACTGAAGTTCACTAGTTATGGAGACGCTTTTTTTGTGGCCACCCTCTTGAGGGAGTTCCCAGAGGGAACAGGCATCAGAGATATAGATAGATAGTTAGAAAAAGAAGGCAGTTTTCATGCTTTTATGTGATTTCAGTTTTTCTTATGTAGAATATGTGATGTCTATCTATCTGTGTATCTGTATCTCTAAAGCCTGTTCCCTTCTGGAGCTCCCTCAAGGGGGTGGCCTCGGCAATAGAGATTCCATAACCAGTGAAATCCAGTGCCACTTTTCATCCATTATTGCCTCACCCTTAACAGGCCACTGGCAGAATTCAAGTCTAGTGCAGTGTTTGCAGAGGCTCCTATTGATTGTTTCTACTGTCTACTTTTACCTAATGCTGCTGCCTAATTTTCCTGTCCACTACTTTTACCCAATTTTTTTTACTGAATGTTCCAGCCAACTACTTCTATCTGGTGTTCCTACCATTTGCCAAAAGGCAGGGCTATCACATACCACTCACCACAGGAAAATCAAGTAATGAAAAATGAGCTGTGTGAGTTAAGTGTTGTCAAATGGCATGCATGACAAGGAGAGATTGTTTGTGGCCAGAGTACCAGTATTCCATGTGTGGGTGAGGCAGAAAGCAAAGAGCTACCTGGAATGTGTGGTCTTTGGAAAGCATTATGAGATATTTCCCCTGATTATTTCAAGTATAGAAGCATTTCATTATGTCATATATTGATTTTATAACAAAAAGGGTTTTAAATAAAAGAAATTGCATTGTCAGTATTTCTTTTATTGGCATTTTTTTCATGGATATCAATTTGCTTGAGAATCTCGGTGTAAGGACTATTTTTTGTATTGAATCTGAGTCTGGGGTTGAGGGACTTTAAGATCCGCAAGTATGTGATTAATAGCTACTCTTTTCCAAGCTTCTGCGATAATTCTGTTCATATTATTTGGGTATAAGTCGGGTTGGGGAAGCATTATGAGATATTTTCTGTGATTGCTTTTAGTATAGAAGCATTTCATTACTTCATATTTCAATTTTAAACCAAAATGGTTTTAGGTAAAAACATATCCCTGAACTATTACCTTCATATTTAGGTATTTATGTGTTGAAAATTGATTTGCTTGAATACTTAAGTATAAAGACTATTTTTTCTGGTGAATTCGAGTATGGGGATGAAATTTGCGTTTGGAGACATTAAGACCAGTGAATATGTAATTAACAGTTACTCTTTTTGGGAGATTCTGCTATTATTCTTTTTGTATTTATCTGGAATATGCATAGTAAACAGCGATTAAGTATAATGAATGAATGATAAATCTAGAATGAGTAGTCTTTGGAAAGCATTATGAGATATTTCCTTGTATTTTAACTTTCTGAAAGGGGAAACAGAAGAAGGAGGCACGCGGGGAGTGCTCATATATATATATATATATTTTCTTTTCTTTCTTTCAAACTATTCGCCATTTCCCGCATTAGCAAGGTAGCGTTAAGAACAGAGGACTGGGCCTCTGAGGGAATATCCTCACCTGGCCCCCTTCTCTGTTCCTTCTTTTGGAAAAAAAAAAAAAAAAAAAAAAAAAAAAAAAAAAAAGAGAGGGGAGGATTTCCAGCCCCCCGCTCCCATATATATATATATATATATATATATATATGTCACTTACCCTTACATTTCTTACATGATCAAACCACCTCACACCAATATTGTCCTCAAGCATTTCATGTCCAACACACCCACCCTCCTCCATACAATCTTATCTGTAGCCCATGCCCTGCAACCATTTTACAATGTTGGAACTAATATTCCTTCAGACATACCCATTTTTGCTCTCCAAGATAGCGTTCTTTCTTTCCACACATTCTTCATTGCTCCCAAAACCTTCGCCCCCTCCCTGATCCTGTGACTCACTTCCCCAGTTTCATCTGTTGGTAAGTCCACTCCCAGATATCTGCAACACTTCACATCCTCCAGTTTTTTTCCTTTCAAACTTACATACCAATTAACTTGTCCCTCAACCCTATTGAACCTAATGAATAACCTTGCTGTTATTCACATTTACTCTCGATTTTCTCCTATCACACACTTCTCCAAGCTCAGTCACCAACCTCTGCAGTTTCTCACATGAATCAGCCACAAGAGCTGTATCATTAGTGAACAAGAACTAACTCACTTCCCAGGCCCTCCCATCCCCGACAGACTGCATACTCACTTCTCTCTCCAAAACTCTTGCATTTACCTCCCAAAGCACCCCATCCATAAACAAATTATACAACCATGGGGACATCACACACCCCTTCCGCAGACTGATATTCACTGAGAACCAGTCACTCTCCTCTATTCCTACTCATACATATGCCTTACATCCATTGTAAATACTTTTCACTGCTTCTAGCAACTTATCTCCCACACCATGTACTCTTAAAACCTTCCATAAAGCGTCTCTATCACCCACACCATATACTCTTAAAACCTTCCACAAAGCATCTCTATCAACCCTATCATATGCCTTCTCCAGATCCATAAATGTTACATACAAATTATCTTTTTTCTAAGGATTTCTTACATTCTTTAGAGCAAACACCCGATCCACATCCTCTGCCATTTCTGTAACCACACTGCTCTTCCCCAGTCTGATGCTCTGTAATTGCCTTACCCTCTCAATCAATACTCTCCCATATAATTTCCTAGGAATACTCAACAAACTTATGCCTCTTACACACACACACACACACACACACACACACACACACACACATACACACATATATATTTATAAATGAATAAATAATTCATTTCATATACTCAATCACTGTCTCCCATGTTTGTGAGGTAGCGCAAGGAAACAGACGAAAGAATGGTCCAACTGACCCACATACACATGTATGTACATAAACGCCCACACACGCACTTATATACATACCTGTACATTTCAACGTATACATACATATGTACATATTCCTACTTGCTGCCTTCATTCATTCCCTTGCCACCCCACCATACATGAAATAGCACACACACGCACACACAACCTGTGCGCACACACGAGGCAGCGGTAGGAAAAGACTATATATATATATATATATATATATATATATATATATATATATATATATATATATATATATATATATATATATATTTTTTTTTTAATTTTTCCAAAAGAAGGAACAGAGAAGGGGGTCAGGTGAGGATATTCCCTCTAAGACCCAGTTCTCTGTTCTTAACGCTACCTCGCTAATGCGGGAAATGGCAAATAGTATGAAAAAAAATATATATATATATATATATATATATATATATATATATATATATATATATATATATATATATATATATATATATTTATATATATAGAGTTGATAGAGATGCTCTGTGGAAGGTATTAAGAATATATGGTGTGGGAGGAAAGTTGTTAGAAGCAGTGAAAAGTTTTTATCGAGGATGTAAGGCATGTGTACGTGTAGGAAGAGAGGAAAGTGATTGGTTCTCAGTGAATGTAGGTTTGCGGCAGGGGTGTGTGATGTCTCCATGGTTGTTTAATTTGTTTATGGATGGGGTTGTTAGGGAGGTGAATGGAAGAGTTTTGGAAAGAGGGGCAAGTATGAAGTCTGTTGGGGATGAGAGAGCTTGGGAAGTGAGTCAGTTGTTGTTCGCTGATGATACAGCGCTGGTGGCTGATTCATGTGAGAAACTGCAGAAGCTGGTGACTGAGTTTGGAAAAGTGTGTGGAAGAAGAAAGTTAAGAGTAAATGTGAATAAGAGCAAGGTTATTAGGTACAGTAGGGTTGAGGGTCAAGTCAATTGGGAGGTGAGTTTGAATGGAGAAAAACTGGAGGAAGTGAAGTGTTTTAGATATCTGGGAGTGGATCTGGCAGCGGATGGAACCATGGAAGCGGAAGTGGATCATAGGGTGGGGGAGGGGGCGAAAATCCTGGGAGCCTTGAAGAATGTGTGGAAGTCGAGAACATTATCTCGGAAAGCAAAAATGGGTATGTTTGAAGGAATAGTGGTTCCAACAATGTTGTATGGTTGCGAGGCGTGGGCTATGGATAGAGTTGTGCGCAGGAGGATGGATGTGCTGGAAATGAGATGTTTGAGGACAGTGTGTGGTGTGAGGTGGTTTGATCGAGTGAGTAACGTAAGGGTAAGAGAGATGTGTGGAAATAAAAAGAGCGTGGTTGAGAGAGCAGAAGAGGGTGTTTTGAAGTGGTTTGGGCACATGGAGAGGATGAGTGAGGAAAGATTGACCAAGAGGATATATGTGTCGGAGGTGGAGGGAACGAGGAGAAGAGGGATACCAAATTGGAGGTGGAAAGATGGAGTGAAAAAGATTTTGTGTGATCGGGGCCTGAACATGCAGGAGGGTGAAAGGAGGGCAAGGAATAGAGTGAATTGGAGCGATGTGGTATACCAGGGTTGACGTGCTGTCAGTGGATTGAATCAAGGCATGTGAAGTGTCTGGGGTAAACCATGGAATGCTGTGTAGGTATGTATATTTGCGTGTGTGGACGTATGTATATACATGTGTATGGGGGGGGGTTGGGCCATTTCTTTCGTCTGTTTCCTTGCGCTACCTCGCAAACGCGGGAGACAGCGACAAAGTATAAAAAAAAAATATTTATTTTTTTATTTATTATACTTTGTCGCAGTCTCCCGCGTTTGCGAGGTAGCGCAAGGAAACAGACGAAAGAAATGGCCCAACCCCCCCCCATACACATGTATATACATACGTCCACACACGCAAATATACATACCTACACAGCATTCCATGGTTTACCCCAGACACTTCACATGCCTTGATTCAATCCACTGACAGCACGTCAACCCTGGTATACCACATCGCTCCAATTCACTCTATTCCTTGCCCTCCTTTCACCCTCCTGCATGTTCAGGCCCCGATCACACAAAATCTTTTTCACTCCATCTTTCCACCTCCAATTTGGTATCCCTCTTCTCCTCGTTCCCTCCACCTCCGACACATATATCCTCTTGGTCAATCTTTCCTCACTCATTCTCTCCATGTGCCCAAACCACTTCAAAACACCCTCTTCTGCTCTCTCAACCACGCTCTTTTTATTTCCACACATCTCTCTTACCCTTACGTTACTCACTCGATCAAACCACCTCACACCACACATTGTCCTCAAACATCTCATTTCCAGCACATCCATCCTCCTGCGCACAACTCTATCCATAGCCCACGCCTCGCAACCATACAACATTGTTGGAACCACTATTCCTTCAAACATACCCATTTTTGCTTTCCGAGATAATGTTCTCGACTTCCACACATTCTTCAAGGCCCCCAGAATTTTTGCCCCCTCCCCCACCCTATGATCCACTTCCGATTCCATGGTTCCATCCGCTGCCAGATCCACTCCCAGATATCTAAAACACTTCACTTTCTCCAGTTTTTCTCCATTCAAACTCACCTCCCAATTGACTTGACCCTCAACCCTACTGTACCTAATAACCTTGCTCTTATTCACATTTACTCTTAACTTTCTTCTCTCACACACTTTACCAAACTCAGTCACCAGCTTCTGCAGTTTCTCACATGAATCAGCCACCAGCGCTGTATCATCAGCGAACAACAACTGACTCACTTCCCAAGCTCTCTCATCCCCAACAGACTTCATACTTGCCCCTCTTTCCAAAACTCTTGCATTCACCTCCCTAACAACCCCATCCATAAACAAATTAAACAACCATGGAGACATCACACACCCCTGCCGCAAACCTACATTCACTGAGAACCAATCACTTTCCTCTCTTCCTACCCGTACACATGCCTTACATCCTCGATGAAAACTTTTCACTGCTTCTAACAACTTTCCTCCCACACCATATATTCTTAATACCTTCCACAGAGCATCTCTATCAACTCTATCATATGCCTTCTCCAGATCCATAAATGCTACATACAAATCCATTTGCTTTTCTAAGTATTTCTCACATACATTCTTCAAAGCAAACACCTGATCCACACATCCTCTACCACTTCTGAAACCACACTGCTCTTCCCCAATCTGATGCTCTGTACATGCCTTCACCCTCTCAATCAATACCCTCCCATATAATTTACCAGGAATACTCAACAAACTTATACCTCTGTAATTTGGGCACTCACTCTTATCCCCTTTGCCTTTGTACAATGGCACTATGCACGCATTCCGCCAATCCTCAGGTACCTCACCATGAGTCGTACATACATTAAATAACCTTACCAACCAGTCAACAATACAGTCACCCCCTTTTTTAATAAATTCCACTGCAATACCATCCAAACCTGCTGCCTTGCCGGCTTTCATCTTCCGCAAAGCTTTCACTACCTCTTCTCTGTTTACCAAATCATTTTCCCTAACCCTCTCACTTTGCACACCACCTCGACCAAAACACCCTATATCTGCCACTCTGTCATCAAACACATTCAAACCTTCAAAATACTCACTCCATCTCCTTCTCACATCACCACTACTTGTTATCACCTCCCCATTTGCGCCCTTCACTGAAGTTCCCATTTGCTCCCTTGTCTTACGCACTTTATTTACCTCCTTCCAGAACATCTTTTTATTCTCCCTAAAATTTAATGATACTCTCTCACCCCAACTCTCATTTGCCCTCTTTTTCACCTCTTGCACCTTTCTCTTGACCTCCTGTCTCTTTCTTTTATACATCTCCCACTCAATTGCATTTTTTCCCTGCAAAAATCGTCCAAATGCCTCTCTCTTCTCTTTCACTAATAATCTTATTTCTTCATCCCACCACTCACTACCCTTTCTAATGTAGGTTTGCGGCAGGGGTGTGTGATGTCTCCATGGTTGTTTAATTTGTTTATGGATGGGGTTGTTAGGGAGGTGAATGCAAGAGTTTTGGAAAGAGGGGCAAGTATGAAGTCTGTTGGGGATGAGAGAGCTTGGGAAGTGAGTCAGTTGTTGTTCGCTGATGATACAGTGCTGGTGGCTGATTCATGTGAGAAACTGCAGAAGCTGGTGACTGAGTTTGGTAAAGTGTGTGAAAGAAGAAAGTTAAGAGTAAATGTGAATAAGAGCAAGGTTATTAGGTACAGTAGGGTTGAGGGTCAAGTCAATTGGGAGGTAAGTTTGAATGGAGAAAAACTGGAGGAAGTAAAGTGTTTTAGATATCTGGGAGTGGATCTGGCAGCAGATGGAACCATGGAAGCGGAAGTGAATCATGGGGTGGGGGAGGGGGCGAAAATCCTGGGAGCCTTGAAGAATGTGTGGAAATCGAGAACATTATCTCGGAAAGCAAAAATGGGTATGTTTGAAGGAATAGTGGTTCCAACACTGTTTTATGGTTGCGAGGCGTGGGCTATGGATAGAGTTGTGTGCAGAGGATGGATGTGCTGGAAATGAGATGTTTGAGGACAATATGAGGTGTGAGGTGGTTTGATCGAGTAAGTAATGTAAGGGTAAGAGAGATGTGTGGAAATAAAAAGAGTGTGGTTGAGAGAGCAGAAGAGGGTGTTTTGAAATGGTTTGGGCACATGGAGAGAATGAGTGAGGAAAGATTGACCAAGAGGATATATGTGTCGGAGATGGAGGGAACGAGGAGAAGTGGGAGATCAATTTGGAGGTGGAAAGATGGAGTGAAAAAGATTTTGAGTGATTGGGGCCTGAACATGCAGGAGGGTGAAAGGCGGGCAAGGAATAGAGTGAATTGGATCGATGTGGTATACCGGGGTCGACATGCTGTCAGTGGATTGAATCAGGGCATGTGAAGCGTCTGGGGTAAACCATGGAAAGTTGTGTGGGGCCTGGATGTGGAAAGGGAGCTGTAGTTTCGGGCATTATTGCATGACAGCTAGAGACTGAGTGTGAACCAATGGGGCCTTTGTTGTCTTTTCCTAGCGCTACCTCGCACACATGAGGTGGGAGGGGTATGTTATTCCATGTGTGGCGAGGTGGCGATGGGAATGAATAAAGGCAGACAGTGTGAATTGTGTGCATGTGTATATATGTATATGTCTGTGTGTGTCTATATATATTTGTACATTGAGATGTATGGGTATGTATATTTGTGTGTAGGGACGTGTATGTATATACTTTCCGTGTTTCATTTTACCCATGGGCTCATAGGAATATCTTGATCACGCGCAAAATTGTGATCCTTTCCATACATGTGTATCTGGGTGGGTTGGGCCATTCTTTCATCTGTTTCCTTGTGCTACCTCGCTAACGCGGGAGACAGCAACAAAACAAAATAAAAAAAAGATATTTTTTATTATACTTTGTCGCTGTCTCCCACATTAGTGAGGTAGCACAAGAAAACAGATGTAAGAATGGCCCAACCCACCCACATACACATGTATATACATAAATGCCCACACACGCACATATACATACCTATACATTTCAACGTATACATACACAGACATATTCACATATACACATGTACATATTCATACATGCTGCCTTCATCCAATCCCCAATGCCACCCTGGCACATGAAATGGCACCCCCACCCTTCGCATGTGCATGAGGTAGCACTACAAAAAGACAACAAAGGCCACATTTGTTCACACTCAGTCTCTAGCTGTCATGTGTGATGTACCAAAATCACTGCTCCCTTTCCACATCCAGGCCCCACAAAACTTTCCCCAAAATATGTTATATTTTATTATACTCAATCGCCGTCTCCTGCCTTAGCGAGGAAGCACAAGGAAACCTGAGGAGTGGCCCAACCCACCCACATACACATATATATACATAAATGCCCACACACACACACATATACATACATATACATTTCACTGTATACATACATATACATACACAGACATATACATATATATTTTTTTTTTTTTTTTTTTTTTTTTATACTTTGTCGCTGTCTCCCGCGTTTGCGAGGTAGCGCAAGGAAACAGACGAAAGAAATGGCCCCCCCCCCATACACATGTACATACACACGTCCACACACGCAAATATACATACCTACACAGCTTTCCATGGTTTACCCCAGACGCTTCACATGCCTTGCTTCAATCCACTGACAGCACGTCAACCCCTGTATACCACATGACTCCAATTCACTCTATTTCTTGCCCTCCTTTCACCCTCCTGCATGTTCAGGCCCCGATCACACAAAATCTTTTTCACTCCATCTTTCCACCTCCAATTTGGTCTCCCTCTTCTCCTTGTTCCCTCCACCTCCGACACATATATCCTCTTGGTCAATCTCTCCTCACTCATTCTCTCCATGTGCCCAAACCATTTCAAAACACCCTCTTCTGCTCTCTCAACCACGCTCTTTTTATTTCCACACATCTCTCTTACCCTTACGTTACTTACTCGATCAAACCACCTCACACCACACATTGTCCTCAAACATCTCATTTCCATAGCCCACGCCTCGCAACCATACAGCATTGTTGGAACCACTATTCCCTCAAACATACCCATTTTTGCTTTCCGAGATAATGTTCTCGACTTCCACACATTTTTCAAGGCTCCCAAAATTTTCGCCCCCTCCCCCACCCTATGATCCACTTCCGCTTCCATGGTTCCATCCGCTGACAGATCCACTCCCAGATATCTAAAACACTTCACTTCCTCCAGTTTTTCTCCATTCAAACTCACCTCCCAATTGACTTGACCCTCACCCCTACTGTACCTAATAACCTTGCTCTTATTCACATTTACTCTCAACTTTCTTCTTCCACACACTTTACCAAACTCAGTCACCAGCTTCTGCAGTTTCTCACATGAATCAGCCACCAGCGCTGTATCATCAGCGAACAACAATTGACTCACTTCCCAAGCTCTCTCATACATATATACACATATATACACATATATACAGCATGTATATATCCATACTTGCTGCCTTCATCCATTCCTGTCGCCACCCTGCCTCACAGGAAATGACATTGCTACCCCTGCTTGTAACAGTGATTTTAGATTAAAAAGCAGCTGAACAGCACCCAACCAATATGCTTCTTTAGTCAAACCAACAAGCAGAAGACCAGCAAACTGTCACAACATCAAAACTGAGTCTCAAAAAATATACTCTATGGCCTTTTTTGTCACAGATGATAGCACAGAAGGAGACAAACATGCTGTTTCATGTATGGTGGGGTGGTGACAGGAATGGATGAAGGCAGCAAGTATGGATATGTGCATGTTTATATACGTATATGTCTGTGTATGTATTTGTATGTATACGTTGAGATGTATAGGCATGCATATGTGCGTGTGTGGGCGTTTATGTATATACATGTGTATGTGGGTGGGTTGGGCCATTATTTCTTCTGTTTCCTTGCTCTACCTGGCTGATGTAGAAGAGGGCGATTAAGTATAATGAATGAATTAATATGTTTATAAATATTTATTTTTGATTATGGTGGATATTTACATATTCAGCTTAAGTAAGTTTATTGTATGACTACTTATCCTTATATATAATGAATAGTTATTTATTTTTATATTCTATATATGATTACCCCAGGAGCAACTTCTATGAAAGAGTCATGGTGTTACCCAAGACCTTTTAATGGCACCTGCATCCCAAGGCTCTGCTGCTTCTAGTTGCAGGGAAATATTGACTTCTTTGGAGTGAGGAGTTCTTTGATGAGACTGTACTTTGAAAGATACTGCCTTGCCAAAGGTGACTTTTCACTCGTCGTATAACCTTGAGCTAGTGGAGTCTGGTAACACCAATATAATGAATATGAATAGTTGTATATGCCTTATTATTTGGTTGCAGGAATGTGATAATGTTAGAAATTTGCAATTAAGTGGTTGAGAAGATAAGCTGTTGTTATTACACATTTTCAGCATCTCCCACACAGTTTTTAAAGACTAAACCAGATGTCAATTGTGTTTTCTCACTCTCTTGTAGGTCCACTGAGGATTTCTCCTGTGCCACAAGAAGTCTTAAATGAGGTTGTCTGTAATATGGAGAATAAAACCAAGGTTCCAGTCTCTGTTAACAATGGGACTTCTGAAGACTTTGATAGTCTGACCACAGGAGAAGAAGTGGACACAAGATGTTCCAGTTTCACCATAAGCCCAACCAGCATGGGTTCTGTAAAGAATCCATTATGTACAGTGACTTTTGATGTTAGAGATAAGAATCAAGGTTCTGGGAGAGTGGTAGGTTCTTTGCCATCCATCTTGCATCCAGGAGTTCATCATCTTACATCAAAGGCTGCCTGTACTATATCCAGTAGCAGTGAGAAAATGAACAATGCCCAGGCTGTTAGCAAGTCAGTTAAGGATTTAAGTCTGAACACTGAAGGTATGGTAAAGCAGGAATGTATGAAAACTGTACCAGAGATAAACAAGACTGTCTCGCCACTCAGTAGAGAAGTTGGAGGTAAGAGTCGGGTCATTACAGTTCCAGTAGGTATGAGTGACCATGGCCCAGTTGAAGTGTACAGGGAAGTGCACCAGTACCCAGCCAGTTCTATCACAACTGTTGTCGAAAAATGTTCATACATTGGTCAGATGCAGCCAAATGCACGACCACCTGCAGGAGCATCAAAGTGCAGGAAAAATACACATAAACTAAAGAAACAAGAAAGTAATCATTTGGGCTCCAAATCTTCTATAGCTAGTGCATCATCCACATGTACTTCTGTGGCAAGTGGTAGCACACTTGTATCCCGGAGTAGTTCAGAACTTACACCTATGACTCAAAGTCAGGCCTCTTCATCCAAGACAAGTCTCAATGACACACGCAGTGACTCGGCAGGACCTATATCTAAACCTGTACTATCAGCAGCAATTATGCAGATGCGCCAAGCTCTTGAATCAGTATCAAATGCCTCTGATAACCATTCTGACAAATCAAGTGGTGGCATTGAAGTAGCATCCAATTTCTCTGATACCTCTTCAAATTTATCCACACTCTCTGATCTTAGTGGATATGAAGATGAATATATCAAAATCAAACGCCTAGTGTCAGATGCAGTCATTCCTCCAGAGGATTATAAGAAAATTATCAGCAAAATGAATAATAAACCTCTGTCAAAACCAGTGCCTTCGTTTGATCATGAAAAAGTGATACGTGATCTCCAAGCACAAAAAGAAGATTTGGAAATCCAACTTCATCGATTGTCTATTCAGGTACAGAATGCAGTAAGGGAAAAGGAGCTTTACCAACAGCAGCTGGAATTGATGCAAACTAAAGTTACAGAAACCAATCAGAAACAGTATTTTGAGGTTTTGAAACAAAGAGCTAACTTAGAAGGGCAGTTAGAAATGCTTAAACAAGAGCTAGAAAATACAGTTTATGAGAAAAATCAATTACAGTCAAAATTCACTGACTTTGTGAAAGAATTTGAAGAAAGCAAAAGTTCAGCTGTTTCAGCTAAGGAAGCAGAGTCACAGATAAAAGCAAGATTGTCTAAATATGAGGAAACAAACAAAGAGCTTGAGGAGAAAATAAAAGAGACTGAAGAGAAATTTGAAAGAATTAGTAAAGATTATGAGAAAGCACAAAGAGAGATCAAAGATATTATAGGAAAGAATGAATACTTAGAATTATCATTAGCAGAACTGCGAGATTCTGAAACTCAGCTAATGGAAGAAGTAAAGGGCCTTAGATCACACACATCACAGTTGCAAACTGAATGTCATACTAGGTTTGAGGCACAGGCTGAGGCAGAATCAGCAGCAAACAAAGCTTCCTCTGAACTACAGACTTTGCAGACCTCAAGTGTATGGTACCAAGAGCAATTACAAATAGCCCAAGCTGCTAGATCAAGCTTGCAGCAAGAGCTGTTAGAATCACGATCAGTTCAAGCTAGAGTTACATCAGAGAAGGAAGCATTAGAGACTAAAGTACAAACATTGATCCATGAGGCTGAAGATGGGCAAGCCAGAGCAGTTAGAGAAAAAGCATCATTAGTTGCTCACTTAGAGGCCCTACAAGCAGACATGGCTGAGCGTGAAGCAGTACTGTCTCAGTTAGAACGTGATCGGGGCAGTGAAACCAAGTTAATGGAGGACAGAAGACAGAGATTAGAACAGGATCGACACCGCATACATAAGCTTCGTCTTGAACTTTCCGATACAGAAAGGCAACTAGATTTTTATAGGGATGATGTTAAGCATAAGTGTGCTTTGTTAGCAAAGTATGAAAATGAGCTTAAAGACCTGAAAACATTAGTGGCTGTGAATCAGGAAGTTCTTAGAGAGAGAGACATTCGAATCCAGAATCTTGAACAGACTATAGAAGAAATTAGATTGTCTGTAAAGGGCCACCAGGAAGAAAGAAAAGTAAAAGACTCAGTGATTAACTCACTGAAGGAAGAAAAACTCAAGCTTGAAGTATCTCTTGCTGCAGCAAATAGTGAGAAGAAAGAAGTAGATGATGCCATTATGAAGGTAAGAGAGGATATGACTAAACTCTCTTCAAATTTTTACAGAATGAAGCATGATTTAGCTGCAAAAGATCGCCAGATTGAAGTGCTCATGAGAGAAGCAAAGGACGACATGCAGATAAAATTGTCCTTAGAAAAGAAGGTTGAGGCATTAGAAAAGAGGGCAAGAGAAGATGATGAGAAAAAAGAACTTATTCAAGAGGTTGAAAGGCTCCAGTTATCCCTCAGAAAAGTCAGTGCAGCTAAGGAGAAATTTGAAGAGGAACTAACTGAGATAAGGAGAACATCAAAAACATTAGAGATTGAGAAAAAAGGGTTAAATGAAGCTGTACACTTAAGAGAAGAACAGATCCAAAATATGCAGTGCAGTCTTGAAAGCTATCGTGAAGCAATATTAAAAAAGGATGAGGAAATTTACGTTGCCCATGAACAGACCTCAACAGTGGAAAAGACCTACATGGAGTTGAGAAGAAACTGGGAGACACTAAAAGAGGAGAATTTAGCTCTGAGGCATGATGCTGAGGCATATACAGAACATGAGAAAGTCCAAAAGAGAGAGAAGTCAGATCTGAAGGACAGCATACAGAAAGAACGCAAACTGAAGCAAAATCTTGAGAGGAAGATTGATTGCTTGGTACAGACGCATGAAGAAGATAAATTAAGGATTTTGAAAGAAAAGGAAAACTTAAATGAACTAGTTAATGAGCTTACCCAAAAACTCCAAGGACTCAAGGATGAAAAGACAAAAACTCATGAAGATAAGGTTTGCTCAGAGAAAAAGTACAGTGAATTATGCAAAGAGATTCAAGTTGTAAAAGAGGAAAGAGACAAACTAGAAAGCAGGGTTAAAGAAGCTGTTGCAGAGGTTGACAATTACAAAACTGACCTCAGCAGTAAGTGCGAAGTTGTTAAGTCATTAGAAGTCAAAGTTAGCTGTTTTTCTAGAGAAAATTGTGATATGAAAGAGAAGCTAACAGCATTGCATAATGAGAAAGAAAAACAAGTGATGGAGCTGGAAGCCTTATTAAAGGTTAGGACTGATGAAATGACAAAACTTCAGAAAAAGCATAATGACACTGAGTCTTTACTGACGGAACTGACACAAGAGAAGAATATGCTTTCAAGTCACATTAATACTCTTCTTGCTGAGAATAGTCACTTAAAGAAGACAGCAATTTCCCATGAAGCTCTAGTGAAAGAAAGTAAAACCCTATGTGAAACTAGTAATACAAATACAAAGAAATCAGCCAAGAACACTGAAAGTTTACACAAGGAAATTGGTGTTTTACATAAAAAATTATCTGAGTATGAAAATAAGATGAAAGAGGCAGTTAAACAGAAAGAAAACATCCAGTCAACAATTCGAAATACCAAGAAGGAAAATATGTTAATGAGGGCAAAACTTAAAGAATTAGATGTACTGAAAAAAAGGTGTAAAGAGTTTGAATCAGGTAAAGATTCTAAAGAGCTTGAGTCTTTCAAAATCAAATTTAAAGAGCTTGAGTCAAAGCTGGATGCTAAACATAATGAATTGTCATCACTTACTGTGTCTTTGAATGAGAAAACAAGTCATATCCAGATATTGAAAGAAAGAGAACAAGAACTTTGTGCTCAGGCTAGAGCTTTACATGCAGATAAAAGGGAGATGCAGGAGAAAGTATTAAGTCTTGAGGGAATTCACCAGAGGGTACATCAGGAAATCTCAGATTATCAGCAACAACTTAAGATTGCTGAGAATGAGAGAGATGAGTGGATGGCCAAGTATGAAAGCCTTAGAGATTTTATTCCAGAGCGAGACACAAGCACTCAGCCAGCGGTACAGTTAGAACCATCCAGTCACCAATCATTCTCTAATGGTGAAGAATCTGCAGTAGTGTCAGGTACAAGTGACAGCACAGGAAGCTTAGGAGGAAAGTCTGTGAATAGTCTCTGCTATCTGAATGAGGATACCCAAACGTCAGTGACAAATGGTACTCAGTTTGACAAGACAATGGCAGATTTGCAGGCACAAGTGAGCCTAACCTCAGAAGCTTTGCAAAGTAAGGAACAGCAAATTCATGATCTCCAAGAGAAGTTAAGATCTCTCATGCAGGAAAGGACAGAAATTGGAACTAATCCCAAGGCATCAGAGTCATGTCCATGTGAAGAGGTTGTTGATTCCATGCATAGGATACAAATTGATGGACATCTAGAAAGAAGAGAGCAGCTCAAGATACCTTCCAGTATATGTCATGATTGTAAGATGCAAAAAGAAATGCATCCTAGGGGAGATCACTCTGAAATTCAGTCACTGTTAGATAAGATCAAAAGATTAGAGTCTGATTTTAATGGGAAGGAGGTTGAATTACAGGAAACCCAAATGAGAATGACAGTTGCAGCGAACGAATTTCGTGAGAAGCAGCGAAGGTACGAATCA
The DNA here is from genome assembly GCF_036320965.1 of Panulirus ornatus. Classification (NCBI taxonomy): domain Eukaryota; kingdom Metazoa; phylum Arthropoda; class Malacostraca; order Decapoda; family Palinuridae; genus Panulirus; species Panulirus ornatus. The sequence goes on from NC_092235.1 coordinate 67,334,135, forward strand.
AACGTCCGACTGCTGACTAGAAAATTAAAGGAACATATGAAGGGACGTAAGTCAGCAGAAAAAGAAATGCAAGCACAGGCTGAGGATCATCAGCGATTGTTGAATGAAGAACAGCAGAGGTATGCTGTGCTAAGATGCAGGTGAGAATAGCATTGGTTCTTTTCTGTATGAATGTTGTATGTTGTCTGATGGAGATTAAGGCTTTAGGAGAGTATTTCCATTGGCTTTAATGCCAAGAATACCAGAGTTTCATCAAGTGGACTTTGTCTCCCTTAAACACCTTTCTGTTGAAAAGAAGCTGAAATTGCCTTTCTATTTATATTTCAAATTGTATGTTTGCACCATAATGGCTATCAGACATTTGTGGCATCTTTCTGTAATTTATTGCTGATTAATGTAATTGATGGGGATTTGCATATGTTAATTAACACTTTGAAAGGGATAATGCATATTACAAGGTAATTCACACAATACAGAAAACACTTTATACTGCACTGTATAGTAAGAGAAAATCTACTTACAAGTTTTGTATCTGTCATTTTGTACCCTGGCTTGTTAGCTATCTATCAGTTAATACCTCAGAAGCCATCTCCCTCTTCAGAGTATGATGGTTTGCATAGAATTTCTCAATACACCTTGATGCTAGTGCAGGTATTCTTCATTTCTTTAGATTCCTGTTGTGAGTCAGTCCATGCTCATGCACTCCTTGGTCTTTTTTTCCATCTTTTACATGATTTTTTGTCTTAATTTTTTGTCTTTTTACCTCAATAATAGATTTGTTTGAGAATATGTGTAGGTAATATTTTTCATGGTGAATAACATTGTGAGGTCAAACCATTTTTTAGGACTAATAAATACCGAAATTAATCTCTGAAATAATTATGCTATTATACATATTGTGATAATTTGCACTTTATCATTCGCTATCTGTCGTCTCTAGAAAACATTAAAGAAAATGATAGGATATTTTGGTAAGAATCATTATATTATGCTATATTCCAGTTTTAGAACAAAATAATTTTGGCTTAAAGAGTAATACCTGTAATTTTAGTTGTTTAAAAAAAGAACTTCAGAACCTTATACGTTACATGCTGAATAAGATTCGAAGGTCAAAATATTGTGTTAGGAATGTTATATCTTGAAGTCGAACTTTGAACTATTACATTTATCATAATCTGCTTCATGTTATTTGCCTTTTGTCAGGCCAAGGAAGCATTATAGAAAATTTTGGGTAAGGAAACCTTTTATTAAGTAATATTCCTGTTTTAACAAAAATTTGTGCTTGAAAAATATTATGATGTGTAACCTGCAGCTTGTCATTTTTCATCCAAAACACACACACACACACACACACACACACACACACACACACACACACACACACACTTTCATGGTGTATTTGTTAGCATTACTGATCACGAGTCTGCACATGGTTCAAATCATTGGTGTTCATCCTCCCTGTAGGACTGGTTTATACATGGATACCTGGCTTAGGCTGGGATGTGTTTGCTTTATACATTTTTTTTTTTTTATACTTTGTCGCTGTCTCCCGCGTTTGCGAGGTAGCGCAAGGAAACAGACGAAAGAAATGGCCCAACCCCCCCCCATACACATGTATATACATACGTCCACACACGCAAATATACATACCTACACAGCTTTCCATGGTTTACCCCAGACGCTTCACATGCCCTGCTTCAATCCACTGACAGCATGTCAACCCCGGTATACCACATCGCTCCAATTCACTCTATTCCTTGCCCTCCTTTCACCCTCCTGCATGTTCAGGCCCCGATCACACAAAATCTTTTTCACTCCATCTTTCCACCTCCAATTTGGTCTCCCTCTTCTCCTTGTTCCCTCCACCTCCGACACATATATCCTCTTGGTCAATCTTTCCTCACTCATCCTCTCCATGTGCCCAAACCACTTCAAAACACCCTCTTCTGCTCTCTCAACCATGCTCTTTTTATTTCCACACATCTCTCTTACCCTTACGTTACTCACTCGATCAAACCACCTCACACCACACATTGTCCTCAAACATCTCATTTCCAGCACATCCATCCTCCTGCGCACCACTCTATCCATAGCCCACGCCTTGCAACCATACAACATTGTTGGAACCACTATTCCTTCAAACATACCCATTTTTGCTTTCCGAGATAATGTTCTCGACTTCCACACATTCTTCAAGGCTCCCAGGATTTTCGCCCCCTCCCCCACCCTATGATCCACTTCCGCTTCCATGGTTCCATCCGCTGCCAGATCCACTCCCAGATATCTAAAACACTTCACTTCCTCCAGTTTTTCTCCATTCAAACTCACCTCCCAATTGACTTGACCCTCAACCCTACTGTACCTAATAACCTTGCTCTTATTCACATTTACTCTTAACTTTCTTCTTCCACACACTTTTCCAAACTCAGTCACCAGCTTCTGCAGTTTCTCACATGAATCAGCCACCAGCGCTGTATCATCAGCGAACAACAACTGACTCACTTCCCAAGCTCTCTCATCCCCAACAGACTTCATACTTGCCCCTCTTTCCAAAACTCTTGCATTCACCTCCCTAACAACCCCATCCATAAACAAATTAAACAACCATGGAGACATCACACACCCCTGCCGCAAACCTACATTCACTGAGAACCAATCACTTTCCTCTCTTCCTACACGTACACATGCCTTACATCCTCGATAAAAACTTTTCACTGCTTCTAACAACTTGCCTCCCACACCATATATTCTTAATACCTTCCACAGAGCATCTCTATCAACTCTATCGTATGCCTTCTCCAGATCCATAAATGCTACATACAAATCCATTTGCTTTTCTAAGTATTTCTCACATACATTCTTCAAAGCAAACACCTGATCCACACATCCTCTACCACTTCTGAAACCACACTGCTCTTCCCCAATCTGATGCTCTGTACATGCCTTCACCCTCTCAATCAATACTCTCCCATATGATTTACCAGGAATACTCAACAAACTTATACCTCTGTAATTTGAGCACTCACTCTTATCCCCTTTGCCTTTGTACAATGGCACTACGCACGCATTCCGCCAATCCTCAGGCACCTCACCATGAGTCATACATACATTAAATAACCTTACCAACCAGTCAACAATACAGTCACCCCCTTTTTTAATAAATTCCACTGCAATACCATCCAAACCTGCTGCCTTGCCGGCTTTCATCTTCCGCAAAGCTTTCACTACCTCTTCTCTGTTTACCAAATCATTTTCCCTAACCCTCTCACTTTGCACACCACCTCGACCAAAACACCCTATATCTGCCACTCTATCATCAAACACATTCAACAAACCTTCAAAATACTCACTCCATCTCCTTCTCACATCACCACTACTTGTTATCACCTCCCCACTTGCGCCCTTCACCGAAGTTCCCATTTGCTCCCTTGTCTTACGCACTTTATTTACCTCCTTCCAGAACATCTTTTTATTCTCCCTAAAATTTAATGATACTCTCTCACCCCAACTCTCATTTGCCCTTTTTTTCACCTCTTGCACCTTTCTCTTGACCTCTGTCTCTTTCTTTTATACATCTCCCACTCAATTGCATTTTTTCCCTGCAAAAATCGTCCAAATGCCTCTCTCTTCTCTTTCACTAATACTCTTACTTCTTCATCCCACCACTCACTACCCTTTCTAATCAACCCACCTCCCACTCTTCTCATGCCACAAGCATCTTTTGCGCAATCCATCACTGACTCCCTAAATACATCCCATTCCTCCCCCACTCCCCTTATTTCCATTGTTCTCACCTTTTTCCATTCTGTACTCAGTCTCTCCTGGTACTTCCTCACACAGGTCTCCTTCTCAAGCTCACTTACTCTCACCACCCTCTTCACCCCAACATTCATTCTTCTTTTCTGAAAACCCATACAAATCTTCACCTTAGCCTCCACAAGATAATGATCAGACATCCCTCCAGTTGCACCTCTCAGCACATTAACATCCAAAAGTCTCTCTTTCGCACGCCTGTCAATTAACACGTAATCCAATAACGCTCTCTGGCCATCTCTCCTACTTACATAAGTATACTTATGTATATCTCGCTTTTTAAACCAGGTATTCCCAATCATCAGTCCTTTTTCAGCACATAAATCTACAAGCTCTTCACCATTTCCATTTACAACACTGAACACCCCATGTATACCAATTATTCCCTCAACTGCCACATTACTCACCTTTGCATTCAAATCACCCATCACTATGACCCGGTCTCGTGCATCAAAACCACTAACACACTCATTCAGCTGCCCCCAAAACACTTGCCTCTCTTGATCTTTCTTCTCATGCCCAGGTGCATATGCACCAATAATCACCCACCTCTCTCCATCAACTTTCAGTTTTACCCATATTAATCGAGAATTTACTTTCTTACACTCTATCACATACTCCCACAACTCCTGTTTCAGGAGTATTGCTACTCCTTCCCTTGCTCTTGTCCTCTCACTAACCCCTGACTTTACTCCCCAGACATTCCCAAACCACTCTTCCCCTTTACCCTTGAGCTTCGTTTCACTCAGAGCCAAAACATCCAGGTTCCTTTCCTCAAACATACTACCTATCTCTCCTTTTTTCACATCTTGGTTACATCCACACACATTTAGGCACCCCACTCTGAGCCTTCGAGGAGGATGAGCACTCCCCGCATGACTCCTTTTTCTGTTTCCCATTTTAGAAAGTTAATACAAGGAGGGGAGGATTTCTGGCCCCCCGCTCCCGTCCCCTCTAGTCGCTTTCTACGACACGCGAGGAATACGTGGGAAGTATTCTTTCACCCCTATCCCCAGGGATAATATACATATATATATACATATACACATACACACACATACACATACATACACACATATACACACACACACACATACATATATATACATATGAGAAATGTAAGAAACAATTTAGAAAACTGAAACTTCTAGCTTGAAATGAATGAAAAAAAAGAATGTCACATAATGGTTCAACCTCTGGCTATGGAAAAAAGGAAATGTATAATTTATTTACACAAACGTCAATAGCTTTATACATACATAAGAGTAAAGGCATGGTTCATACATGGTTAAGAATCAAGGCAATGCAAGTGTAAAACTCTCTCCCCTTGATTTACTAATCGTTATCACAAATTGTAGTCATGCTGTTTGTCCTGACTACTATTTACCAGTTGTCGGAAATCTGTTCATTCATTATATACAGTTGGATAAGTTGTTACACTGAAAGATATCATATGCTTAATATTAGTTTCTTATGATGTACACGTTTAGACATTACGGTTCATATGCATGTTTGATTATAACTGACATGAACTGCTCTCTTTTATCTTATACACACATGCTGATATATCTACATGCACACATCCATTCACAAACACTTAAACCTACTGTTAGTAAACAAAGCAGCTTTTATATGAAGCTTTAGACTCAAAACTACAGAGACTCAGAGTCTGTACACTTCCAGATCTGTTTCTGTAGATTATAGTCCGTGATTGTACCAGAATTTGACCATAAAAAGAATCCCATAGTCTCCTGTACAAACAATTCATCCACTTTACCCTAACTGTGCATCACCTACCTAGTTCACCTTTTCAAAAACAATCATAGAAAAGCTGCAGACCACACAAAACAGAGGACTCAGAACAATCACTGACTGCTTGCAGCCATTGTGCATCACCTACCTAGTTCACCTTTTCAAAAACAATCATAGAAAAGCTGCAGACCACACAAAACAGAGGACTCAGAGCAATCACTGACTGCTTGCAGCCATGAACATGCACCACATACATAACAAAACAAAAATGATCACAACACATTCCTACCTCATTATGCTTGGTACTCAGTTCTTTGCAATAGAACTAGACCCTTCCCATCCATACCATTTCAAGTATAAAGATAAAGCTTACCTTTCCTTCACACTTCATCCACTGATGCTCACAGATCCTTTCAACCCAACAAACACAACCTGACAAAACATATACACACTGTTGTGAACCATCAGTCACTAAACGGTTGCCTTCCCAACTATTTCAGGCTTGAACACTGCGCTACTAGTGTGGAGCCACACTTCCTAGACATACACAAGTTACACTTTCTCATCTGTATTCTGGACATTGTATATTCCTATTATGCCACAAACACTGATTCAGCATATCTCATGACCTTTCATGCCACAATGCTTCTACTGCAATGAAGACACTGAACACCTACTATTTAATTGTCCTGCATTCACCCAACAGACATACACACAGCACTACTACCCTTTATGACCTGTGGTCCTGTCCAGTGGACATGGACACTTCTTGAGCATTGTGAGGGTCTTTTAGAAGATGGAAGGAGCTCCTAGAGTAATGCCATCATTCCCCTGCTTATGTGTAGAATGTAGCCTTAAAGCTCCAGAAACTCCATGAAAAGGGTCTTAGGGTTTTATTGTAATGTTAGTGAATTTCTTAAAATTCATAATTAAAAGGTTTGAAATTCTGAGTGTCCACTTGCTGAAAGTTGTTGTGTGATCATTTCAGCTACTCAGTGTTTGAATTATTCTTCTGTAAAGGATAAATTTTCCATATTTATAGTATGTTGCCCAAAACAATCTTCTCATGATAACAGATATGTTCTTTTAGGTAGCCCAGTATTTTTGGGATCCACTATATTTTGGTTAACCCTGAAAACATATAAGTATATAATCTAGATAGTTATTTCAATATACTTTATAGACTGGTTTATGACAAGGCAACAACTCACAGGTGTATGGAGTTGGAAGGCTTGAGAGAAACTTTAGATGGTCAGGTAACTGGCTTGGAGAGTGAAGTAGAGGAGGTGCGTGGGGCTTTGGGACGTGCTCGCCAGGAAGCTTACGACCACCATAACAACACACTTCAGTTACAGAAAGAAATTGGACGACTGCGAGGTAAGTTGGTGCTTGATTACTTCTTTGATAGTGGTCTTATTGTATATATAATTCTTTTTGTATACCACAGTGCTGTCTCAATTTTATTTGGTGTTGTTACTGGAAACAACGGAATTAAATTTAACCTTGTAATAACAAAGATTCTGTATCATATCTTGGAAGAGGCATCCCAACACATCTTCAGACCTGTTGCAACATATTGTATAGGTTTTTCCAATATCATGATAACCTCAGGACCCTTGTAGGTTGAAGGCTGTGTTACAATCAGTAGCAGGGAAAGGATGAACTCCAAAGCTTTGGAGTGACAAGTTCTTCAATGATATTGTATTCCTTTTTGTGCATCAAAGATGCCAGATCCTTACTGAGGGTAACTTTTTGATTACAGTGTAACTAACAATTAATGGCAGAGACCAGTAACATTTGACAGTTGAATCACATAAATACTTTTGTTCCTTGATATATCAGGTTTGGTAGCTCGGCTGTATTAGTGTTAGTAATAGTGTATTTATATGTGTACATTGAGATGTATGGGTATGTATATTTGCGTGTGGGGACATGTATGTATATACATGTGTATGGGGGTGGGTTGGGCCTTTTCTTTCATCTGTTTCCTTGCGCTACCTCGCAAACGCGGGAGACAGTGACAAAGCAAAATATATAATGTATAATAGAATCCAAGAAGCAACTCAAAAGATTGTTGCTCAGACTCACTCATTGGCTACCTTAGATTGATCTAAACTGATAAACACCATTTTCAGCCTTAGATTAGAGATTAGCAGTTGCCCACCCCATTCACAGTGTAATATCATCTTCATTTTCCTTGTTCATTAGTTTACCATTGATTTTTATGTATTTTTCCATCTTGAGTTCTTATTAGCCCACCATTTGTGGCTTTATGGCAGAGTGAACAAAGAATGCCCATATGGTCACAGTTGGTTCTCATTAGAATATCTTGTCAAGTTTACCCTTGAATTAGTGTTAAAAATGAAGCTTTATGTTATAATTTTTCATTGTATCTGTATTCTGTGAATTTATGTGAAAATGTCAATATTGCATGAACACCCTATGCAAATGCGTATCAATCTTAAGATTCTTTTGGCTTTTAGTTATGCTGTCTCCCTTTAGATTATCTTCAGTAAATAAAAGGAATTATCTCAAGTACACATGAGCATACTTTGTTTTACAGAACTCTGCAAAACAGCTGATAATTTGCGATTAGAAGCGGCTAACCTGAAGGAGAGCATCAGACAGAGAGAAAATCAATTGAAAGAGTTGGAAAAAGAGTTAAAAGTAAACCAGGAGGAACTGAGACAAGCACAAGAATCCTCTGCCTCACTTACTTCCACAGTTCAGCAGATGAAAAGCCAGAAAGAGCATATTCAGCATGAGGTTAGTGTCAGCTAGTCATGGTAGCAGGAGTTTGGCCTTAGTATTGGCATAGTTTGTGTTTGAATACAGTTTTTGTGACTTTGACTTAGAATCAAATAATTCTTACCCTCCTGAACTTTGACTCAGAAACTGCACTGCAGTTTCAGTAATGTGCGGTATGTTACATACTTTTTTGTAATTTTCATGTGTCCCCTGTTACTTTGTAATTCATTATTGATCTTTATGGATGGAATTGGGAGTATATTGTTCTAAGTCTAGTGTTTTTTGGTTATACTTAATTCCTTGGAAGATTAAACCAGGGGCTATGAAGGAAGTGCAGGTTATGAAAATGTTGTTGAGGAAAAATTCATTCTCATTTTTTAATTTATTGTTTTAGGGGACATGCTTACGCTATGATCATTTATATGAAAGAATGGTTTTGTTTCAGTATGATGCTGCACTTCTTAGTCTCAGACTTTTGAGACAAGAGCTAGAGGCTAAGCAGGAGGAATGCTCAAAAGTTCAACAAAGTGTGAGCCAACTGCAGAGCATAAATGCTGATTTAAGAAAGAGTTTGAATGATGCTAATATGAAAGGTGAACAACTGACTTCCAGCATGAAGCGACTCAGGGAGGAAAAACAAATAGTAATTGAAGAACATCAGACTATTGGAGTGCAACTGCAGGAGTCCTCTGCCAGAAATGCTGCATTGGAGAATCATATTAAAGTTTGTATATTTATCACTTAGACTGATTTTTAAGTAATACATGCTTTTATATTTCCAAATTTAACTTAGAGGGGTTGGACTGTGGTGACCTTGTAGCTATGATATTTGTGTTTCATTTCAAATTAACCTTTTACGAAATGTTGATAAATTGTTGTTGAGGGCACTGTGTCACCGCTACCCCACTGCCTTGTCTTCGCTTTAGCCCCTTGCTTTCATTTTTTTGATACTGACCTTATATTGTACATTCTGACTTTCTTGTATTCTCATGGTATTTCTTACTTCGTAAATCATTTGTCCGTGTTTCTGTACTTTACTGGAGTTGTCATAATTTGTGTTTATCTTTGGAAACTTGTAGCTCTATAACCAACTGCAGCTGAATTTTCAATTTTTCAAGGGTTTCAAGCTCTGATATAAATGCAGACTTACATTGTGATTGTCTGTGAGTATACCTTTAGTGATAATGCTGAAGAAAGTAAGTTTCAGGGTATGCAGTGTGTATTTTGGAAAAGATAAGACAATTTTGCATTGTACAAAAATATTTACGGACCAGCATAAAGTTAAAGAATTCATTGACTTTCAAAGATAGAGATGAACCAAAAATATATATATATATATATATATATATATATATATATATATATATATATATATTTTTTTTTTGCTTTGTCGCTGTCTCCCACGTTTGCGAGGTAGTGCAAGGAAACAGACGAAAAAAATGGCCCAACCCACCCCCATACACATGTATATACATACGTCCACACACGCAAATATACACACCTACACAGCTTTCCATGGTTTACCCCAGACGCTTCACATGCCCTGATTCAATCCACTGACAGCACGTCAACCCCGGTATACCACATCGATCCAGTTCACTCTATTCCTTGCCCTTCTTTCACCCTCCTGCATGTTCAGGCCCCGATCACACAAAATCTTTTTCACTCCATCTTTCCACCTCCAATTTGGTCTCCCACTTCTCCTCGTTCCCTCCACCTCCGACACATATATCCTCTTGGTCAATCTTTCCTCACTCATTCTCTCCATGTGCCCAAACCATTTCAAAACACCCTCTTCTGCTGCTCTCAACCACGCTCTTTTTATTTCCACACATCTCTCTTACCCTTACGTTACTTACTCGATCAAACCACCTCACACCACACATTGTCCTCAAACATCTCATTTCCAGCACATCCATCCTCCTGCGCACAACTCTATCCATAGCCCACGCCTCGCAACCATACAACATTGTTGGAACCACTATTCCTTCAAACATACCCATTTTTGCTTTCCGAGATAATGTTCTCGACTTCCACACATTCTTCAAGGCTCCCAGGATTTTCGCCCCCTCCCCCACCCTATGATCCACTTCCGCTTCCATGGTTCCATCCGCTGCCAGATCCACTCCCAGATATCTAAAACACTTTACTTCCTCCAGTTTTTCTCCATTCAAACTTACCTCCCAATTGACTTGACCCTCAACCTTACTGTACCTAATTACCTTGCTCTTATTCACATTAACTCTTAACTTTCTTCTTTCACACACTTTACCAAACTCAGTCACCAGCTTCTGCAGTTTCTCACATATACTTCAAGTATAAAACATATACTTCAAGTACTACTGCCTTGCTAAGTCAGTGATTATATCTTAAAAACTATAAGCAAAACTTGAGATGAATGAATTAGCAGTGTTAGCATGGTTTACATGTTTTGGTGACGTGGAAGAAAAATTAAAGATGGACCCCATACATCCATCCTACTCTGTACCCAAATCACTTGGTGATGTAATTTGAAATTCTGATTAGTTTTCTAAAATCAGTAGTTGGATGTAGTATTATATTGTTGCAAAAACTATGAAGTATCCAGGGATCACAAAATTTCCAACTTTTTAGTATAATCTCAAATTTCCATTTTTTCATATCAGTGGAAACCAGGATCTGTTGTTCATGGGTGAGTTTTCGGATGACATTAGTTTAACAGTTAAGGTGATCAAACCCTGCTTTAAAATATGTTCAGGTATTGAAGCTAGTCTTTTTTTCATTGCCCTTTTTGACTGATTTTAAGAACTTAGATTTTCTCTAAAATCCTATTGTAGCTTTTATTCTTGCTGAAATAAGCTCTGGGGACAAAATGAGGTATTTTGGTAAGTTGAAATTCCATTTTGACTGTTTACCAAATAGAAAACACTTGATATACCCCCCCACACCATCAACATCAATGGAAAGACCAAAAACAAACCAATCTCAGAATACTTCCTAGTACCAGATTTTGACTGGATAGAGACTTCTCTGGTATCTTCTCAAGACAGTGCAACCCAATTTGCCTAGTCATCAACCCTGTCAAAGGCAAATGTAACAGTGCAACTCATCCAAGTGGTATTAGGTTCCACTTGCATCCAATGAGAATTAGAAATGTTTAAAAAGAATTAGTAGATTCCCTTTTTGGGTATTCACAGATGGAGAAAGTAGAGGTAAGAAAGTATGGAGTGCCAGAGGTAAGTGGAAGGAAAGGGGATGTACTGGAAGAAAATAGATTTGAAAGGATTGTGTGATAAGAGAATTTCCTACAGGCCTACTTATAAATTGGAGCAGAAGAAAAGAATCTTGACATGATAAATGAAATTTTTTTCCAATGTTTGGGTAATTCTCATCACTGAAGTAAAGTAACTATCACATACAAGTTTATTTCATTTGAAAATATGTAAATTTTTGAAGTAAGCAGAATTATATAATTTGAAATGATGTAGATTTTTGAAATTAGTGTAATATAGTCTCTAATCATAGATGAATTGTCATTAGGTAATTGAGGGTGAAGTAAAGGTTGGTAAAGAGGAAGTGAATCAAGTTAAGGAGCAGCTGATCGCAAAGGACAGTAGCCATCAGATCAAAGTGGCCCAGTTAGAGCAGAGTGTGACCAGGGCAAGACAAGAGGTAGTTGCTCTTACCTCACAACTAGACCAGGTACAGCAGGAGAGAGTCAGTTACCAAACTCAAGCCACAGAGCTCCGCACTGCCTTACACTCAACTTTGAGGCAGCTCAAGGTCAGTACATAAACAATCTAAGGAAGTACTAAGTATAATGGTAGGTGTGTATAGAGTTGTAGAGTTGTGCTTTTTGTTGTACTGTACCTTATTGCACTTGAATTTTTATGTAACATCTGCATAGTTAACCTGTATGCATGGTGTTAACTTCCTTTGTCTTTATAGTTAGAGTTCAAGTATCCTGCAACTTGCAGTTGTAGGTCAACTGCTTGCTTGCTGACTATATTGGAGTTTTAAAATAATATACATCTGTTGTTATGAGTGAAATGGAGAAAGAATCCCAGATTTTCATATGGTATCCATGCTTGCTGATGATAGCCATTCTTACATAGTTCGGCCTCATTAAACTGAGTGCCTGGTATTGAAACCTGTGCAGAAGTATTATGTCTATAATGTTTTCACAATTTGCTTATTTAGTTATTATTGATACTACGTTTTTACATTATCTGAATTCCACTAATGATTATAGAATGGTCCCATTGTCCTTTTTATGCTTAACACTTTCATTGCTTATCCATGGTTATAGGGGAGAAAGAATACAGCCCATGTATTCCCTGCATGTCGTAGAAGGTCACTAAGAGTAATTCTCAGTCATCTGTTCTTGACACTACCTCACTCAGGTGGGAAATGGCAAGCATGCATGAAAAAAATCAGTGCTGTGGACATCAGTCTTCTGTTGCATATTAGAATATTATGAGTGTCAGTCTCCAGACTTTATTTCTTGACTAAGATTAAATTTTGCACACCTTTTAAGCTCTACTGGCAGGCTATGGATGGCAGTCCAAAAAATGAATCGTTGAAGCTGTCTCGGGGCAGTTTCACACCACATATGCTTAGAATAGATCATTGAGGGTAATAGATTTATTTAAAAACCTCAGCATAAGAAGTTTTTCATGCTGAATTTGAATATAGGGTTGAAATGTATGTTATGTACATTGAGGCCTGTAAGTAATTAATTACCACTATTTAACAACTTTTGTTCCTGGGTAGTAAGTGTTATTTCCTAATAGCTTATGTGTAAAAAGTAGAGAAAAGTGATATTATTTCTATCAAACTTTGCTTTTGTGATATTGTGACGGTGATATTTTGAGATTTACTTATTTCCAACCGGAGAACGGGCAAATTTTCATATTTCTATTCACATAAAGTCAGAAAAACAATATTGTATGAATCAAAATTAACATTTATTTACACCAGTGTGGAACAGAAGTGATCACAAAAGATTTAGAAGTGAGTAGTTTTTCAAGATTTACGACTGTATTCTAAATCCTTTTCATGAATCAGACCCCAAATACAATCTTCCATCGTGTTCTCATTGTATGTTCCTTAGTAGTGGCATTCAAAGTTCAGTATATCCTGGTGGAAACATTTGCCTTGCTTCTTCATGTACGCTTTCATGTTCTCTCTGAATATATCAAGATGAGCATCAGGGTATGGACTTTCAGGGATATCCTGCAGCCCATTTTCCCTTAGTTCTTCACTGTAGTCTCAACCAGTTCCACAGTTTTTGGCCTTGTGATTGCTCAGGAAGACCCATACCAGTGTGATAAAGCTGTACCAAGCTGCTTTCTCAACCTAGTGAGCTTCTTGGGGAATTCCTTGCACTCCAGGATCTTCTTTACCTGTGGTCTGAGGAAGACACTGTCTTTGACCCTTGCCTCATACAGCTTAGGGAAGAAGTCCTGAAGGTACTTGAAGGTTGCAGACTCCTTATCTAGAGCTTTGACAAATTGTTTCTAAAGGCCAAATTTTATGTGCAGTGGTGGCACCAACACTTTCAGGGGTCCACCAGTGGCTCCCACTTGATGTTGTTCATCCCCACATAGAATTAGGTCTGCTGTGGTTAGTCCTGCCTGTGGTAATGCACTGCAGTGTCCCTGCTGTCCCAAAGTCAGCAGAGAAACTTGGTAAACCTGCCTTGGAGACCCATCAGGAATGCCACCATTTTAAAGTCCCAGCTATACTCATCATACTTCAAGGCATCTAGCAAGGTCATGACACTGTTGTATTCTTTGAGGTTCACTGAGTGAGCCACGGAAAGAGTCGGGTACTTGTTCCCATCATGGAGCAACATGGCTTTGTGGCTCCTTGATGAGCTGTCTAAAAGAGGTGCCACTTTTTCGGGTTACTGGCGATTCCAATTGCCTTGAACAGACTGGTTACATTGTGGCAGAAACAGAGCCCATCTTCATGGATGAAGAAGCTGGAAAAACTAGGTGATGCTTCCTCTGATCTGTGATTTGCACACTTTCATCCAACAAGTAGTTGATATAGAATTTTCTAGAAATTTTCAGAAATATAAATAGTAGTCAGAGGGGGAGGAAGACATTGTAGATCCAGATTACAATATCAAAGATGCAGCTGAGAAGAGAAACCTATATTACCCCAATCAAAAAGACCTCAATGACTGCTTGATCCTAGATGTCAAAAGCTTCCTCAGTAAACTCAGTCTTGGACAGGATATCATTGGGGTAAACAAATCTAGTTAAGTTTAATGCCTCCAAGGCCTAGTTTCTACCCTTGTCTCAGTAGAAAACTCCCAACAACTCTAATCTCTCCTTTGTTGGTTCTGTAATTCCACCTCTTGACTCAATGAACATACTTGATATTACTGTAACATTCTCTTTTGGAAACCCCAAAACTCTCTTAGGAAAATAGGAGTCCTGTTTAGATGTCAAAATTTCTTTTCTTCTGAACAGTTGCTCTGTTTATACAAAGGGCTGATTTGTTCTTCTGTAGATTACAGCTCTCACATCTGGGGTGGTTCTAGCTCTGCATCCTTACTTAACAGAGTTGAGTTATAAGCAGTCCAACTTATAAACTCTCCCAGGCTAACTTCAAAACTTGACCCTCTTGCCCTATGCTAGTTAACCTTCCTTCCTCTTCAGGAATTACTTTGGGTTTTGCTCTATGGAGCTGGCTGCTTGTGAACCCCCTCCACTAGCTAGACTATGCAAGACTTAGCAAGCTGCTGCATCACGTGATTACTGTGTGCCCATTGGCAACTCATGGGTGGGTCATTTAGATAACTTTTTCTTTTCCAATAACTGTGACTAGGCGCATTTTGAAAGACAAATTTTTCACTTCCTCCAAAATTTGTAACTACTTTCCCTTGTCTCTTCTTTTTCCCTCTCATAATCCTTTCTATATTTCAGTTAAAGCCTGGCCATGATGTAGACTTTAGTCCCTGATTTCCCGTGATTTGAGCCTCAAATAGAAAAAATCACAACTTTTTCAATAGAAAGGAGGTTAGGTCCTTTATTCATAGGAAGAAATAATGGATTTGGTAGTAGTTATGCTCCTAACAGGAAGTAACTTTTTTTTAACCCCCCTACGCACACACACATACACACACATACATACTTAGAATGAATAAGTGTTATCTTTAAGAGAAAAAAATTGGTTTTTGTATTCTTATGCACCTTTTCATAAATAAAAAAAAGTGTTGATTTGAAGAGAAAAAAAAGAAAAAAACCTGGAGAATGGAAAACTCATATGTGCACTAGAAGGGTAAACTGAATTTAGAGAACTTTCATGTTCCTCCAAGTGTTTACTCTGAAAGCTAGAGGGGTTCCTTTGCTTTTTCATCATGGAAGTAACCATTTCTTTTTTCATTCCCTGAAAGGAAGGGTATCTTGAAATTTTTGGTACCTGAAACAAGTCTTCTTTTCATAGGTGTTGAAGGATGAGGTAGTGCAGTAGTAGTTGCAGTTTAGTAATTATTAAAAAAGGTGTAAACTTTATGACCAAGTTATTTCAAACAAAGTTTGTAAATTTTCTAGGCATACAAAGCAGAAGAAGAAGCCAGAGCTGCTGAGGCTTCAACCATTAAGTCGGAAGTAGGTATTATCCCCTCTCCTTCTCCACTGGACTTGACTGCCTTATCTGAGCTGATGGAGAGATCTGCCCGCCCGTTGCGGCCAACATTACCGCTAACCAACTTGGAATCTTGCCTATCATCCCTTAAGGCAGAAGTCAACATGCTTCAGACTCAGCTACAGAGCAAAACTGAGGAGTTGACAGAAGGGTAAGCTTTTTGTTATATTTACATTCCCATTTACAAATCCCTCTGATGCATGAATTAGATTATGGCTTGAGCTTTTACTCAGAATTAACTTTTAACAAGTTTCAAGTTAGTTGATATTGAGGAGTTCTTTGAAATAGGGAGGAATCAGTCAGATAACACTAAAAGAAAGAAAGCATGAGGCAGAAAAAATATAAAGAAATACTTCTCTAGTGATGAATGAATTAATTAAAGGAACAAACTAAGTTGAAATAGTGAATGTGAAAAGCATCAGACAATTGAAGAAACTATATGAAAAAAAGACAATACAGCCATGGGTGTTAGTGCTCTCATGAAGGTCTTGCTTTTTGAAAGATGAATTGTAAGTACCTCTTCCTGAGATGGTATACCTAGTTAATAAAGAAATACAGCTTTTATGAATGAGGAAAAACATAGTTTGAGTGTTCTACAGTCTACTTTTGGAGAACTTACACTTGGTATGAGTATGTCTGAGTTGCCAAAATTCATAAAAAATTTCTTAAGATATAGTAGTTTATTGGATGCTGTATTTTCAAGCCAGGGAGTGATGTGCAAGCAGACAACTCTCAAGAACAGATGTATTCATGTATGCCATGATTCATCTCGTTTTCTCTCTCTTATTTTCAGTTAGTGATACTGAATTGTTACCATGTGTTTGGTTAAATGTGTAGTAGGTAATTTAGTTTAAGTGTACTCTTATGATGAACTGGTAATACATAATTTTTATATGAAAACAGCAGTTCAGTGTTTTTAATTTGCAGATTGAATCATGAAGCTGTGGCTGTGTTAAAAGAAAAGTTACCAATTCCTGAAACAACTGAAAGCTGTACAAGGAATGCAGACACTTTAGATATGGAAGGTAACCAATGAAACTAAATCATGTACACTGTAACCTGACTCTGATTCCATAAGTTTGTGGGCTTCTTCACCTTTTAGGTGAAAATCATGCAAATGTGTTTTGTGATGAGTTCTATCCATGCCTAAACCTCAAAAACACTAGTTGTGTACCTTTTCATCATAAGATAAAATACTACAGTTTAGAGGAATTTGTCATTAAATGACAGTATTGTTTTTGAGCCACATTATTCCATTTACCAGTTATCATATAACTGAAGTGAACTTTTGACCCACTGATTTATTACAACTGTGCTGTGCAGAAATGGGTTGTATGTGGTGAAGCTCCTTAGATATTTAAGATAGTGAGAAGCTAGAAGTAATTTTAAAGTATCCCTTCCTTAAGCTGTTTTAATTTTACAAAGTGACTTCTTTTAATGTATATTTTTCTAATCCTAATAGATATAATTATATTTCATGACCTTTAGTTACATGTAAATGGTCATGTCTGCAGTCCAATGCCTTATGCATGCTTAGAAGTAAGCTTTCTTTCAACTATTTGGATCATCAGTCATCATCATTACATTATGATAGGAGAAATGGGAAGAGGAGTGCAAGTGTGGTTACTTAATGCAGACATTTATCAGCAGAAAGCATTAAGCAAGTTTTTGTGTAGAAAACCTTGCCATATGCAGGAGTCATTGGTAACATATAAAGTTGTTTATCAAACTGATGCATGAATGGAATGATACAGTGTATGTATGTACATTAACGTTGATTTCTTCATTGAAAATACAATGGTTACTGAGTATGTGCATTGGTATTTGCAACAAGTCATATGTTCCTGTGCATGTTTGTGTTTATACACACTCATTTATATACTGTCTTTCGCAGTTCTATGTGTTTATGTTGTTATGTGCAGTTATATGAATGTGAATTTAGTCATTAACTTTACATGCCTTTCCATTTAATATTGTAAATTCTAGCATGTATAGAAATCAAAGGGGAAGTGTGATTTGAAGTATGAAGGCGTGCTATATATATTTTCCTGAATAAGTCTTTTTTTATTTACATGACTAAAATGGTGTAGTGATTAGATTTCTTTTAAAGGTTTTGTTTGGGTATTTATTTTTCAAAATATTGTCGTTCTTGACATTTTTTTTGAACAAAGGTTATAGTCATTAACTCACAGTGCATATATATATATTTATATACATGTGTATATTTATATATATGTGTATAATTTTTTTTTATACATATTCGCCATATATATATAAAGTAATCTGGCCAAACTGTCTTATGCTCAATAACATAAATGCTTTTGTGTGATGAGAAGTGACATAGGTTGCTAAAATTATTCAGCCTGTTTATATATGTAATGCAATTGACTTAACCTTTATTTTTGTATTTCCTGTATATGGAATATGTTGAGTTGAAATGCATCACTTTCAAGACATATTTGTATATATTACTTGCTTTTGATGGTTACTTTCTTCTTTCCTCAAAATGTTTATATTTTTTATAGTTGATAGGGTGTGTACTTCTGTAGTTTTATTTTAGTGATATTGGTAGCTTTTGAATTATTTTTGATATTTTAATTTGATTTAATTAAGCAGTTTATATATTAATTAGACTTGTTGAGAAAAGTTTTTAAATTTATTCTTATGATAAAATGAATTTCTTCTACATACTTAGAAGGCCATGTGCTTGTTCTGTTGTCTTCCTAGGTTAGTACCTGCAGGAAATAATAACCATGGTGTCTTCCCAAACTTTGAAATGTCATACACTTATTACATGTTATTTCATAGTATCAGTAGCTATTTAAATGGTTGATTTTGACTGAGGCTATACCAGCCACGTATATATATATTTTTTTTTCATACATGCTCGCCATTTCCCATGAGCGAGGTAGAGTCAAGAACAGATTACAAAGCCTTAGAGGGAAAATTACATATTTGACTCCTTGCTTTGTTCCTTTTTTTGGAAAGTGATACAGGAAGGGAGGATTTCCAGCCTGCTCCATCCCCACTCAGTCACCTTCTGTGACGAGCAGGGAATACATGACACACAGGGCAGTAATCCCAGCTTGTCATAGAAGGCAACTAAAATGGGTGGGAGTTGGCAGCTGGAAATGTTCCCCCTCCTGTTTTACTTAAACAGAAGATGGAACAGAGACAAAGGTCAAGTGAGGAGTTTTCCTCTGAGGCTCAGTCATCTGTTCTTGATGCTACCTCACTAATGCAGGGAAACATCACACACCCCTACCGCAAACCGACATTCACGGAAACCAATCACTTTCCTCTCTTCCTACTCGTGCACATGCTTTACATCCTTGATAAAAACGTTTCGCTGCTTCCAGCACCTTGCCTCCCACATCATATACTCTTAATACCTTCCACAGAGCATCTCTATCAACTCTATCATATGCCTTCTCCAGATCCATAAATGCTACATACAGATCCATTTGTTTTTCTAAGTATTTCTCACATACATTCTTCAAAGCAAACACCTGATCCACACATCTGCCAATTCTGAAACCACAGTGCTCTTCCCCAATCTGATGCTCTGTACATGCCTTCACCCTCTCAATCAATACCCTCCCATATAATTTCCTAGGAATACTCAACAAACCTATACCTCTGTAATTTGAACACTCACCTTTATCCTCTTTGCCTTTGTACAATGGGACTATGCATGCATTCCACCAATCCTCAGGCACTTCACCATGAACCATACATACTTTGAATATCCTCACCAACCAGTCAACAACACAGTTACCCCCTTTTTTAATAAATTCCACTGCAATACCATCGAAACCCGCTGCCTTACCAGCTTTCATCTTCCTCAAAGCTTTCACTGCCTCTTCTCTGTTTAGTAAATCATTCTCCCAGACCCTTTCACACCACCTCGACCAAAACACCCTATATCTGTCACTCTATCACCAAACACACTCAACAGACCTTCAAAATACCCATTCCATCTCCTTCTCTCATCACCACTGCTTGTTTTTACCTCTCCATTTGCCCCTTCATCGATGTTCCCATTTGTTCTCTTGTCTTATGCACTTATTTACCTCCTTCCAAAACATTTTTTTATTCTCCCAAAAATTTAATGATTCTCTCTCACCCTAACTCTCATTTGCCCTCTTTTTCACCTCTTGCACCTTTCTCTTGACCTCCTGCCTCTTTCTTTTATATATCTCCCTGTCATTTGCACTATTTCCCTGCAAAAATTGTCCAGATGCCTCTCTCTTCTCTTTCACTAACAATCTTACTTCTTGATCCCACCACTCACTACCCTTTCTGATCTGCCCACCTCTCACCTTTCTCATACCTCAGGCATCTTTTAGGGAAGCCATCACTGCTTCCCTAAATACATCCCATTCCTCCCCCACTCCCCTCTCTCAACGGCTGTCATCAGAAGAATCTTAAGTTATTGTGTGGGATTCATCCCACCAGGGATTATAGCTATGTGTCTTATACCCCCAGCAGCAAAGCAGGGAAAAATGAGGCATTTTCTTTGCACTGCAGATATCTGTCATAAATAAAAGCTGTTATTTTGGAATAGTATGTGAAGTATAAATTAGTGTCTGATATTTATGGCTATATCAAAGATAATATTATGTCATTCAGAAAGGTATCTGCAAAAATCAAATTATTTCTTTATTTAATGTTCACTGGTTGAAGAAAATTATTTTTCTTGGAAATGCAGACAAGGTTTAGAGCAGTCTTTCAGTATACTAACACAAATATATTTAGTGTACACAGAGTATGTGGATGACAATGGTGTTTATGTGTGTTTTTAAAATTATTTTTTAGTTTGTTGGTATTCTATAAATGTTTAAGATTAAACTTTATTTGTATTGACTTGTTGATTGCTTACAGAATATTTTGAAGATTCACTTCATTCTCTTTGATCCTGTTTGCTTTAATCTTTTAGATAGTAAAGTAATTTATAGTGTATAGTTATATACATAATTGAACATATTTTTGTTATTAAAGGGTGTGTAACTGAGTGGAGAATAATTTAGAGTTTGGGATAATAATTAAACTAGTGGAAGAGTATTAATACATATGAGTCCAGGATTGTAAATATATAGTATGTATAACAAAGAATGTAGGATATTTATAATTGCAAAGGTGTTTATAGGGAGTCTATATATATAAGGAAGGAAACTTTTATGCAAATTGGAAGGATGTTTGCTGTGAGTTTAAAGATAATTTTTGGAGAAAAAAACCTCTGATATAGTATACAGCATAAATATTCATTAATAATAGTGTAAAAGTCCACTGAATGAAAACTGCATGAATAGATAGAACCATGGTATTGTGTGAGAGCACTTAAGGTAACTTAAGAAAAAGATGTTTTACATATACTGTATGTCTCACTTTATTATATTCAACCTCAGACTTTATATATATTTTGAGGGTTTGTTGAATGTGTTAGATGATACATACATGCCCATTCATGCACATATACATACCTATACATTTCAAATGTATACATACAGACATATACATATATACACATGTACACGTTCATACTTGCTGCCATCATCCATTCCTGTCGCCACCCCGCCACGCATGAAATAGCACCCCCCCTCCCCCTGCGTGCACATGAGGTAGCGCTAGGAAAAGACAACAAAGGCGACATTCGTTCACACTCAGTCTCTAGCTGTCATGTGTAATGCACCGAAACCACAGCTCCCTTTCCACATCCAGGCCCCACAAAACTTTCCATGCTTTACCCCAGATGCTTCACATACCCTGGTTCAATTCATTGACAGAGCGTCGACCCCAGTATACCACATTGTTCCATTTTACTCTATTCTTTGCACGCCTTTCACCCTCCTGTATGTTCAGGCTCCGATCACTCAAAATCTTTTTCACTCCATCCTTCCACCTCCAATCTGGTCTCCCACTTCTTGTTCCCTTTACCTCTGACACATATATCCTCTTTGTCAATCTTTCCTTTCTCATTCTCTCCATATGACCAAACCATTTTAATACACCCTCTTCTGCTCTCTCAACCACACTCTTTTTATTACCACACATCTCTTACTCTTTCATTACTTACTCGATCAAACCACCTCACACCACATACTGTCCTCAAACATTTCATTTCCAAGACATCCACCCTCCTCCAAACAACCCTATCTATAGCTCATGCCTCATAACCATATAACATTGTTGGAACCACTATTCCTTCAGACATACCCATTTTTGCTCTCCAAGTAATGTTCTTGCCTTCCACACATTTTCAATGCTCCCAGAACCTTTGCCTTCTCCCCCACCCTGTGACTCACTTCCACATCCATGGTTCCATCTGCTGCTAAATCCACTCCCAGATATTTAAAACACTTCACTTCCTCCAGTTTTTCTCCTTTCAAACTTACCTCCCAATTACCTTGTCCTTCAACCCTACTGAACCTAATAACCTTGCTTGTATTCACATTTACTGATGATATGTGATGTAAAATAACCTTAGTCACTTTGTCCTCCTACTAGTCACTGCTGTCTCTAGCCAACACTACAACTCTGGTAGTGTTCTGAATATTTTTCTACAAATACTTATATCTCTGAAATTTTTTTTAAAAGAATGTCATTCTCGGGATCAAGTAAATTTGTCTTCAGTGAACCATACTAAACTGCAAACTCCTTTGCTTCTTTTTATGTTTATCCACTATTGTATTGCAGGTTTTTTCTCTATAATGTAAGCTATATTTCCTATTTCTTTTTAAAGCTAGGCTGTAACATTGTGATTGTCCAACCATTACGGTATTTGGCTTTCGACTCAAGCCTTGAGGATGACAAGATTGAGATGTGTTGATTTTTTCTTTTACATGTATTGGTAATGATAATCAGATTACTGAATTATCATAGAATTACAAAATTAATTGCATTATACTTTAGTGTGAAAAAGTGAAAGTAAATGGATATTTCATTTGTAGTTATGTTTGCACAAATTAGGAAAAAAGTTCCAATAGAATTAATGTTAGCTATAAGTGAAAAACATTATGTTGTTCCAAAATAGTGTTCCTTTGTTTCCTGTTACTGTTGAATGAATGTGACAAGTAACTGGACATCATTGTTACAAGGAGAAATATGCTTTGTTCTACCAAAATTTCTTGCATAGGTACCCCTATTAAATTAAGATGCATATGAAAAGAATTAACTTTCAGGATAATGAACTTATGAACCTAATTTCTAACAAGAAAAATTCATTTATGTTTGGTATCAACCAAACATAAGAGATTGTTAGATAGGCTAGTTTTTGCTTATACTTTATTTTTTCACCAGTTATGGAGACTATTGCCGTGAGGGAGTTCCGGAGGGAATGGGCATCAGAGATATAGATAGATATTTTCTCTGAGGATATATTTTCCTTTATTCCCTTACTGTTTAATAATTTTGGAAATGGATGTCAGTACTATGCACAAAACATTGAAAATTAAGCTTGCAAAAAATGTCATCTGGGTACATGGTGGTGGTAGTCTGTCATCGGCTTATATACTTGGGTTGCTCACCATGTTTTAGGGGATTGTAGATGAAATGAGTTTTGCCTTGATGCAACTTGTTTGCAGAGAGACTTTGGCTGATTGGATGTTGATGAACTCTTGAACAAGAAAAAGGTGATGTTCCTCTGCTGTCCCTTGGTCTTGCACTTTATCAGCAGATATGCACATCTTTGCAGGGCTCAGTTGGGGTTAAGGGAGAACTAGGTGTGTCTCTCTCTCAAGGTTTGAATCATTGTTGTGTGGTACCTGTATAGCTTGTTAGATATGATATTTGATTCTCAAAAGTGCCTGAATAATGTAATTTTGCATATTTTTTCTAAGTATCAAATGCTTAACTAACATGTATTTCACAAAAAGACACCATTGATAATCCAGCAAAACCCTTTCTTTACACAACTAGTTATGTAAAGCAGTTATTCCAGTTGAGTAAATGAGGACTGATATTAGGACAGTACATGAATGACATGCAGGCTTTGCCATCTATCATCACATGGGAAATTTGAATGTGATTACTGATTTATGTTGCTTTTTTGTTGATTTACATAAAAGGATACATTAAAACCTCGCTAACTTATGAATCACTAAATACCGGTGGATGCCTGTAGTGTGTTCTCCCCCAATCCAACAAGCTGGATTTGTAGTTTTCAAAGCTGAGGATGCTTTATGGTTGTAGTAATGATGAGACTTATTAAGCATAAAAGTTTCATAAGTTGGGCTAAGCCAAACTACTTGAAACCAGAGGTTGGAGATAAAATTAGTAGATTAGTGTATCTTATAATCTGTTCAGTAATTTAAGCTTGTAATGGAGGTATTGATTAGATATTAGATATTATTCTGCATTAGAAATATAAAAATCATTGATCCTACCCTTAGGATATGCAAAATATGGTATATTCATTTAAAAACTTGAATACTTGATATCCCTAAGTAACAACATAAAAATGACACAGAATGGTAAAGTATGATTACTTGCTGATGAATAGTAATGCACAAAGCTGTTTTGTACATTATAAGGAACTTTGGTCCTTGAAACATGTAATTATTGCTCATCCCTCTGTACCACATTTGTCCCAAAACCTTACAGTCTTGTACATAACTTCTCATATGGCCAACCATTAGTCTTAGATGAAAGAGGAGTTGAAGTATAGATGCTAGTGTACACTTTTAATGTCTTCCTGGATGGCTCAGATGAATTTTGAAATAAGTATGACATATGATGTCTTGGTTGGATTGGTAAGCAAGAATTTCCTCGAGATGAATTTCCTACTAATTTTGGCAGCCCCACTTTATAGTTATTTCCATCAAAATATAAAATTGGTTTAACTTTTATTATGGTAAATTATAGGAATGTCACTTGTACTTGATATATTACAATGTCATGAAAAAAGGGCTACCAATGTGAGGCCTATCAATGGACATATCTCAAAATTCTGTTTGTGTCAAATTGTTTTACACAAAAAAAAGGGTAAGATACTAATTTTTAATCATGTGTACATTATATGATTTCTCCCTTATAAGGGTTACAACCAGACATAGCTGACAGTGCAGAGCCTAGATTGATTGGTGTTGTGCGGCAGGAACCAAGTATGATGTTGAAATTTAAATAACTGTTGAGTACTGGCACCTGATGAGATGGATTGTTTCCATGAAACATGTCATGCCACATATATAGAAAAATTACGTTAAAGGAAATTGTATGAACTACTGAAATTGAAATGCGATTTAACCTTCATATCTATATATCCCCTGGGGATTGGGGAGAAAGAATACTTCCCACGTATTCCCTGCGTGTCGTAGAAGGCGACTAAAAGGGGAGGGAGCGGGGGGCTGGAAATCCTCCCCTCTTTTTTTTTTTTTTTTTAATTTTCCAAAAGAAGGAAGAGAGAAAGGGGCCAGGTGAGGATTTTCCCTCAGAGGCCCAGTCCTCTGTTCTTAACGCTACCTTGCTAACGCGGGAAATGGCGAATAGTTTGAAAAAAACAAAAAAACATTATATGATACATACTCAGAAATTTTTTGGCCTAGGATCTCATTTTGTAGATGCTATCAGTTGCTGATTAATCCCTTTTGGCACTGGAGATGGATCATCGTGGTTCGTAATTACTACTTTTTGCCATATCATTTAGTGCTTGTTTCAAGTAAGAACACAGTATGCAAAGTTAGGAGTTCAATTTTGGTTGTATAAATTAGTCCTTAGTTCCTGTGTTTTTGTTGTGATATTAAGACAAATCAACTGTCACATATTAACAAATAATGCTTTTGTATTCTATCTTTCTTTAGTGTAAAAAGGATGAATTTATATTTTTCAGTAGTGACCTGGGCAATGCCTTAATATTGTCATCAAAGGCTCTGTCAACAGATGAATTTCATTGTTAATTACTTGTGTTAATGTGCAATAGATAATTTTTAAATGTCAATATTGAGTGATGATAAGCATATGCAAGGTTTTCAGGAGTTTCCAGGTTTTTCATGTAATATGAAGCTGTAAAATGTCAAAATCTTCGTGAGTTAGTACTGGAAAGTCCTTTTTCCTCCTGTGAAACTTTAAAATTTGTAAGATTATTATGTTTTAATCCAAAGGTGCTTTAAGGCTGTTTATCCATTTTAGTATATACATGTGTGGGTTGGGCCATTCTTTTGTTTGTTTCCTTGTGCTACCTCACTAACGCGGGAGACAGCGATCAAGTATAATAAATGAGGAAAGAGGAAAGTGATTGGTTCTCAGTGAATGTAGGTTTGCGGCAGGGGTGTGTGATGTCTCCATGGTTGTTTAATTTGTTTATGGATGGGGGTTGTTAAGGGAGATACATGCAAGAGTTTTGGAAAGAGGGGCAAGTATGCAGTCTGTTGGGGATGAGAGAGCTTGGGAAGTGTGTCAGTTGTTGTTCGCTGATGATACAGCGCTGGTGGCTGATTCATGTGAGAAACTGCAGAAGCTGGTGACTGAGTTTGGTAAAGTGTGTGAAAGAAGAAAGTTAAGAGTAAATGTGAATAAGAGCAAGGTTATTAGGTACGGTAGGGTTGAGGGTCAAGTCAATTGGGAGGTAAGTTTGAATGGAGAAAAACTGGAGGAAGTAAAGTGTTTTAGATATCTGGGAGTGGATCTGGCAGCGGATGGAACCATGGAAGCGGAAGTGGATCATAGGGTGAGGGAGGGGGTGAAAATCCTGGGAGCCTTGAAGAATGTGTGGAAGTCGAGAACATTATCTTGGAAAGCAAAAATGGGTATGTTTGAAGGAATAGTGGTTCCAACAATGTTGTATGGTTGCGAGGCGTGGGCTATGGATAGAGATGTGCGCAGGAGGATGGATGTGCTGGAAATGAGATGTTTGAGAACAATGTGTGGTGTGAGGTGGTTTGATCGAGTGAGTAACGTAAGGGTAAGAGAGATGTGTGGAAATAAAAAGAGCGTGGTTGAGAGAGCAGAAGAGGGTGTTTTGAAGTGGTTTGGGCACATGGAGAGGATGAGTGAGGAAAGATTGACCAAGAGGATATATGTGTCGGAGGTGGAGGGAGCAAGGAGAAGAGGGAGACCAAATTGGAGGTGGAAAGATGGAGTGAAAAAGATTTTGTGTGATCAGGGCCTGAACATGCAGGAGGGTGAAAGGAGGGCAAGGAATAGAGTGAATTGGAGCGATGTGGTATACCGGGGTTGATGTGCTGTCAGTGGATTGAATCAAGGCATGTGAAGCGTCTGGGGTAAACCATGGAAAGCTGTGTAGGTATGTATATTTGCGTGTGTGGACGTATGTATATACATGTGTATGGGGGGGGTTGGGCCATTTCTTTCGTCTGTTTCCTTGCGCTACCTCGCAAACACGGGAGACAGCGACAAAGTACAAAAAAAAAATATATATATATATATATATATATATATATATATATATATATATATATATAAGTAGGAGAGATGGCCAGAGAGCGTTATTGGATTACGTGTTAATTGACAGAGGCGCGAAAGAGAGACTTTTGGATGTTAATGTGCTGAGAGGTGCAACTGGAGGGATGTCTGATCATTATCTTGTGGAGGCTAAGGTGAAGATTTGTATGGGTTTTCAGAAAAGAAGAGTGAATGTTGGGGTGAAGAGGGTGGTGAGAGTAAGTGAGCTTGGGAAGGAGACTTGTGTGAGGAAGTACCAGGAGAGACTGAGTACAGAATGGAAAAAGGTGAGAAAAATGGAAGTAAGGGGAGTGGGGGAGGAATGGGATGTATTTAGGGAATCAGTGATGGACTGCGCAAAAGATGCTTGTGGCATGAGAAGAGTGGGAGGTGGGTTGATTAGAAAGGGTAGTGAGTGGTGGGATGAAGAAGTAAGAGTATTAGTGAAAGAGAAGAGAGAGGCATTTGGACGATTTTTGCAGGGAAAAAATGCAATCGAGTGGGAGATATATAAAAGAAAGAGACAGGAGGTCAAGAGAAAGGTGCAATAGGTGAAAAAAAGGGCAAATGAGAGTTGGGGTGAGAGAGTATCATTAAATTTTAGGGAGAATAAAAAGATGTTCTGGAAGGAGGTAAATAAAGTGCGTAAGACAAGGGAGCAAATGGGAACTTCAGTGAAGGGCGCAAATGGGGAGGTGATAACAAGTAGTGGTGATGTGAGAAGGAGATGGAGTGAGTATTTTGAAGGTTTGTTGAATGTGTTTGATGATAGAGTGGCAGATATATGGTGTTTTGGTCGAGGTGGTGTGCAAAGTGAGAGGGTTAGGGAAAATTATTTGGTAAACAGAGAAGAGGTAGTAAAAGCTTTGCGGAAGATGAAAGCCGGCAAGGCAGCAGGTTTGGATGGTATTGCAGTGGAATTTATTAAAAAAGGGGGTGACTGTATTGTTGACTGGTTGGTAAGGTTATTTAATGTATGTATGACTCATGGTGAGGTGCCTGAGGATTGGCGGAATGCGTGCATAGTGCCATTGTACAATGGCAAAGGGGATAAGAGTGAGTGCTCAAATTACAGAGGTATAAGTTTGTTGAGTTTTCCTGGTAAATTATATGGGAGGATATTGATTGAGAGGGTGAAGGCATGTAAAGAGCATCAGATTGGGGAAGAGCAGTGTGGTTTCAGAAGTGGTAGAGGATGTGTGGATCAGGTGTTTGCTTTGAAGAATGTATGTGAGAAATACTTAGAAAAGCAAATGGATTTGTATGTAGCATTTATGGATCTGGAGAAGGCATATGATAGAATTGATAGAGATGCTCTGTGGAAGGTATTAAGAATATATGGTGTGGGAGGCAAGTTGTTAGAAGCAGTGAAAAGTTGTTATCGAGGATGTAAGGCATGTGTAAGTGTAGGAAGAGAGGAAAGTGATTGGTTCTCAGTGAATGTAGGTTTGCGGCAGGGGTGTGTGATGTCTCCATGGTTGTTTAATTTGTTTATGGATGGGGTTGTTAGGGAGGTGAATGCAAGAGTTTTGGAAAGAGGGGCAAGTATGAAGTCTGTTGGGGATGAGAGAGCTTGGGAAGTGAGTCAGTTGTTGTTCGCTGATGATACAGCACTGGTGGCTGATTCATGTGAGAAACTGCAGAAGCTGGTGACTGAGTTTGGTAAAGTGTGTGAAAGAAGAAAGTTAAGAGTAAATGTGAATAAGAGCAAGGTTATTAGGTACAGTAGGGTTGAGGGTCAAGTCAATTGGGAGGTGAGTTTGAATGGAGAAAAACTGGAGGAAGTGAAGTGTTTTAGATATCTGGGAGTGGATCTGGCAGCGGATGGAACCATGGAAGCGGAAGTGGATCATAGGGTGGGGGAGGGGGCGAAAATTCTGGGAGCCTTGAAGAATGTGTGGAAGTCGAGAACATTATCTCGGAAAGCAAAAATGGGTATGTTTGAAGGAATAGTGGTTCCAACAATGTTGTATGGTTGCGAGGCGTGGGCTATGGATAGAGTTGTGCGCAGGAGGATGGATGTGCTGGAAATGAGATGTTTGAGGACAATGCGTGGTGTGAGGTGGTTTGATTAAGTAACGTAAGGGTAAGAGAGATGTGTGGAAATAAAAAGAGCGTGTTTGAGAGAGCAGAAGAGGGTGTTTTGAAATGGTTTGGGCACATGGAGAGAATGAGTGAGGAAAGATTGACCAAGAGGATATATGTGTCAGAGGTGGAGGGAACGAGGAGAAGAGGGAGACCAAATTGGAGGTGGAAAGATGGAGTGAAAAAGATTTTGTGTGATCGGGGCCTGAACATGCAGGAGGGTGAAAGGAGGGCAAGGGGTAGAGTGAATTGGATCGATGTGGTATACCGAGGTTGACGTGCTGTCAGTGGAGTGAATCAAGGCATGTGAAGCGTCTGGGGTAAACCATGGAAAGCTGTGTAGGTATGTATATTTGTGTGTGGGGACGTATGTATATACATGTGTATGGGGTTGGGTTGGGCCATTGCTTTCGTCTGTTTCCTTGCGCTACCTCGCAAACGCAGGAGACAGCGGCAAAAAAAAATATATATATATTACAGAGGTATAAGTTTGTTGAGTATTCCTGGTAAATTATATGGGAGGGTATTGATTGAGAGGGTGAAGGCATGTACAGAGCATCAGATTGGGGAAGAGCAGTGCGGTTTCAGAAGTGGTAGAGGATGTGTGGATCAGGTGTTTGCTTTGAAGAATGTATGTGAGAAATACTTAGAAAAGCAAATGGATTTGTATGTAGCATTTATGGATCTGGAGAAGGCATATGATAGAGTTGATAGAGATGCTCTGTGGAAGGTATTAAGAATATATGGTGTGGGAGGCAAGTTGTTAGAAGCAGTGAAAAGTTTTTATCGAGGATGTAAGGCATGTGTACGTGTAGGAAGAGAGGAAAGTGATTGGTTCTCAGTGATTGTAGGTTTGCGGCAGGGGTGTGTGATGTCTCCATGGTTGTTTAATTTGTTTATGGATGGGGTTGTTAGGGAGGTAAATGCAAGAGTCCTGGAAAGAGGGGCAAGTATGAAGTCTGTTGGGGATGAGAGAGCTTGGGAAGTGAGTCAGTTGTTGTTCGCTGATGATACAGCGCTGGTGGCTGATTCATGTGAGAAACTGCAGAAGCTGGTGACTGAGTTTGGTAAAGTGTGTGGAAGAAGAAAGTTAAGAGTAAATGTGAATAAGAGCAAGGTTATTAGGTACAGTAGGGTTGAGGGTCAAGTCAATTGGGAGGTGAGTTTGAATGGAGAAAAACTGGAGGAAGTGAAGTGTTTTAGATATCTGGGAGTGGATCTGTCAGCGGATGGAACCATGGAAGCGGAAGTGGATCATAGGGTGGGGGAGGGGGCGAAAATTTTGGGAGCCTTGAAAAATGTGTGGAAGTCGAGAACATTATCTCGGAAAGCAAAAATGGGTATGTTTGAAGGAATAGTGGTTCCAACAATGTTGTATGGTTGCGAGGCGTGGGTTATGGATAGAGTTGTGCGCAGGAGGATGGACGTGCTGGAAATGAGATGTTTGAGGAAAATGTGTGGTGTGAGGTGGTTTGATCGAGTAAGTAACGTAAGGGTAAGAGAGATGTGTGGAAATAAAAAGAGCGTGGTTGAGAGAGCAGAAGAGGGTGTTTTGAAATGGTTTGGGCACATGGAGAGAATGAGTGAGGAAAGATTGACCAAGAGGATATATGTGTCGGAGGTGGAGGGAACGAGGAGAAGAGGGAGACCAAATTGGAGGTGGAAAGATGGAGTGAAAAAGATTTTGTGTGATCAGGGCCTGAACATGCAGGAGGGTGAAAGGAGGGCAAGGAATAGAGTGAATTGGAGCGATGTGGTGTACAGGGGTTGACATGCTGTCAGTGGATTGAGTCGGGGCATGTGAAGCGTCTGGGGTAAACCATGGAAAGCTGTGTAGGTATGCATATTTGCGTGTGTGGACGTGTGTATGTACATGTGTATGGGGGGGGGTTGGGCCATTTCTTTCGTCTGTTTCCTTGCGCTACCTCGCAAACGCGGGAGACAGCGACAAAGTATAAAAAAAAAAAAAAAAAATATATATATATATATATATATATATATATAAGGTGAAATTGCACTTCAGTAGGAATTCAGTCATTCAGGTTTATTTAACATGCAGTTTTTGTTTTTGTGGAGACAGTCCACCTCATCAGGTGCCAAAATTATATAAATCCCAACATCACACTTGAGTCCTGCCTTGCAGCACCAACCACTACAGACCAACCACTGTCTGCTTCTTATGGCAGTAATCGTTGTAAGGGAGAGTGATTAAGGGGGAGGTCACATGGCATGGGTTGACCTGGGTAGCTGGGTGTGTCTTGAACATTTTTTGTTTTCGTGTTCTGTCAATTCTCTCAATGATTTGACTAATGCTAGGAGACAAATGACAAAACATGAAAAAAAAAAAAGTTGTTCAAAACACATCCAGCTACCCAGGTCAATCCCTACCATGTGACCCACCCATAATCACTCACCCTTACAACAGTTACTGCTAGACAAAGCAGACAGTGGTTGGTTTAGAGATTGGTGCTGGATGGCAGGACTCAAGTGTGATGTTGGGATTTGAATAACTTTTTTAATTACTGACACCTGATGAGGTGGATTGTCTCCATGAAACATGTCGTGCCACATGTACAGAAAAATTACATTAAATAAAATTGTATGAACTCCTACTGAGGTGCAATTTCACCTTCATACTATCATGGACTAGTGTAATCATCATATATATATATATATATATATATATATATATATATATATATATATATATATATATATATATATATATATATGTATATATTTTTTTTGCTTTGTCGCTGTCTCCTGCGTTTGCGAGGTAGTGCAAGGAAACAGACGAAAGAAATGGCCCAACCCACCCCCATACACATGTATATACATACGTCCACACACGCAAATATACATACCTACACAGCTTTCCATGGTTTACCCCAGACGCTTCACATGCCCTGATTCAATCCACTGACAGCACGTCAACCCCAGTATACCACATCGATCCAATTCACTCTATTCCTTGCCCTCCTTTCACCCTCCTGCATGTTCAGGCCCCTATCACAAAATCTTTTTCACTCCATCTTTCCACCTCCAATATATATATATATATATATTTATTTATTTTAGTTACGCAAGGTTGTCTTTCAGTAGGCATTCACCATCTTTTCTGAATAACACTTATGCAGGTCTTGTTTTGAACATAAATAAATGTATTCATCTTCACAGAAGCCTTGATTGCATTAGGTTGGTTTATATTGGACATAACACTCATCAGTCTTTAATAAGGTATGTAACTTAAATGAATTTTTCATGTTTTACACTAAATTATTTCATATTATCAATAGTGGTCTCTGTATAGAAAATGGCTAAATTGCTTTAGCACTCATGGGCCTTCGAGCTCAGCAAATGAAAATGTCTCCTTGTCTTTTGAAGTATATTATGATGGGAAGCAGCATCATTACCGCCACCATCTTTTTCAAAAGAAAAGTTGCAAAACAAAGCCATCTGTAGTGTTTTAACAGGCTTGGGAGTGGAAAGATTAGGTTGCAGGCTACACAATGACTCCTACATTATCATTCCTATTTAATCAAGCTGAAAAAAGATTTTTCTTCCAACCAAAATTCTTTATGATACAAACTTTTAGTATTTCTAGTCTATTATGATATTTTGAGTTTTGTTCTATTTTCATAGTATGTAAATTTGATTACATGAAGTATATGAAATAAAATACAGCTTTAATACTTTTTATCCTTTCTCTGTGTTTTTTTCATTAAACCTAAAACTATGATTACACACAGTCATGCCATAAGGGTGAACAGATGTAATGTGACAATTTCTGTCTCAGCATTTCTACATATTACAGCAGCCAGACCTTTGAAAATACTTTCTTGAATGTGGGGCATAATTATCAACATTCTTATAGATTTTGGGAAAGTTCTGAATGCAAGGAAATGCTCTGTAAATATAATGTACATTTATAAAATCAGTTTAATTTGAACTATAATTAACCGAGTTGCATAAGGCCTTAAGACACCCTATTTATGTGCTGAAGCAGAAAAATCAGTAAAGCAGCTTTTTAAACCACACTGTAACTGAAGTGTCTGAGGAACAGTCTCTCTACTTATATAAGTAGGCTAATTGAATGCATGTAGCTATGAATAAAAAGTACTAATTGAATGCATGTAGCTATGAATGAATTACTAAACATAATAATGTGCTAATGAGGCAGCCATTCATTTATACCTGATGCAACCTCACAAAGGCAGGAGAAGCACTTTGGTATTAAGCTAGAGATGCCATCAATTATGAGCAGATGCAATAAGTCTCCCTCCAACTCAGCATCTTGCTCATTACTGAGAAAGACAAGTAAACATATTCATTGCTTTAGATAATTCCAAATTATACTGTCATCTTCATTATCCCTTAAGGTCATTGTCAAAGTCCATCTTCACTATGAACTTAAAAGTCAGCCCAAAGGGCATCTCCAATTTAACCTCATCTTTACTTTAACATTATCACCAATGGCCTCTGACCTGAGTGAAATGTATGTGGCACTTATGAATCTAGAGAAATTTAAGGATAGGAGTGATGGAGAAACCTTGAGTACAAACAAGAAGGGAGGAGGGCAATTGGTTACCAATAAGGTGGGTCTACATTATGCTGGGGGTGGGGCATGAGTGATGAATCAGCTGCTGTTCAAAGATGACATATTTCTGGTGTCAGAGTCAAGACAGAAACTCCAGAAGCTGGTCACAATGTTTGAGACTAAGAGAAAAAAGAAAATTGAGAATAAATATGAACAAAAGTACGGTAATATGGTGCAGCAACAAGATAAGACAAGATGGAATGAGTAAGTTTGAATGGGGAGGATGTGCAGTGCATAAGATACCTATGAAGCAATAAGGAGTGTGTGAATGAAGAAATCAGTCTATATTTTTTTTTTTTTTTTTTGCTGCTGCCTCCCGCATTTGCGAGGTAGCGCAAGGAAACAGACGAAAGAAATGGCCCAACCCACCCCCATACACATGTACATACATACGTCCACACACGCAAATATACATACCAACACAGCTTTCCATGGTTTACCCCAGACGCTTCACATGCCCTGGTTCGATCCAATGACAGCACGTCGACCCCGGTATACCACATCGTTCCAATTCACTCTTATTCCTTGCACGCCTTTCACCCTCCTGCATCTTCAGGCCCCGATCACTCAAAATCTTTTTCACCCCATCTTTCCACCTCCAATTTGGTCTCCCACTTCTCCTCGTTCCCTCCACCTCTGACACATATATCCTTTGTCAATCTCTCCTCACTCATTCTCTCCATGTGACCAAACCATTTCAAAACACCCTCTTCTGCTCTCTCAACCAAACTCTTTTTATTATCACACATCTCTCTTACCCTATTATTACTTACTCGATCAAACCACCTCACACCACATATTGTCCTCAAACATCTCATTTCCAGCACATCCACCCTCCTGCACACAACTCTATCCATAGCCCACGCCTCGCAACCATACAACATTGTTGGAACCACTATTCCTTCAAACATACCCATTTTTGCTTTCCGAGATAAAGTTCTCGACTTCCAAACATTCTTCAATTCTCCCAGAATTTTTGCCCCCACCCCCACCCTATGACTCACTTCTGCTTCCATGGTTCCATCTGCTGCCAAATCCACTCCCAGATAGATATCTAAAACACTTTACTTCCTCCAGTTTTTCTCCATTCAAACGTACCTCCCAATTGACTTGACCCTCAACCCTACTGTGCCTAATAACTTTGCTCTTATTCACATTTACTGTCAACTTTCTTCTTTCACACACTTTACCAAACTCAGTCACCAGCTTCTGCAGTTTCTCACATGAATCAGCCACCAGCGCTGTATAATCAGCGAACAACAACTGACTCACTATCCAAGCTCTCTCATCCAAAACAGACTTCATACTTGCCCCCCTTTCCAAAACTCTTGCATTCACCTCCCTAACAACCCCATCCATATACAAATTAAAGAACCATGGAGACATCACACACCCCTGCCGCAAACCTACATTCACTGAGAACCAATCACTTTCCTCTCTTCCTACACGTACACATGCCTTACATCCTCGATAAAAACTTTTCACTGCTTCTAACAACTTGCCTCCCACACCGTATATTCTTAATACCTTCCACAGAGCATCTCTATCAACTCTATCATATGCCTATATATACACATATATATATATGTCTATTCTTTCATACTATTCGCCATTTCCCGCATTAGCGAGGTAGCGTTGAGAACAGAGGACTGGGCCTTTGAGGGAATATCCTCACTGGCCCCCTTCTCTGTTCCCTCTTTTGGAAAATTAAAAAAAAAAAAAGGGAGAGGGGAGGAGGATAGACATATATTTATTATTTTTTTTATTATACTTTGTCGCTGTCTCCCGCGTTTGCGAGGTAGCGCAAGGAAACAGATGAAAGAAATGGCCCAACCCACCCCCATACACATGTATATACATACGTCCACACACGCAAATATACATACCTACACAGCTTTCCATGGTTTACCCCAGACGCTTCACATGCCTTGATTCAATCCACTGACAGCACGTCAACCCCGGTATACCACATCGCTCCAATTCACTCTATTCCTTGCCCTCCTTTCACCCTCCTGCATGTTCAGGCCCCGATCACACAAAATCTTTTTCACTCCATCTTTCCACCTCCAATTTGGTCTCCCTCTTCTCCTCGTTCCCTCCACCTCCGACACATATATCCTCTTGGTCAATCTTTCCTCACTCATTCTCTCCATGTGCCCAAACCACTTCAAAACACCCTCTTCTGCTCTCTCAACCACGCTCTTTTTATTTCCACACATCTCTCTTACCCTTACGTTACTCACTCGATCAAACCACCTCACACCACACATTGTCCTCAAACATCTCATTTCCAGCACATCCATCCTCCTGCGCACAACTCTATCCATAGCCCACGCCTCGCAACCATACAACATTGTTGGAACCACTATTCCTTCAAACATACCCATTTTTGCTTTCCGAGATAATGTTCTCAACTTCCACACATTCTTCAAGGCCCCCAGAATATATATGTCTATATATATGTGTATATGTCTATACATATGTGTATATATGTATATGTGCATGTATGGGCATTTATGCATATATGTATGTGTATATGAGTGGATGGGCTATTCTTCGTCTGTTTCCTGGCACTACCTTGCTGACGCGGGAAACAGTGATTAAGTATAATAATAAAAATAATAAAAATGAGTATGTCTGAAAGTACTGTAGTCCCAATACTGTTGCACAGACGTAAATGTTTGGCCATGAATGTAAAAGAAGCAAAGATGGACAAGTTGGAAATGAAACGTTGCTAAGCAAGTTGACAATGTAAGCAAAGACAGTGTAAGAGAGAAAAAAGGAAGTATGCTTGGTCTGACTGAGGCGACCAGGATGTACTGAAATAATATGGCTATGGAAAGGAAGGGCAAAGAAATGACTAAAAGGATTTATATGGGGTAGAGAGAGAGAGGGGAGGGGGGGATTTTTTTTTTTACCAAGTAGATGGACAGATGGAGTAAAGGAGACTTCAGGGTATTGAGGCCTGGACATTCAGGAGGGTATGAGCCAGAATGCACTTGAACAGTGTGGTATAAGGATGGATGAAATGCTGCCAATGGGTTAAACCAGAGATTATAATGGGGTCAAGGTAAACCAGTCTGCATGACAGTTGTAGGTAAAAGGCTTTGGATCTGGCACATTATTTATAATATGGAGAGTGGAAATGCAGACAGTATTTCACTAAGCAGGAGAAGCAACACAGGAAAAAAAAAATATAGTAAATGAGTAAGAGTATGAATATAAGTCAAAAGAGGTGCTGAAGAAGAGTTTCAAGTAAATATGTAGTTGAAGAACTGTTTTACATTAGTGTACATAGATGCATGAAAACCTTAATATGGTCTAAGGAGTTCTAGTTTTATGTGACATAAACAAATAAATTCTATGAAAATTTTCTCAATTATAAAATTATCTAAACTTCAGAAGCTAATCATCACTGGATTCTTTGAAAATTTTCGTAGCAAGAATCTGAGGTGGAGTGAGAATACCTTCCACATTTAGATGTTTTGAAACATCAAAAAGCTGTGCAGAAGCCTCTTGGGTCTCAGTAGCATTGCCCTGTATGAAAAAGAGTTTCTCTTTTGCCTCTTCGATGGTGCTCATTTGGGAATCACTCAAGGTACCATTAAGGACCTTTTGCTGTTCTTTTAAGACTGAATCGATGTCATGTAGCTCTTCTTTAATTCTGGCCTGCATGTATTTCTCCTGTAAAATATTGTTTTTGTACAGTTACATGAGCACATAAATGAAATGGGGTAAGAAATCTGGAATAAGAAAATATTTCAAACTGAAGAGCATGAATTTCTCAGGAATTATTAGGTATAGGATAATCATTAAAACATGCACAGGGCACATGGAAATGGACAATATGGAAATGGACACATGGAAATGGACAACTGATATGGTTGCATAAACAAACCCATATCTAAGCATACACTTTAGGAACTAGTTACAAGAAAAAGACTACTGTACAAAATAATGAAGTACAATTTGAAACATACATTAGTTCACGGGTGGTATGCATGTACTGAGCTCACATATGAGTATTCTGTCATGTGCAACCAGTGATTATCCTGAAATAGTCTTTGTCTCTTGCCAGGATAGTATTTAGGTAGCATCTCACTGGAGATATATTTCTTTTCTTTCAAACTATTCGCCATTTCCCGCATTAGCGAGGTAGCGTTAAGAACAGAGGACTGGGCCTTTGAGGTAATACCCTCACCTGGCCCAATTCTCTGTTCTTTCTTTTGAAAAAAAAAACGAGAGGGGAGGATTTCCAGCCCCCCACTCCCTTCCCTTTTAGTCGCCTTCTACGACACGCAGGGAATACGTGGGAAGTATTCTTAATCCCCTATCCCCAGAAAATATATATATGTATTTATTTATTTATCTATTATACTTTGCCGCTGTCTCCTGCGTTAAGGAGGTAGCACAAGGAAACAGATGAAAGAATGGCCCAACCCATCCACATACACATCCACACACACACATATACATACCTATACATTTCAACGTGGTTTCAGAAGTGGTATAGGATGTGTGGATCAGGTGTTTGCTTTGAAGAATGTATGTGAGAAATACTTAGAAAAGCAAATGGATTTGTATGTAGCATTTATGGATCTGGAGAAGGCATATGATAGAGTTGATAGAGATGCTCTGTGGAAGGTATTAAGAATATATGGTGTGGGAGGCAAGTTGTTAGAAGCAGTGAAAAGTTTTTATCGAGGATGTAAGGCATGTGTACGTGTAGGAAGAGAGGAAAGTGATTGGTTCTCAGTGAATGTAGGTTTGCGGCAGGGGTGTGTGATGTCTCCATGGTTGTTTAATTTGTTTATGGATGGGGTTGTTAGGGAGGTGAATGCAAGAGTTTTGGAAAGAGGGGCAAGTATGCAGTCTGTTGGGGATGAGAGAGCTTAGGAAGTGAGTCAGTTGTTGTTCGCTGATGATAGAGTGCTGGTGGCTGATTCATGTGAGAAACTGCAGAAGCTGGTGACTGAGTTTGGTAAAGTGTGTGAAAGAAGAAAGTTAAGAGTAAATGTGAATAAGAGCAAGGTTATTAGGTACAGTAGGGTTGAGGGTCAAGTCAATTGGGAGGTAAGTTTGAATGGAGAAAAACTGGAGGAAGTAAAGTGTTTTAGATATCTGGGAGTGGATCTGGCAGCGGATGGAACCATGGAAGCGGAAGTGAGTCATAGGGTGGGGGAGGGGGCAAAAATCCTGGGAGCCTTGAAGAATGTGTGGAAGTCGAGAACATTATCTCGGAAAGCAAAAATGGGTATGTTTGAAGGAATAGTGGTTCCAACAATGTTGTATGGTTGCGAGGCGTGGGCTATGGATAGAGTTGTGCGCAGGAGGATGGATGTGCTGGAAATGAGATGTTTGAGGACAATGTGTGGTGTGAGGTGGTTTGATTGAGTAAGTAACGTAAGGGTAAGAGAGATGTGTGGAAATAAAAAGAGCGTGGTTGAGAGAGCAGAAGAGGGTGTTTTGAAATGGTTTGGGCACATGGAGAGAATGAGTGAGGAAAGATTGACCAAGAGGATATATGTGTCGGAGGTGGAGGGAACGAGGAGAAGTGGCAGACCAAATTGGAGGTGGAAAGATGGAGTGAAAAAGATGTTGTGTGATCGGGGCCTGAACATGCAGGAGGGTGAAAGGAGGGCAAGGAATAGAGTGAATTGGAGCGATGTGGTATACCGGGGTTGACGTGCTGTCAGTGGATTGAATCAGGGCATGTGAAGCGTCTGGGGTAAACCATGGAAAGCTGTGTAGGTATGTATATTTGCGTGTGTGGACGTATGTATATACATGTGTATGGGGGTGGGTTGGGCCATTTCTTTGGTCTGTTTCCTTGTGCTACCTCACAAACGCAGGGAGACAGCGGCAAAAAAAAAAAAAAAAAAAAAAAAAAAATTCAATGTATATATATATATATAGAGTGAATTGGAGCGATGTGGTATACCGGGGTTGACGTGCTGTCAGTGGATTGAATCAAGGCATGTGTATGGGGGTGGGTTGGGCCATTTCTTTCGTCTGTTTCCTTGCGCTACCTCGCAAACGCGGGAGACAGCAAAAAAAAAAAAAAAAAAAAAAAAATATATATATATATATATATATATATATATATATATATATATATATATATATATATATATATATATATATATAAGTTTCAGTTTTCAGTAGAAGTTTCAGTTTTCTAAATTGTTTCTTACATTTTTCATATGTATATATATGTATGTGTGTGTGTGTGTATATGTGCGTATGTATGTGTATGTGTGTGTATGTGTATATGTATATATATATGTATATTATCCCTGGGGATAGGGGTGAAAGAATACTTCCCACGTATTCCTCGCGTGTCGTAGAAAGCGACTAGAGGGAACGGGAGCGGGGGGCCAGAAATCCTCCCCTCCTTGTATTTACTTTCTAAAATGGGAAACAGAAGGAGTCACGCGGGGAGTGCTCATCCTCCTCGAAGGCTCAGAGTGGGGTGCCTAAATGTGTGTGGATGTAACCAAGATGTGAAAAAAGGAGAGATAGGTAGTATGTTTGAGGAAAGGAACCTGGATGTTTTGGCTCTGAGTGAAACGAAGCTCAAGGGTAAAGGGGAAGAGTGGTTTGGGAATGTCTGGGGAGTAAAGTCATGGGTTAGTGAGAGGATAAGAGCAAGGGAAGGAGTAGCAATACTCTTGAAACAGGAGTTGTGGGAGTATGTGATAGAGTGTAAGAAAGTAAATTCTCGATTAATATGGGTAAAACTGAAAGTTGATGGAGAGAGGTGGGTGATTATTGGTGCATATGCACCTGGGCATGAGAAGAAAGATCAAGAGAGGCAAGTGTTTTGGAAGCAGCTGAATGAGTGTGTTAGTGGTTTTGATGCACGAGACCGGGTTATAGTGATGGGTGATTTGAATGCAAAGGTGAGTAATGTGGCAGTTGAGGGAATAATTGGTATACATGGGGTGTTCAGTGTTGTAAATGGAAATGGTGAAGAGCTTGTAGATTTATGTGCTGAAAAAGGACTGATGATTGGGAATACCTGGTTTAAAAAGCGAGATATACATAAGTATACTTATGTAAGTAGGAGAGATGGCCAGAGAGCGTTATTGGATTACGTGTTAATTGACAGGCGTGCGAAAGAGAGACTTTTGGATGTTAATGTGCTGAGAGGTGCAACTGGAGGGATGTCTGATCATTATCTTGTGGAGGCTAAGGTGAAGATTTGTATGGGTTTTCAGAAAAGAAGAGTGAATGTTGGGGTGAAGAGTGTGGCGAGAGTAAGTGAGCTTGAGAAGGAGACCTGTGTGAGGAAGTACCAGGAGAGACTGAGTACAGAATGGAAAAAGGTGAGAACAATGGAAGCAAGGGGAGTGGGGGAGGAATGGGATGTATTTAGGGAATCAGTGATGGATTGCGCAAAAGATGCTTGTGGCATGAGAAGAGTGGGAGGTGGGTTGATTAGAAAGGGTAGTGAGTGGTGGGATGAAGAAGTAAGAGTATTAGTGAAAGAGAAGAGAGAGGCATTTGGACGATTTTTGCAGGGAAAAAATGCAATTGAGTGGGAGATGTATAAAAGAAAGAGACAGGAGGTCAAGAGAAAGGTGCAAGAGGTGAAAAAAAGGGCAAATGAGAGTTGGGGTGAGAGAGTATCATTAAATTTTAGGGAGAATAAAAAGATGTTCTGGAAGGAGGTAAATAAAGTGCGGAAGACAAGGGAGCAAATGGGAACTTCAGTGAAGGGCGCAAATGGGGAGGTGATAACAAGTAGTGGTGATGTGAGAAGGAGATGGAGTGAGTATTTTGAAGGTTTGTTGAATGTGTTTGATGATAGAGTGGCAGATATAGGGTGTTTTGGTCGAGGTGGTGTGCAAAGTGAGAGGGTTAGGGAAAATGATTTGGTAAACAAAGAAGAGGTAGTGAAAGCTTTGCGGAAGATGAAAGCCGGCAAGGCAGCAGGTTTGGATGGTATTGCAGTGGAATTTATTAAAAAAGGGGGTGACTGTATTGTTGACTGGTTGGTAAGGTTATTTAATGTATGTATGACTCATGGTGAGGTGCCTGAGGATTGGCGGAATGCGTGCATAGTGCCATTGTACAAAGGCAAAGGGGATAAGAGTGAGTGCTCAAATTACAGAGGTATAAGTTTGTTGAGTATTCCTGGTAAATTATATGGGAGGGTATTGATTGAGAGGGTGAAGGCATGTACAGAGCATCAGATTGGGGAAGAGCAGTGTGGTTTCAGAAGTGGTAGAGGATGTGTGGATCAGGTGTTTGCTTTGAAGAATGTATGTGAGAAATACTTAGAAAAGCAAATGGATTTGTATGTAGCATTTATGGATCTGGAGAAGGCATATGATAGAGTTGATAGAGATGCTCTGTGGAAGGTATTAAGAATATATGGTGTGGGAGGAAAGTTGTTAGAAGCAGTGAAAAGTTTTTATCGAGGATGTAAGGCATGTGTACGTGTAGGAAGAGAGGAAAGTGATTGGTTCTCAGTGAATGTAGGTTTGCGGCAGGGGTGTGTGATGTCTCCATGGTTGTTTAATTTGTTTATGGATGGGGTTGTTAGGGAGGTAAATGCAAGAGTTTTGGAAAGAGGGGCAAGTATGAAGTCTGTTGGGGATGAGAGAGCTTGGGAAGTGAGTCAGTTGTTGTTCGCTGATGATACAGCGCTGGTGGCTGATTCATGTGAGAAACTGCAGAAGCTGGTGACTGAGTTTGGTAAAGTGTGTGGAAGAAGAAAGTTAAGAGTAAATGTGAATAAGAGCAAGGTTATTAGGTACAGTAGGGTTGAGGGTCAAGTCAATTGGGAGGTGAGTTTGAATGGAGAAAAACTGGAGGAAGTGAAGTGTTTTAGATATCTGGGAGTGGATCTGGCAGCGGATGGAACCATGGAAGCGGAAGTGGATCACAGGGTGGGGGAGGGGGCGAAAATTCTGGGGGCCTTGAAGAATGTGTGGAAGTCGAGAACATTATCTCGGAAAGCAAAAATGGGTATGTTTGAAGGAATAGTGGTTCCAACAATGTTGTATGGTTGCGAGGCGTGGGCTATGGATAGAGTTGTGCGCAGGAGGATGGATGTGCTGGAAATGAGATGTTTGAGGACAATGTGTGGTGTGAGGTGGTTTGATCGAGTGAGTAACGTAAGGGTAAGAGAGATGTGTGGAAATAAAAAGAGCGTGGTTGAGAGAGCAGAAGAGGGTGTTTTGAAGTGGTTTGGGCACATGGAGAGAATGAGTGAGGAAAGATTGACCAAGAGGATATATGTGTCGGAGGTGGAGGGAACGAGGAGAAGAGGGAGACCAAATTGGAGGTGGAAAGATGGAGTGAAAAAGATTTTGTGTGATCGGGGCCTGAACATGCAGGAGGGTGAAAGGAGGGCAAGGAATAGAGTGAATTGGAGCGATGTGGTATACCGGGGTTGACGTGCTGTCAGTGGATTGAATCAAGGCATGTGAAGCGTCTGGGGTAAACCATGGAAAGCTGTGTAGGTATGTATATTTGCGAGTGTGGACGTATGTATATACATGTGTATGGGGGGGGGGGGGCCATTTCTTTCGTCTGTTTCCTTGCGCTACCTCGCAAATGCGGGAGACAGCGACAAAGTATAAAAAAAAAAAAAAATATATATATATATATATATATATATATATATATATATATATATATATATATACAAAGACATATACATATATGTACATATACATAATTCATACTTGCTGCCTTTATTCATTCCCATCGCCACCCCGCCAGACATGAAATGACACCCCCCTCCCCATGCACGTGTATGAGGTAGCGCTTGGAAAAGACAACAAAGGAGTCATTCGTTCACACTCAGTCTCTAGCTGTCATGTATAATGCACCAAAACCACAGCTCCCTTTCCACATTCAGGCCCCACAAAACTTTCCATGCTTTACCCCATACCCTTCACATGCCCTGGTTCAATATATTGACTGCACGTCGACCCCAGTATACCACATCGTTCCAATTCACTCTATTCCTTGCATGCCTTTAACCCTCCTGCATGTTCAGGCCCTGATCGCTCAAAATCTTTCTCTCTCCATCCTTCCACCTCCAATTTGGTCTCCCACTTCTCCTTGTTCCCTTCATCTCTGACACATATATCCTCTTTGTCAATCTTTCCTCACTTATTCTCTCCATGTGACCAAACCATTTCAATACACCCTCTTCTGCTCTCTCAAACACACTCTTTCATTACCACACATCTCTCTTACCCTTTCATTACTTACTCGATTAAACCACCTCACACCACATATTGTCTTCAAGCATCTCATTTCCAACACA
Organism: Panulirus ornatus; assembly: GCF_036320965.1. NCBI lineage: Eukaryota > Metazoa > Arthropoda > Malacostraca > Decapoda > Palinuridae > Panulirus > Panulirus ornatus. The sequence continues at coordinate 67,378,453 of NC_092235.1, forward strand.
TCCACCCTCCTCTGCACAACCCTATCTACAGCCCACACCTCACAACCATATAACATTGTTGGAACCACTATTCCTTCAAGCATACCCATTTTTGCTTCTGAGATAATGTTCTCGCCTTCCACACATTCTTCAACGCTCCCAGAACCTTTGCCCCTTCCCCCATCCTGTGACCATGGTTCCATCTGCTGCCAAATCCATTCCCAGATATCTGAAACACTTCACTTCCTCCAGTTTTTCTCCATCAAACTTACCTCCCAATTGACTTGACCCTCAACCCTATGGTACCTAATAACCTTGCTCTTATTCACATTTACTCTCAGCTTTCTTCTGACGCACACTTTACCAAACTCAGTCACCAGCTTCTGCAGTTTCTCAACTGAATCAGCCACCAGCGTTGTATCATCAGCTGTATTACCCCTGGGGATAGGGGAGAAAGAATACTTCCCATGTATTCCCTGCGTGTTGTAGAAGGCAACTAAAGTGGGAGGGAGCGGGGGGGGGGGGGGGGGGGGGGGGGGGGGGGGGGGGGGGGGGGGGGGGGGGCTGGAAATCCTCCCCTCTCGTTTTTTAACTTTCCAAAAGAAGAACAGAGAAGGGGCCAAAAGAGGATATTCCCTCAAAGGCTCAGTCCTCTGTTCTTAACGCTACCTCACTAACGCGGGAAGTGGTGAATAATATGGAAAAAAATTTTATGTATGTGCATGTGGGTGGGTTGGGCCATTCTTTCATCTGTTTCCTTGCGCTACCTTGCTAACGCGGGAGACAGCAACTAAGTATAATAAATATATAAAATATATATCTATTTTTATTCATCATGCTTATTCATTATACTTTGCGCTACCTTGCCAACACAGGAAACAGCAATTTATTTTTATATTTTTTTTATTTTGCTTTGTCACTGTCTCCCGCGTTTGCAAGGTAGCGCAAGGAAACAGATTAAAGAAATGGCCCAACCCACCCCCATACACATGTATATACATGCACGTCCACACACGCAAATATACATACCTATACATCTCAATGTACACATATATATACACACACAGACACATACATGTAACCCATGCACACAATTCACATTGTCTGCCTTTATTCATTCCCATCGCCACCTCGCCACACATGGAATACCAATCCCCTCCCCCCCTCATGTGTGCGAGGTAGCACTAGGAAAAGACAACAAAGGCCCCATTCGTTCACACTCAGTCTCTAGCTGTCATGCAATAATGCCCGAAACCACAGCTCCCTTTCCACATCCAGGCCCCACATAACTTTCCATGGTTTACCCCAGACACTTCACATGCCCTGATTCAATCCACTGACAGCACGTCAACCCCGGTAAACCACATAGATCCAATTCACTCTATTCCTTGCCCGCCTTTCACCCTCCTGCATACTCAGGCCCCGATCACTCAAAATCTTTTTCACTCCATCTTTCCACCTCCAATTTGGTCTCCCACTTCTCCTCGTTCCCTCCTCCTCCGACACATATATCCTCTTGGTCAATCTTTCCTCACTCATTCTCTCCATGTGCCCAAACATTTCAAAACACCCTCTTCTGCTCTCTCAACCACGCTCTTTTCATTTCCACACATCTCTCTTACCCTTACATTACTTACTCGATCAAACCATCTCACACCACACATTGTCCTCAAACATCTCATTTCCAGCAAATCCACCCTCCTGCGCACAACTCTATCCATAGCCCACGCCTCGCAACCATACAACATTGTTGGAACCACTATTCCTTCAAACATACCCATTTTTGCTTTCTGAGATAATGTTCTCGACTTCCAAACATTCTTCAAGGCTCCCAGAATTTTCGCCCCCTCCCCCACCCTATGATTCACTTCCGCTTCCATGGTTCCATCCGCTGCCAGATACACTCCCAGATATCTAAAACACTTTACTTCCTCCAGTTTTCTCCATTCAAACTTACCTCCCAATTGACTTGACCCTCAACCCTACTGTACCTAATAACCTTGCTCTTATTCACATTTACTCTTAACTTTCTTCTTTCACACACTTTACCAAACTCAATTTACCAAACAGCAATTAAGTATAATAAAGAAAATATTATACTTAATCGCTGTTTCCTGTGTCAGTGAGGTAGCTTAAGGAAACAGATGAGGAATGGCCCATCCACTCGTATACACACACACACACATATATATATATATATATATATATATATATATATATATATATATATATATATATATACATAAACGCCCATATACATATTCATACTTGCTTGCCTTCATCTATCCCTGTCACCACCCTGCCACACAGGAAACAGTATTTAGTAGCAGGAAAATAATGGACTCTGAGTAAAAGATTTCCTTAAAACTGTATGGCTTTTCATTCTGATATGATTAAGCAATCTCACAGAGGGTTACTTTTCACTCACAGTGTAACCACATGCAGGCTGAGCTCAGTAATACTCTCTTTCTAAGTACATGTCACCATCTCACTTATCATCCATCCTACCTGTGTCCCCAGCTTTTCCATTATATAGAAGCAATACTGTTCTCATCTTTGATGTAATGACCTTCTCTCCCTCAAACCTACCCTCAATCTTTTGACCTCTGATTCTTAGGTACTAAACCAATATTTGTGTCTGTTCCATATTTCAAGATTCCCAATAAATTCTTTAAACTCTAAATACTGGTAGTCGCTGCATGATGACTTCTGTTGCATTCACCAGAGTCATCATATATGACACACTTTGTTTTCTTCCATTGTACTGAGTCACTTTTGTGGCTGGACATAATAGTGTGTGCCAAGCCATAATAGTGGCGCTAAACTTTTTGCACAATCATATGAAATCCCACAGATGGTATGATTCTACTACGTCTTATACTTTTTTGGGGGGGTGGGGGGGGGGGGGGGGGGGGGGGGGGGGTTGGGGGGGGGGGGGGGGGGGGGGGGGGTGTGTGTTTTTGTGGTGTGTGTGGGGGGGGGGGGGGGGGGGGGGGGGGGGGGGGGGGGGGGGGGGGGGGGGGGGGGGTGGGGGGGGTGTGGGGGGTGGGGGGGGGGGGGGGGGGGGGGGGGGGGGGGGGGGGGGGGGGGGGGGGGGGGGGGGGGGGGGGGGGGGGGGGGGGGGGGGGGGGGGGGGGGGGGGGGGGGGGGGGGGGGGGGGGGGGGGGGGGGGGGGGGGGGGGGGGGGGGGGGGGGGGGAGGGGGGGGGGGGGGGGGGGGGGGGGGGGGGGGGGGGGGGGGGGGGGGGGGGGGGGGGGGGGGGGGGGGGGGGGGGGGTGGGGGGGGGGGGGGGGGGGGGGGGGGGGGGGGGGGGGGGGGGGGGGGGGGGGGGGGGGGGGGGGGGGGGGGGGGGGGGGGGGGGGGGGGGGGGGGGGGGGGGGGGGGGGGGGGGGGGGGGGGGGGGGGGGGGGGGGGGGGGGGGGGGGGGGGGGGGGGGGGGGGGGGGGGGGGGGGGGGGGGGGGGGGGGGGGGGGGGGGGGGGGGGGGGGGGGGGGGGGGGGGGGGGGGGGGGGGGGGGGGGGGGGGGGGGGGGGGGGGGGGGGGGGGGGGGGGGGGGGGGGGGGGGGGGGGGGGGGGGGGGGGGGGGGGGGGGGGGGGGGGGGGGGGGGGGGGGGGGGGGGGGGGGGGGGGGGGGGGGTGGGGGGGGGGGGGGGGGGGGGGGGGGGGGGGTTGGTGTTGGTTTTGTTGTGGGTGGGGGTTGGGGGGGGGGGGGGGGGGGGGGGGGGGGTGGGGGGGTGGGGGGGGGTGGGGGGGGGGGGGGGGGGGGGGGGGGGGGGGGGGGGGGGGGGGGGGGGGGGGGGGGGGGGGGGGGGGGGGGGGGGGGGGGGGGGGGGGGGGGGGGGGGGGGGGGGGGGGTGTGGGGGGGGGGGGGGGGGGGGGGGGGGGGGGGGGGGGGGGGGGGGGGGGGGGGGGGGGGGGGGGGGGGGGGGGGGGGGGGGGGGGGGGGGGGGGGGGGGGGGGGGGGGGGGGGGGGGGGGGGGGGTGGTGTTGTGTGTTGTGTTTTGGGGGGGGTGGGGTGTTGGGTGGGGTGGGGGGGGGGGGGGGGGGGGGGGGGGGGGGGGGGGGGGGGGGGGGGGGGGTTGGGGTGTTGTGGGGGGGGGGTTGGGGGGGGGGGGGGGGGTGGGGTGGGGGGTGTGTGTTTGGGGGGGGGGGGTGTGGGTTTTTCTTGTTGGGGGGGGGGGGGGGGGGGGGGGGGGGGGGGGGGGGGGGGGGGGGGGGGGGGGGGTTGTGGGGTGGGGGGGGGGGGGGGGTTGGGGTTGTGTGTGGGGGGGGGGGGGGGAGGGGGTGGGGGTGGGGGGGGGGGGGGGGGGTGTGTTTGGGGTTTTTGTTTGTGGGGGTGGGGTGTGGTGGGTGTTGGGGTGTTGTGTTTTTTTTTTGGTTTTTGGGGTTGTTGTTGTGTGGGTGTGTGGTTGTGGGGTGGTGGGGTGTGGGTTGTGGTGGTGGTTTGGGGGGTGTTGGGGGTGGTTTGGTTGTTTTTGTGGTGGGGGGGGGGGGGGTGGTGGGGGGGGTTTTTTGTGGGGGGTGTGTGTTGTTTTTGGGGTTGGGTGTGGTGTGTTGTTGGTGGGGGGTTTGTCATTAAATATACCCCAAAACACTTTCAAACATTCCTGTAGCTTTAAGCTGTTACAATCAGAGCAGAAAAGATTGATTCCAATGAAAAGCTCTAGATGAGATATGTACTCAGATGATACAAACCTACCAAAGGTATTTATCACTCACAGTGTAACCATAACGCACTTGAGTCAACAATGCCCATTATATCAAAGAAGTTCACCAGGCAACCTCATAACACAACTGGAAATAATGTCACAACACCATCAACCTCAAATTGCAACTGTTACTTTTACTACCATCACCAATAGACCGGAACATTAGTAAAACAAAAATTAGGTAGGATCCTTCTAAACCGTGCACTGGAGTTGCCTCTGTCAGAAGCCTGTTAAGGGTGAGGGACTAAAGGCTGAGATGTGACACTGGAGTTGTACCATTATGGAGACGAGACTCTTTTAGCCATGGATACCTCCTGTGAAGGAGTTCTTGGAGGGAATGGTATCAGAGTTATGGATAGAAAAGAGATAGAACTGTTCAAACATTTCTGTTAGTTGAATTGCTGTCAACATCAATCAAAAACATTAACGGTAAATGATTATTCAGCGAGTACTTTTTTGAGTTCTCATTTTTTTTTTTTTTTTTTGCCCGTCTCCCGCGTTTCGAGGTAGCGCAAGGAAACAAAAACAAAAGAATGGGCCCCCCCCCAAACCCCAAATAATATTATAATACATACTCCACACACGCAAATATACATACCACACAGCTTTCCATGGTTACCCCAGAGCACATCCCCCCGATTAAATCCACTGACAGCACTCAACCCCCGTATACCACATCGCTCCAATTCCACTCTTTTCCCTTCCCACCATTCACCCTCCTGCAATTCAGGGGCCCCCGATAAAAACCACAAAAATCTTTTTCACCCCAAAATTTTTTCTTTTTTTCCCTCCAATTGTCTCCCTTTCTCCTCGTTCCCCCACCTCCGACACATATCCTCTGGCAATTTTTTCCCACTCATTCTCCCCCCCCCATTTTTTGCCCAAAACCCCCATTTCAAAACACCCCCTTTTCGCTCCCTAAACCACGCTCTTTTATTCCCACAACTCTCTTACCCTTACAAAAATTTTACCATCAAACCCCTCACACCCCCACATTGCCCCTGAAACATCCCCTTTTTCCAGCAAACCATCCTCCTGCGCACAACTCATCCAAGCCCACCGCCTCGAAACCCAAATAAAAACCCATTGTTGGAACCATATTCCTTCAAAAAACCCCATTATTTGCATACCGAGATAATGTTCTCATTTCCACAATTCTTCAAGGCCCCCAGAATTTCGCCCCCCTCCCCCACCCTATGATCCACGAGCTTCCAGGGACCCTCCGCTGCCAATCCACTCCCCGATAAATAAAACACTTACTTCCCCAGTTTTTCTCAATTTCAAACTCACCCCCCCAATTACTTGACCCTCAACCCTACTTACCTAATAACCTTGCTCTTATTCCCAATTACTCTTAACCTTTTTTCTTTCACACACTTTACCAAACCAAATCACCAGCTTCTGCAGTTTCTCACATGATTCAGCAACAGCGCTGTATTCATACGAACAAAACGACTCACTTTTCCCCAAACTCTCTCATCCCCAACAGACCTTCATCTTGCCCCTCCTTTTTTCCCAAAAATCCTCATTTTCCCCCTAACAACCCCCTCCATAAACAAATTAAACAACCATGGAGAAAAATCACACCCCCTGCCGCAAACCCAATTCAAATGAGAACAAAAACACTTTTCCCCCCCTACAAATACACATGCCCTTTCATCCTCGAAAAAAACTTTTCACACATCTAACAACTTTTTTCCTCCCCAAACCCTATATTCTTAATACACCCAAGCACCTATCACTCATCAATGCCTTCTCCCCCCCCATAAATGCACATAAAACCATTGCTTTTCTAATATTTTACATACATTCCCTTCAAAGCAAACACCTGATCCCACATCCTCTAACCGTTCTAAAACCCCACAGCTCTTTCCCCAAAAGATGCTCTGTACAAGCCTTCACCCTCTCAATCAATACCCTCTATAAATTCCGGAATACCAACAAATTTTCCTCTGTAATGAGCCCCTCACTCTACCCTTTTTCCTTTGTACATGGGACTATGCACGCATTCCGCCAATCCTCAGGCCCCCACCTGAGTCAAACATACATTAATTTCCCCTTTCCAACCATCAATACAGTCACCCCCTTTTTAAAAATTCCACTGCAAACCATCCAAACCTGCCCTGCCGCTTCAATCCCCCTTTTTGCAAAGCTTTTTTCTACCTCTTTCGTTTTCCAAATCATTTCCTTTAAACCCCCCACTTTGCCACCACTCGACCAAACACCCATAACTGCCACTATCATCAACCCCTCAACAAACCCTTTAAATACTCACTCAAAACCCTTTTACATCACCACACTTTTTACAAACCCCCCCATTTGCCGCCGGGGGAAAATTGGGGCCCCAAAAAGATGCTGTGGCTTGAGAAGGTGGGAGGGGGGGTATTAGAAAAGGTATTGAGTGGGGGGTTTAAGAATAAAAAATTATTATAAAAGAGAAGAGAGAGGATTGGAACGTTTTTTTGCAGGGAAAAATAAAATGAGGGGAGATGTATAAAAGAAAGGGGCAGGAGGTCAAGAAAAAGGGTCAAGAGGTGAAAAGGCAAATAGAGTTGGGGTGAGAGAGTATCATTAAAATTTGGGAGAATAAAAAGATGTTTTGGGAAAGGGGGTAAAAAAAGTGGTAAAACCCAAAGGGCAAATGGGAATTCAGTAAGGGGCGAATGGGGGGGTGATAACATAGTGGTGATGTGAAGAAAGGAGTTAGTATTTTGAAGGTTTGTGAATTGTTGGTTTAAGAGTGGCAAATATAGGGTGTTTTTTTGGGGAGGTGGTGTGCAAAGTGAGAAAGGGTTTGGGAAAAGATTTGTAAACAAAAGAGGAGGAAAAACCCTTGCGAAGAGAAAGCCGGCAAGGCAGCAGGTTTGGATGGTATGCGGGAATATAAAAAAAAGGGGGGACTGTTTTTTTAAATGTTGGTAAAAGGTTTTTAAAAGTAGTAAGATCTGGGAGTGCCTTAAGATGGCAAAAGCGCATAAATGCATTGTACAAAGGCAAAGGGGATAAGAGGGTGCTCAAATTACGAGGTATAGTTTTTTGAGTATTCCCCGTATTATATGGGAGGTATTTATTGGAGGGTGAAGGGATTTTAAAGGGGCATCGATGGGGAAAAAGCAGTGGTTTCAGAAGTGTTTGAGGATGGTGATCGGTGTTTGCTTTGAGATGTAAAGTGAGAAATACTTAGAGAAGCAAGGATTTGAAATTTTTGAATTTTATGGATCTGGAGAAGGAAATGATAAGTTTGGATAGGATGTCTGTGGGAAGGAGGAAATGATTGGTTCTCAGTAAAGAAAGGTTTTTGGGGGGGGGTGTGTTTATGTCTCCATGGTTGTTTATTTTGTTTTATGGAGGGTTTAATGGAAAGGAGGTTTGGAAAGGGGGCAAGTAAAAAGTCTGTGGGGATGAGAGACTTGGGATTTAGTCAGTTATTCAGGTCGAAAATGAACTGCAGAAACTGGTGACTGAAATTTTTGGGAAAGTGTGTGAAAAAAAAAGAAAATTAAGAGTAAATTTGAATAAGAGCAAGGTTAAATTTGGTCCCGTAGGGTTGAGGGTTTAAGTTTAAAAGGGAGGTAAATTTGAATGGAGAAAAAAAAGGAGGAAGTAAATGTTTTGTATCTGGGGGGATTTGGGAGCGGTGGACCAGGAAGCGAAAGGGGTCAAAAGGGGGGGGGGGGGCAAAAACTGGGGGGCCTTAAAAATGGGTTTGGAAGTCGAAAACTTATCTCGGAAAGCAAAAAAGGGTAGTTTGAAAGGGAAAAGGGTTCCAACAATTTGTATGGTTGCGAGGCGGGGCTATGGATAGAGTTGTGCGCGGGGGGTGGGTGTGCTGGAAATGGATTTTGAGGACAATTGTGGTGTGAGGGGGGTTTGAGAGTAAATAAGTAAGGGTAGAGAGATGTGGGAAATAAAAAAAGGGGTGGTTGAGAGAGCAGAAAAAGGGGGGTTTTGAAAAGGTTTTGGGACATGGAGAGAATAAGGGGAAAGATTTACCAAGAGGATATATGTGTCCGAGGTGGAGGGAAAGGAGAAGGGGAGACCAAATTGGGGGGTGAAAGAGGAGTGAAAAAGATTTTGGTGTTGGGGGGCCAACTGCAGGGGGGTGAAAGGGGCAAGGGGTGGTGAATTTGGGCGATGTGGATACCGGGGTTGACGTGCTGTCTGGATTGAACAGGGGGAGGAAGCGGGGGTAAACCATGGGAAATCAGTTTTCTAAATTGTTTCTTAAATTTTTATGGAAATTTATATGTATGTGTTTTGTGTGATATGTGGTATGTTGGTATTGTGTGTATTTATTGTTATAAAATTTGTTTTTTTCCCCGGGGGATAGGGGTGAAAAATATTTCCCCAGTATCCCGGGCGTGTCGTAAAAAAGCGAAGAGGGGAGGGGAGGGGGGGGCCAGAAATCCTCCCCCCTTGATTAAACTTTCAAAAAGGGGAAACAGAAGGAGTCACGGGGGGTTGCCATCCTCCTCGAAGGCTCAGAGTGGGTGCCAAAAAGGGTTTTGGATGAAACCAAAAGATGTGAAAAAAGAGAGATGGAAATATTTTTTGAGGAAAGGAAACCCCGGGATTTTTTTGGTCTGAGTGAAAAAGCTAAAGGGTAAAGGGAAAGTGGTTTGGGAATGTCGGGGGAAAAAGTGGGGGGTTAGTGAGGGGAAAGGCAAAAAAATAGAAATCCCCTTGAAACGGGAGTTGTGGGAGTAGTAAAAGATGAAAAAAAGTAAATTTCGTTAATTGGGAAAACTGAAAGTTGATGGAGAGAGGTGGTGTTATTGGCATATGCACCTGGGCTAAAGAAAATCAAGAGAGGCAAATGTTTTGGGGGCAGTGAAAGTGTGTTAGTGGTTTTTGATGCACGAACCGGGGATAGGATGGTGGATTTGAATCAAAAGGGGATAATGTGGCAGTTTTAGGGAAAATTGGTAACATGGGGTTTCAGTGTTGTAAAGGAAAGGTGAAGACTTGTAGATTTTTGTGCTGAAAAAAAGGTTGAAAGATTGGGAAAAACGGTTTAAAAAACGGATTAATAAAAAATGGAAAAAAGAGAGCGTTATTGGATTACGTGTTAATTGACGGCGGCGAAAGAGAGACTTTTGGAGTTAAGTGCTGGGGGTCAACTGGAGGGGATGCTTCATTATCTGTGGAGGCAAGGTAAGATTTTGTATGGGTTTTTCAAAAAAGAAGAGTGAAGTTGGGGTGAAGAGGGTGGGAGAGTAAGTGACTTGGAAGGAGACCTTTAGGAAGACCAGGGGAGACTGAGACAAAAAATGGAAAAAGGGAGAACAATGGAATAAAAGGGGGGGGGGGAGGAATGGGATGTATTTAGGGATCAGTGATGGATTTCCAAAAGTGCTTGGGCATGAGAAGATGGGGGTGGGTTTATTAGAAGGGAGTAGTGGTGGGATGAGAAAAAAGAGTATTGTGAAAAGAGAAGAGAGAGGTTTTGGCATTTTTCAGGGAAAAAAGCAATTGAGTGGGGGGAAAGTATAAAAAAAGAGACAGGAGGTCAAGAGAAAGGTGCAAGAGGTGAAAAAAAGGGCAATGAGGTTGGGGTGAGAGAGTATTTAAATTTTAGGGAAAAAAAGATTTTTCTGGAAGGGGGTAAATAAAATGCGAAGACAAAGGGGGGCAAATTGGGGAAATTTAGTGAGGGGGCAAATGGGGAGGTAAAAAAAATAGTGGTGATGTGAGAAAGGAGATGGATGATATTTTTAAAGGGTTTGTTGAATTTTGTTTTTATGATAGGTGGCAGATATGGGTTTTGGTCAGGTGTTGCAAGTGAGAGGGGTTTGGAAAATGATTTGGTAAAAAAAGAAGGGTAGTGAAAGCTTTTCGGAAGATGAAAGCCGGGAAAACAGAGGTTTTGGGTGGTATTGCATGGAATTTATTTAAAAAAGGGGGTGAGTATTGTTACTGGTGAAGGGTTATTAATGTATGTATGACTCATGGGGGGTGCCGAGGGTTGGGGAATGCGGAATGCCATTGTCAAAGGCAAAGGGATAAGATGAGGTCAATAACAGAGGTATAAGTTTTTTAGTATTCCTGGAAATTATAGGGGGGGTATTTATTGAGAGGGTGAAGGCATGTACAGACACAAAATGGGGAAGAGCAGGTGGGTTTTTAAATGGGAGAGGAGGGTTTGGACGGTGTTTTTCTTTAAGAATGTATGTGAGAAAACTTAGAAAGCAAAGGTTTGATGTAGCTTATGGTCTGGAGAAGGCATATGAAGAGTTTTATAGAGATGCTTTGGAAGGTTTAAAAAATTTAAAAATATGGGGTGGGAGGAAAATTTTAAAGCAGTGAAAAGTTTTTATCGAGGATGTAAGGCATGTTACGTGTAGGAAAGGGAAATGATGGTTCTCAGTGAATGTAGGTTGCGGCGGGGGTTGTGTGATGTCTCCAGGTTTTTAATTTGTTTATGGATGGGGTTGTTAGGGAGGTAAAATGCAAGAGTTTTGGGGGGGGGCAAGTATAAGTTGTTGGGGTGAGAGAGCTTTGGGAAAAGGAGTCAGTTGTTGTTCGCTGATGATACAGCGCGGGGGCTGATTCATTGAGAACTGCAAACTGGTGACTGATTTGGAAAGTGTGGGGAAGAAGAAAAATTAAAGTAAATGTAAAAGACAAGGTTATTAGGGAATAGGGTTGAGGGGAAGTCAATTGGGAGGTGATTTGAAGGAGAAAAACTGGGGGGTGAGGTTTTAGATATCTGGGAGTGGATCTGGCAGCGGATGAACCATGGAAGCAAATGGATCAAGGGTGGGGGGGGGGCGAAAATTCTGGGGGGCCTTGAAGAAAGTGTGGAAGTCGAGAAATTACTCGGAAAGCAAAAATGGGGAGTTTGAAGGAATAGTGGGTTTCCCAAAAAGTTGTATGGTTGCGAGGCGGGGTTTATGGAAAAAGTTGTGCGCGGGGGATGGGTGCGGGGAAAGAGTGTTTAGGACAATGTGTGGGGTGAGGGGGTTTGATCGATGAGTAACCTAAAGGGGAAGAGAGAGGGGGGTGGAAATAAAAAGACGTGGTTAAGAGCAGAAGAGGGGGTTTTTTTTAGGGTTTGGGCACATGGGGGAAAAATGAGTGAGGAAAATTGACCAAAGGGAAATGGTCGGAGGTGGAGGGAACAGGGGAAAAAGGGAGACCAAATTGGAGGGGGAAAGATGGGGTGAAAAAAAATTTTTTTGTGATGGGGCCCGAACATGAGGAGGGGGTTTAAAGGAGGGCAAGAAAAGTAATTGGACGATGTGGTTACCGGGGGTTGACGTGCGTCGTGGATTGAAACAGGCATGTGAAGCGTTGGGGGAAACCATGGAAAGCTGTTAGGTAGTTTTTGCGGTTGGAGTATGTATATACATGTTATGGGGGGGGGGGGCCTTTCTTTCGTCTGTTTCCTTGCCTACCTCCAAAAGCGGGAGACAGCGACAAGTAAAAAAAAAAAAAAAAAAAAAAATATATTATATATAAAAATATATATATTATCACTCTCACACACCACATATTGACTCAAGCATCCATTTCCAACACATCACCCTAGCCTCTGCACAACCCTATCTACAGCCCACACCTCACAACCATAAACATTGTTGGAACCACTATTCCTTCTAGCATACCCATTGTTGCTTCTGAGAAATGTTTCTCGCCTTCACAACATTCGTCCAACGCTCCAGAAACTTTGCCCCTTCCCCGCCTTCCTGTTGACCATGGTTCCATCTGCTGCCAAATCCATTCCAGATATCGAAACACTTCCTCTTCTCCATATTTTCTCCATCAAACTTTCCATCCCAATTTGACTTGAGACCCTCACCCTATGGTACCTAATAACCTTGCTCTTATTCACTTACTCTCAGCTTTCTTCTGACGCACACTTTTACCAACTCAGTCATCCAGCTTTCAGCAGGTTTCTCAACTGTATCAGCCACCACGTTGTATCATCAGCTGTATTACCCCTGGATAAGGGAGAAAGAATACGTCCATTATTTCCCTGCGTGTTGAGAAGGCAACAATGTGGGAGGGAGCGGGGGGGGGGGGGGGGGGGGGGGGGGGGGGGGGGGGGGGGGGGGGGGGGGGGGGGGGGGGGGGGGGGGGGGGGGGGGGGGGGAGGGGGGGGGGGGGGGGGGGCTTGGAAATCCTCCCCTCTCGTATTTTTAACTTTCCAAAAGAAGAACAAAAGGGCCAAAAGAGGATATTCCCTCAAAGGCGCAGTCCTCTGTTCTTACGCTACCTCCACTAACGCGGGTAGTGGTTAATAATATGGTAAAAAAATTTTATGTAGTGCATGTGGGTGGGGTTGGCATTCTTCATCTTGTTTCCTGCCGCTACCTTCGCTAACGCGGGAGACAGCAACTAAGTATAATAAATATATAAAATATAATAACTATTTTTTATATTCATCATGCTTATTCATATACTTTGCGCTACTGCCAACACAGAAACACAATTTTGTTTATATTTTTTTTTATTTTGCTTTGTCACTGTCTCCCGCGTTTGCAAGTAGCGCAAGGAAACAATTAAAGAAATGGGCCCAACCCACCCACATACTCATTGTAATAGACAGTGCACGTCCACACCGCAAATATACCATACTATAACATTCATGTTCAATAATATACACTCACAGACACATACATGTAATCCCATGCACACAATTCACATTGTCTGCTTATAGTCCATTCCCATCGCCACCTCTCGCCACTCATGGAATACCAATCCCCTCCCCCCTCTGTGTGCGAGGTAGCACTAGAAAAGACAACAAACGGCCCCATTCGGTCACACTCATCTGCTAAGCTGTCATGCAATAATTGCCCGAAACCACACCACCCTTTCCAACATCCAGGCCCCACATAACTTTTTCATGGTTTTACCCCAAGACACTTCAAATGCCCTGGATTCATCCTCGTGACAGCAACGCAACCCCGGTAAACCACATAGATCCAATTCACTATTCCCTTGCCCGCCTTTTCACCCTCCTGCTTACACAGGTCTCTCGATCACTAATAGCTTTTTCACTCCATCTATCCACCTCAATTTGTCTCCCACTTCTACTCCTCGTTCCCTCCTCCTCCGACAAATATATCCTCTTTGGTCAATTCTTCCTCACTCATTCCTCCATGTGCACAAACATTTCAAAACACCCTCTTCTGCTCTCATCAACCACGCGCTTTTCAATTTCCACACATCTCGCTTAACCCTTAACATTACTTACATCGAGTCAAACTTCTCACACACACATTGTCCCAAACATCTCATTTCCAGCAAATCCACCCTCCTGCGCACAACTCTATCCATAGCCCAAGCCCTCGCACCATACAACATTGTGAACCACTATTCCTTCAACATACCCATTTTTGCTTTCTGAAAATTTCCGGACTTCCAAACAGTCTTCAAGGCTCCCCAGAAATTTTCGCCCCCTCCCCCACCCTATGAGTCACTTCCGCTTCCATGTTCCATCCGCTGCCAGATACACTCCCAGATATCTTAACCTTTACTGCCTCCAGTTTCTCCATTCAAACTTAACCTCCCAATTGACTTGACCCTCAACCCTACCTGTAACCTAAATAACCTTGCTCTATCACATTACTCCTTAACTTTCTTCAGTTCACAACACTTTACCAAACCATTACCAAACTGCAATTAATATAATCTAAGAAAAGAATTATACGTAACGTCTGTTTCCTGTGTCAGTGAGGTAGCTTAAGGTAACAGATGAGAATGGCCCATCCACTCGTATGACACACACACACACATATATAATATATATAAGTATTTATATATATAAATACATAAACGCCCCATATACATATTCAACTTGCTTGCCGTCATCTATTCCCCGTCGAACCAATCCTGCCACACAGGAAACATAGTTAGTAGCAGGAAAATATTGGAACTCTGAGTAAAAAGATTTCCTTAAAACTGTAGGCTTTCATTCGATATGATTAAGCAAATCTCACAGAGGTTAATTTTCACTCACAGTGTAACCACAATGCAGGATGAGCTCAGTAAAACCTCTTTCTAAGTACATGTCACCATCTCACTTTATCATCCATCCTACTTGTGTCCCCAGCTTTTCATTATAATAGAACCCCCCCGCAATACTGTTTCTCAAAATCTTTGATGTATTGACCTTCTCAAATCCTCAACACCCTACCCTCAATCGTTGACCTCAGATCTTAGGTACTAACCAATTTTTGTGTCTGTTCCATTTTCAAGATTCCCAATAAATTTCTGTAAACTCTAAATACTGGTAGTATCGCTGCATGATGACTTCTGTTGCATCACCAGAGTCATCATATATGATATGACTACACTTGTTTTCTTCAATTGTACTCGAGTCACTTTTGTGGCTGGACATAATAGTGTGTGGCCAGCCATAATATGGCTCTAAAACTTTTGCACAATCATATGAAATTCCAGCAGATGTTTATTTCCTTACGTGTCTTATCATTAAATATACCCCAAGACTCTTTTCTAGACATTCCTGTAGCTTAAGGCTGTTACGAATCAAGCAGGAAAAAGATTGATTCCAGAGTGAAAGAAGCGTCTTTGATGAGAGTGTACTTCTGATAACAACCTACAAGGTGATTTTTCACATCAACAGTGTAACCATTAGCAGAGTGATCTAGCAATGCCCATTGTATCCAAAGATGTCACCCGCAACCGCATAACACAACTGAAATAATGTCACAACAAAATCATCCACATTTTGTCAACTGTTACTCCTCATCCATTAGACAGGAACATTAGTAAAGACAAATGAGGTGGGATCCGCTAATCAGTGCACCTGGAGTTGCCCACTGTCAAAGCCTGTTAAGGGTGAGGGACATAGGGCTGAGATGTGTCACTGGAGTTTACAGTTATGAGACGAGACTCTTTTGCCATGATAACCCTCCCCCCCCCCCCCCCTGGGGGGGGGGGGGGGGGGGGGGGCGGGGGGGGGGGTCCCCCCCCAAGGGGGGGGGGGGGGACACACACACACAACACCCACCACAAAAGGGGGGGGGGGGGGGGGGGGGTGGGGGGTGGGGGGGGGGGGGGGGGGTGGGGGGGGGTGGGCCCCCTCCTTGAAGGAGTTCTTGAAGGGAATGGTTATCTAAGTTATGTAAGAGAGTTCGAACTGGTTAATACTGTTCTGTTAGATTTGAATTGCTGCATCATCAGTCTAAATACATTAACGGTAAAATGATTATTCTGCGATACGTTTTTTTGAGTTCTCAGAATGTCTTCCACAACCCTTACAAACTGTTTGTACTTATACAAGAATATCTATTCTTTCTTGTACCATAATACTTTTTGTTTTTTTTTTTTTTTTGTGTCGCTGTCTCCCGCGTTTGCGAGGTAGCGCAGGTAACAGACGAAAGAAATGGCCCATCCCAACCCATTACTTTGTATATACATACATCCACACACGCTCATATACATACCTACCACACAGCTTCCCATGGTTTTACCCAGATCTTCAAATGCCACCGATTCAATCCCACTGAAAGCACGTCAAAACCCCGGTATACCACTATCGCTCCAATTCACTCTATTCCTTGCCCACCTTTCACCCTCACTGTGCATGTTCAGGCCCGTTCACACAAAATCTTTTTCACTCCATCTTTCCACCTCCAATTTGGTCTCCCTCTCTCCTCGTTCCAGTCCAACCTCCCGACACATATATCCTTGTACCTTGTCAAATCTTCCTCACCTCATTCTCTCCATGTGCCCAAACCATTCAAAACACCCTCTTCTGCTCTCTCAACCACGCTCTTTTTATTTCACACATCTCTCTATCCTACATTATAATACGCGATCAAACCACCTCACACCACACATTGTTCCTGAAACATCTCATTTCCAGCACATCCATCACCTGCGCACAAACTCTATCCATAGCCCACAGCCGTTCGCGACTCCATAGAACATTGTGGATTACACTATTCCGTCAACATACCCAGTTTTGCTTTCCGAGATAATGTTCTCTGACTCCACACATGCTTCAAGGCGTCCCAGAATTTTCGCCCCCATACCCCCCCTATGAATCCTCTCCGCTTCCATGGTTCATCCGCTGCAGATCCACTCACGAGATATCGAAACACTTCACGTCCTCCAGTTTTTTCCTCATTCAAACGTCACCTCCCAATTGTCTTGACCTCATCCCTATCTGTACTAATTACTTGCTCCTTATTCTCATTACTCTAAATTTCTCATTATCACACACTACCAAACTCAGTCAGCCAGCTTCTGCAGTTTCTCACCATGAATCAGCCTCCAGCGCTGTAGCATCACTCGATCAACATCTGACTCACTTCTTCCCAAGCTCTCTCTTACCCCAACAGGACTTTCATACTTGCCCCTATTTCCGCAAATCTCTTGCATTACCTCCCTAACACCCCATACCATAAACAATTAACAACCATGAAACATCACACACCCCCTGCCGAAAACCTACATTCACTGAGAACCAATCACTTTCCTCCCTTCCTACACGTACACATGCCTTACATTCCTCGTTAAAACTTTTTCACTACTGCTAACAACTTTCCCGCCTCCCACAACCAGATATCTTATTACCTTCCACAGAGCATCTCTAATCAACACTATCATAATGCATCTCCCCGATCCATAAATGCGTACATACAAATACATTTGCTTTTCTAAGTAATTTCTCTCATACATTCTCAAAGCAAACACCTGATCCACACGGGCGACGAAATCCTCTACCACTTCTGAAACCACACTGCTCTATCCCCAATCTGAAGCTCTGACATGCATTCACCCTCTCTATCATACCCGCTCATATAATTTACCAGGAATACGCAACAAATCTTTTACCTCTGTAATCTGAGCACGCACTCTTACCCCTTTGCCTTTGTACAATGGCACTATGCACGCATTCCGCCAATCCACAGCACCTCACCAAGTGAGTCATACATACATTTAATTAACCTTACAACCACTCCAACAGTAACAGTCACCCCTTTTTTTAATATAGTCCACTGCTATACCATCCAAACCTGCTGCCTTGCCCGGCTTTCATCCTTCCGCAAAGCTTTTTTACACTCTTCTCTGTTTACCAAATCATTTTTCCTTAGACCCGCTCACTTTGCCCCACCTCGACCAACAACCTATATCTGCACTATCATAAACACATTCAACAAACCTCAAAATACTCCTCATCTCCTCCTCTACAGCACCACTACTTGTTATCACCTCCCCATTTGCGCCCTAATGAAGGACAATCGCACGAAGTTTCCCTTTGCTCCCTTGTCTGTCGCACAATTTAATTTACCATCCTTTCCAGAAAATCATTTTTTATTCTCCCTAAAATTTAATGATACTTCTCCCTCACGGCCAACTCTCATTGCCCTGTTTTTTCACATCTTGCACTTTCTCTTGACCTCCTGTCTCTTTCTTTTATACTCTCCCACTCAACTGCATTTTTGCCCTGCAAAAATCGTCCAAATGCCTCTCTCTTCTCTTTCACTAGATACTCTTACTTCTTCATGCCCACCACTCACTACCCGTTTCTAATCAACTACCTCCCACTCTTCTCATGCCACAAGCATCTTTTGCGCAATCCATCACAGATTCCCAAATACATCCCATATCCTCCCACACATCCCCTACATCCATTGTTCTCACCTTTTCCCATTCTGTACTCATATACATAATACTTACATTCTTAATTGCACTTGTAATTGTTTCAATATATGTGTTCAGTACTTTAGGTTCTATGGCAGAAGACTGTGTTGTTTGTTCTACATCTGTTGGAAGAGAAATTGAAGGCACCTTCATCACATTCTGGCAGGAAATGTGACTGAAAGAATATATAAACAATAAGATAGGGTATCAAATTTATCCACAGATTCATTCATTGTAACTCTTTCCATTGAAAGCCTGCTGGAAGCACCAATTTAGTTTGTAACAACTTTATAATATAATTGAATTTGTGAACATTTATGGAAAACTTTATCTTGTGCAAACCAACAACAAATAAAGGAGACCTGTGTGAGGAAGTACCAGGAGAGACTGAGTACAGAATGGAAAAAGGTGAGAACAATGGAAGCAAGGGGAGTGGGGGAGGAATGGGATGTATTTAGGGAATCAGTGATGGATTGCGCAAAAGATGCTTGTGGCATGAGAAGAGTGGGAGGTGGGTTGATTAGAAAGGGTAGTGAGTGGTGGGATGAAGAAGTAAGAGTATTAGTGAAAGAGAAGAGAGAGGCATTTGGACGATTTTTGCAGGGAAAAAATGCAATTGAGTGGGAGATGTATAAAAGAAAGAGACAGGAGGTCAAGAGAAAGGTGCAAGAGGTGAAAAAAAGGGCAAATGAGAGTTGGGGTGAGAGAGTATCATTAAATTTTAGGGAGAATAAAAAGATGTTCTGGAAGGAGGTAAATAAAGTGCGGAAGACAAGGGAGCAAATGGGAACTTCAGTGAAGGGCGCAAATGGGGAGGTGATAACAAGTAGTGGTGATGTGAGAAGGAGATGGAGTGAGTATTTTGAAGGTTTGTTGAATGTGTTTGATGATAGAGTGGCAGATATATGGTGTTTTGGTCGAGGTGTGTGTGCAAAGTGAGAGGGTTAGGGAAAATGATTTGGTAAACAAAGAAGAGGTAGTGAAAGCTTTGCGGAAGATGAAAGCCGGCAAGGCAGCAGGTTTGGATGGTATTGCAGTGGAATTTATTAAAAAAGGGGGTGACTGTATTGTTGACTGGTTGGTAAGGTTATTTAATGTATGTATGACTCATGGTGAGGTGCCTGAGGATTGGCGGAATGCGTGCATAGTGCCATTGTACAAAGGCAAAGGGGATAAGAGTGAGTGCTCAAATTACAGAGGTATAAGTTTGTTGAGTATTCCTGGTAAATTATATGGGAGGGTATTGATTGAGAGGGTGAAGGCATGTACAGAGCATCAGATTGGGGAAGAGCAGTGTGGTTTTCAGAAGTGGTAGAGGATGTGTGGATCAGGTGTTTGCTTTGAAGAATGTATGTGAGAAATACTTAGAAAAGCAAATGGATTTGTATGTAGCATTTATGGATCTGGAGAAGGCATATGATAGAGTTGATAGAGATGCTCTGTGGAAGGTATTAAGAATATATGGTGTGGGAGGAAAGTTGTTAGAAGCAGTGAAAAGTTTTTATCGAGGATGTAAGGCATGTGTACGTGTAGGAAGAGAGGAAAGTGATTGGTTCTCAGTGAATGTAGGTTTGCGGCAGGGGTGTGTGATGTCTCCATGGTTGTTTAATTTGTTTATGGATGGGGTTGTTAGGGAGGTAAATGCAAGAGTTTTGGAAAGAGGGGCAAGTATGAAGTCTGTTGGGGATGAGAGAGCTTGGGAAGTGAGTCAGTTGTTGTTCGCTGATGATACAGCGCTGGTGGCTGATTCATGTGAGAAACTGCAGAAGCTGGTGACTGAGTTTGGTAAAGTGTGTGGAAGAAGAAAGTTAAGAGTAAATGTGAATAAGAGCAAGGTTATTAGGTACAGTAGGGTTGAGGGTCAAGTCAATTGGGAGGTGAGTTTGAATGGAGAAAAACTGGAGGAAGTGAAGTGTTTTAGATATCTGGGAGTGGATCTGGCAGCGGATGGAACCATGGAAGCGGAAGTGGATCACAGGGTGGGGGAGGGGGCGAAAATTCTGGGGGCCTTGAAGAATGTGTGGAAGTCGAGAACATTATCTCGGAAAGCAAAAATGGGTATGTTTGAAGGAATAGTGGTTCCAACAATGTTGTATGGTTGCGAGGCGTGGGCTATGGATAGAGTTGTGCGCAGGAGGATGGATGTGCTGGAAATGAGATGTTTGAGGACAATGTGTGGTGTGAGGTGGTTTGATCGAGTGAGTAACGTAAGGGTAAGAGAGATGTGTGGAAATAAAAAGAGCGTGGTTGAGAGAGCAGAAGAGGGTGTTTTGAAGTGGTTTGGGCACATGGAGAGAATGAGTGAGGAAAGATTGACCAAGAGGATATATGTGTCGGAGGTGGAGGGAACGAGGAGAAGAGGGAGACCAAATTGGAGGTGGAAAGATGGAGTGAAAAAGATTTTGTGTGATCGGGGCCTGAACATGCAGGAGGGTGAAAGGAGGGCAAGGAATAGAGTGAATTGGAGCGATGTGGTATACCGGGGTTGACGTGCTGTCAGTGGATTGAATCAAGGCATGTGAAGCGTCTGGGGTAAACCATGGAAAGCTGTGTAGGTATGTATATTTGCGAGTGTGGACGTATGTATATACATGTGTATGGGGGGGGGGGCCATTTCTTTCGTCTGTTTCCTTGCGCTACCTCGCAAATGCGGGAGACAGCGACAAAGTATAAAAAAAAAAAAAAAAATATATATATATATATATATATATATATATATATATATATATATATATATATATATACAAAGACATATACATATATGTACATATACATAATTCATACTTGCTGCCTTTATTCATTCCCATCGCCACCCCGCCAGACATGAAATGACACCCCCCTCCCCATGCACGTGTATGAGGTAGCGCTTGGAAAAGACAACAAAGGAGTCATTCGTTCACACTCAGTCTCTAGCTGTCATGTATAATGCACCAAAACCACAGCTCCCTTTCCACATTCAGGCCCCACAAAACTTTCCATGCTTTACCCCATACCCTTCACATGCCCTGGTTCAATATATTGACTGCACGTCGACCCCAGTATACCACATCGTTCCAATTCACTCTATTCTTGCATGCCTTTAACCCTCCTGCATGTTCAGGCCCTGATCGCTCAAAATCTTTCTCTCTCCATCCTTCCACCTCCAATTTGGTCTCCCACTTCTCCTTGTTCCCTTCATCTCTGACACATATATCCTCTTTGTCAATCTTTCCTCACTTATTCTCTCCATGTGACCAAACCATTTCAATACACCCTCTTCTGCTCTCTCAAACACACTCTTTCATTACCACACATCTCTCTTACCCTTTCATTACTTACTCGATTAAACCACCTCACACCACATATTGTCTTCAAGCATCTCATTCCAACACATCCACCCTCCTCTGCACAACCCTATCTACAGCCCACACCTCACAACCATATAACATTGTTGGAACCACTATTCCTTCAAGCATACCCATTTTTGCTTCTGAGATAATGTTCTCGCCTTCCACACATTCTTCAACGCTCCCAGAACCTTTGCCCCTTCCCCCATCCTGTGACCATGGTTCCATCTGCTGCCAAATCCATTCCCAGATATCTGAAACACTTCACTTCCTCCAGTTTTTCTCCATCAAACTTACCTCCCAATTGACTTGACCCTCAACCCTATGGTACCTAATAACCTTGCTCTTATTCACATTTACTCTCAGCTTTCTTCTGACGCACACTTTACCAAACTCAGTCACCAGCTTCTGCAGTTTCTCAACTGAATCAGCCACCAGCGTTGTATCATCAGCTGTATTACCCCTGGGGATAGGGGAGAAAGAATACTTCCCATGTATTCCCTGCGTGTTGTAGAAGGCAACTAAAGTGGGAGGGAGCGGGGGGGGGGGGGGGGGGGGGGGGGGGGGGGGGGGGGCTGGAAATCCTCCCCTCTCGTTTTTTAACTTTCCAAAAGAAGAACAGAGAAGGGGCCAAAGAGGATATTCCCTCAAAGGCTCAGTCCTCTGTTCTTAACGCTACCTCACTAACGCGGGAAGTGGTGAATAATATGGAAAAAAATTTTATGTATGTGCATGTGGGTGGGTTGGGCCATTCTTTCATCTGTTTCCTTGCGCTACCTTGCTAACGCGGGAGACAGCAACTAAGTATAATAAATATATAAAATATATATCTATTTTTATTCATCATGCTTATTCATTATACTTTGCGCTACCTTGCCAACACAGGAAACAGCAATTTATTTTTATATTTTTTTTATTTTGCTTTGTCACTGTCTCCCGCGTTTGCAAGGTAGCGCAAGGAAACAGATTAAAGAAATGGCCCAACCCACCCCCATACACATGTATATACATGCACGTCCACACACGCAAATATACATACCTATACATCTCAATGTACACATATATATACACACACAGACACATACATGTAACCCATGCACACAATTCACATTGTCTGCCTTTATTCATTCCCATCGCCACCTCGCCACACATGGAATACCAATCCCCTCCCCCCCCTCATGTGTGCGAGGTAGCACTAGGAAAAGACAACAAAGGCCCCATTCGTTCACACTCAGTCTCTAGCTGTCATGCAATAATGCCCGAAACCACAGCTCCCTTTCCACATCCAGGCCCCACATAACTTTCCATGGTTTACCCCAGACACTTCACATGCCCTGATTCAATCCACTGACAGCACGTCAACCCCGGTAAACCACATAGATCCAATTCACTCTATTCCTTGCCCGCCTTTCACCCTCCTGCATACTCAGGCCCCGATCACTCAAAATCTTTTTCACTCCATCTTTCCACCTCCAATTTGGTCTCCCACTTCTCCTCGTTCCCTCCTCCTCCGACACATATATCCTCTTGGTCAATCTTTCCTCACTCATTCTCTCCATGTGCCCAAACATTTCAAAACACCCTCTTCTGCTCTCTCAACCACGCTCTTTTCATTTCCACACATCTCTCTTACCCTTACATTACTTACTCGATCAAACCATCTCACACCACACATTGTCCTCAAACATCTCATTTCCAGCAAATCCACCCTCCTGCGCACAACTCTATCCATAGCCCACGCCTCGCAACCATACAACATTGTTGGAACCACTATTCCTTCAAACATACCCATTTTTGCTTTCTGAGATAATGTTCTCGACTTCCAAACATTCTTCAAGGCTCCCAGAATTTTCGCCCCCTCCCCCACCCTATGATTCACTTCCGCTTCCATGGTTCCATCCGCTGCCAGATACACTCCCAGATATCTAAAACACTTTACTTCCTCCAGTTTTCTCCATTCAAACTTACCTCCCAATTGACTTGACCCTCAACCCTACTGTACCTAATAACCTTGCTCTTATTCACATTTACTCTTAACTTTCTTCTTTCACACACTTTACCAAACTCAATTTACCAAACAGCAATTAAGTATAATAAAGAAAATATTATACTTAATCGCTGTTTCCTGTGTCAGTGAGGTAGCTTAAGGAAACAGATGAGGAATGGCCCATCCACTCGTATACACACACACACACATATATATATATATATATATATATATATATATATACATAAACGCCCATATACATATTCATACTTGCTTGCCTTCATCTATCCCTGTCACCACCCTGCCACACAGGAAACAGTATTTAGTAGCAGGAAAATAATGGACTCTGAGTAAAAGATTTCCTTAAAACTGTATGGCTTTTCATTCTGATATGATTAAGCAATCTCACAGAGGGTTACTTTTCACTCACAGTGTAACCACATGCAGGCTGAGCTCAGTAATACTCTCTTTCTAAGTACATGTCACCATCTCACTTATCATCCATCCTACCTGTGTCCCCAGCTTTTCCATTATATAGAAGCAATACTGTTCTCATCTTTGATGTAATGACCTTCTCTCCCTCAAACCTACCCTCAATCTTTTGACCTCTGATTCTTAGGTACTAAACCAATATTTGTGTCTGTTCCATATTTCAAGATTCCCAATAAATTCTTTAAACTCTAAATACTGGTAGTCGCTGCATGATGACTTCTGTTGCATTCACCAGAGTCATCATATATGACACACTTTGTTTTCTTCCATTGTACTGAGTCACTTTTGTGGCTGGACATAATAGTGTGTGCCAAGCCATAATAGTGGCTCTAAACTTTTGCACAATCATATGAATTCCCAGCAGATGTATGATTCTACGTCTTATCATTAAATATACCCCAAGGACTACTTTTCTAGACATTCCTGTAGCTTTAAGGCTGTTACAATCAGAGCAGGAAAAGGATTGATTCCAGAGTGAAGAAGCTCTTTGATGAGATTGTACTCTGATGATACAACCTACCAAAGGTGATTTTTCACTCACAGTGTAACCATAAGCAGAGTGAGTCTAGCAATGCCCATTTTATCCAAAGAAGTCACCAGCAACCTCATAACACAACTGGAAATAATGTCACAACACAATCATCCACAAATTGTCAACTGTTACTCCATCACCATTAGACAGGAACATTAGTAAAACAAATTAGGTGGGATCCTCTAAACAGTGCACTGGAGTTGCCCTCTGTCAGAAGCCTGTTAAGGGTGAGGGACTAAAGGCTGAGATGTGACACTGGAGTTTACCAGTTATGGAGACGAGACTCTTTTGCCATGATAACCTCCTTGAAGGAGTTCTTGGAGGGAATGGGTATCAGAGTTATGGATAGATAGAGATAGAACTGTTCATCTTTTCTGTTAGTTGAATTGCTGTCATCATCATTCTAAATACATTAACGGTAAATGATTATTCAGCGATACTTTTTTGAGTTCTCATGAATGTCTTCCACAACCTTACAAACAGTTTGTACTTATACAATAATCTCTAGTTCTTTCTTGTACCATAATACTTTTTTTTTTTTTTTTTTTTTTTTGTCGCTGTCTCCCGCGTTTGCGAGGTAGCGCAAGGAAACAGACGAAAGAAATGGCCCAACCCAACCCCATACATATGTATATACATACATCCACACACGCAAATATACATACCTACACAGCTTTCCATGGTTTACCCCAGATGCTTCACATGCCCCGATTCAATCCACTGACAGCACGTCAACCCCGGTATACCACATCGCTCCAATTCACTCTATTCCTTGCCCACCTTTCACCCTCCTGCATGTTCAGGCCCCGATCACACAAAATCTTTTTCACTCCATCTTTCCACCTCCAATTTGGTCTCCCTCTTCTCCTCGTTCCCTCCACCTCCGACACATATATCCTCTTGGTCAATCTTTCCTCACTCATTCTCTCCATGTGCCCAAACCATTTCAAAACACCCTCTTCTGCTCTCTCAACCACGCTCTTTTTATTTCCACACATCTCTCTTACCCTTACATTACTTACTCGATCAAACCACCTCACACCACACATTGTCCTGAAACATCTCATTTCCAGCACATCCATCCTCCTGCGCACAACTCTATCCATAGCCCACGCCTCGCAACCATACAACATTGTTGGAACCACTATTCCTTCAAACATACCCATTTTTGCTTTCCGAGATAATGTTCTCGACTTCCACACATTCTTCAAGGCTCCCAGAATTTTCGCCCCCTCCCCCACCCTATGATCCACTTCCGCTTCCATGGTTCCATCCGCTGCCAGATCCACTCCCAGATATCTAAAACACTTCACTTCCTCCAGTTTTTCTCAATTCAAACTCACCTCCCAATTGACTTGACCCTCAACCCTACTGTACCTAATAACCTTGCTCTTATTCACATTTACTCTTAACTTTCTTCTTTCACACACTTTACCAAACTCAGTCACCAGCTTCTGCAGTTTCTCACATGAATCAGCCACCAGCGCTGTATCATCAGCGAACAACAACTGACTCACTTCCCAAGCTCTCTCATCCCCAACAGACTTCATACTTGCCCCTCTTTCCAAAACTCTTGCATTTACCTCCCTAACAACCCCATCCATAAACAAATTAAACAACCATGGAGACATCACACACCCCTGCCGCAAACCTACATTCACTGAGAACCAATCACTTTCCTCTCTTCCTACACGTACACATGCCTTACATCCTCGATAAAAACTTTTCACTACTTCTAACAACTTTCCTCCCACACCATATATTCTTAATACCTTCCACAGAGCATCTCTATCAACTCTATCATATGCCTTCTCCAGATCCATAAATGCTACATACAAATCCATTTGCTTTTCTAAGTATTTCTCACATACATTCTTCAAAGCAAACACCTGATCCACACATCCTCTACCACTTCTGAAACCACACTGCTCTTCCCCAATCTGATGCTCTGTACATGCCTTCACCCTCTCAATCAATACCCTCTCATATAATTTACCAGGAATACTCAACAAACTTATACCTCTGTAATCTGAGCACTCACTCTTATCCCCTTTGCCTTTGTACAATGGCACTATGCACGCATTCCGCCAATCCTCAGGCACCTCACCGTGAGTCATACATACATTAATTAACCTTACCAACCAGTCAACAGTACAGTCACCCCCTTTTTTAATAAATTCCACTGCAATACCATCCAAACCTGCTGCCTTGCCGGCTTTCATCTTCCGCAAAGCTTTTACTACCTCTTCTCTGTTTACCAAATCATTTTCCTTAACCCTCTCACTTTGCACACCACCTCGACCAAAACACCCTATATCTGCCACTATCATCAAACACATTCAACAAACCTTCAAAATACTCACTCCATCTCCTTCTCACATCACCACTACTTGTTATCACCTCCCCATTTGCGCCCTTCACTGAAGTTCCCATTTGCTCCCTTGTCTTACGCACTTTATTTACCTCCTTCCAGAACATCTTTTTATTCTCCCTAAAATTTAATGATACTCTCTCACCCCAACTCTCATTTGCCCTTTTTTTCACCTCTTGCACCTTTCTCTTGACCTCCTGTCTCTTTCTTTTATACGTCTCCCACTCAACTGCATTTTTTCCCTGCAAAAATCGTCCAAATGCCTCTCTCTTCTCTTTCACTAATACTCTTACTTCTTCATCCCACCACTCACTACCCTTTCTAATCAACCTACCTCCCACTCTTCTCATGCCACAAGCATCTTTTGCGCAATCCATCACTGATTCCCTAAATACATCCCATTCCTCCCCCACTCCCCTTACTTCCATTGTTCTCACCTTTTTCCATTCTGTACTCATAAACATAATACTTACATTCTTTAATTGCACTTGTAATGTTTCAATATCTGAGTTCAGTACGTTTAGTTCTATGGCAGAAGACTGTGTTGTTTGTTCTACATCTGTTGGAAGAAGAACATGTGAAGGCACCTTCATCACATTCTGCAGGACATGTGACTGAAAGAATTATAAAACAATAAATATATCATAATATCCACATTTTCATTACATTGTACTCTTTCCATTGAAAGCCTGCTGGAAGCACCAATTTTAGTTTGTAACAACTTTATAAAATAATGAATTTGTGAACATTAATGGAAAACTTTATCTTGTGCAATCAAAACAAATAAAGCTGACAACTGTACAAAGAAAGAGCAAACTGGTAACAATCATCATGCTTCAATGAGCTTCTAACCTTAAATTCTTGTGAATCACTAAAATACACCTTTCCCCTGCATTCTATGTGCCTATGAATGTTTTATTTTTTACAAACATTTCAAGAAACTTGGTGGTGGGTTTCACTCATGCAGCAAGTGCCTATAGAAATAAGCAAGTGATATGACAGCATTCAAGGTAAGTACAAGACATGACCCTCTTAGTCAGCCCTATCGAGATATCTTAGGTTCTAGAGCTACTTTTAAAGCTGGGCCCTTAAATTATCACCCTCCTTTAACCTCTCCCTCAATACCCAATATTTTCTTAATCTAGATATTGCAATGAATTGTCTTTTTTTTTCACATTTTGACTGACCTTTGAGTTTTGCCTAGTTTCTGCTATTCTGCCAAGGCCTACAACAATATAGTGAAAACACCTGACTTCAAGGAGACTTGTGAGAGGAAGTACCAGGAGAGACTGAGTACAGAATGGAAAAAGGTGAGAACAAAGGACATAAGGGGAGTGGGGGAGGAATGGGATGTATTTAGGGAAGCAGTGATGGCTTGCACAAAAGATGCTTGTGGCATGAGAAGCGTGGGAGGTGGGTTGATGAGAAAGGGTAGTGAGTGGTGGGATGAAGAACTAAGATTATTAGTAAAAGAGAAGAGAGAGGCATTTGGACGATTTTTGCAGGGAAAAGATGCAAATGAGTGGGAGATGTATAAAAGAAAGAGGCAGGAGGTCAAGAGAAAGGTGCAAGAGGTGAAGAAGAGAGCAAATGAGAGTTGGGGTGAGAGAGTATCATTAAATTTTAGGGAGAATAAAAAGATGTTTTGGAAGGAGGTAAATAAAGTGAGTAAGACAAGGTAGCAAATGGGAACTTCAGTGAAGGGGGCTAATGGGGAGGTGATAACAAGTAGTGGTGATGTGAAGAAATGGAGTGAGTATTTTGAAGGTTTGTTGAATGTGTTCGATGATAGAGTGGCAAATATAGGGTGTTTTGGTTGAGGTGGTGTGCAAAGTGAGAGGGTTAGGGAAAATGATTTGATAAACAGAGAAGAGGTGGTAAAAGCTTTGCGGAAGACGAAAGCCGGCAAGGCAGCAGGTTTGGATGGTATTGCAGTGGAATTCATTAAAAAAGGGGGTGACTGTATTGTTGACTGGTTGGTAAGGTTATTTAATGTATGTATGATTCATGGTGAGGTGCCTAAGGATTGGCAGAATGCTTGCATAGTGCCATTGTACAAAGGCAAAGGGGATAAGAGTGAGTGCTCAAATTACAGAGGTATAAGTTTGTTGAGTATTCCTCGTAAATTATATGGGAGGGTATTGATTGAGAGGGTGAAGGCATGTATAGAGCATCAGATTGGGGAAGAGCAGTGTGGTTTCAGAAGTGGTACAGGATGAGTGGATCAGGTGTTTGCTTTGAAGAATGTATGTGAGAAATACTTAGAGAAGCAAATGGATTTGTATGTTGCATTTATGGATCTGGAGAAGGCATATGATAGAGTTGATAGAGATGCTCTGTGGAGGAAGAGAGGAAAGTGATTGGCTCTCAGTCAATGTAGGTTTGCGGCAGGGGTGTGTGATGTCTCCATGGTTGTTTAATTTGTTTATGGATGGTGTTGTTAGGGAGGTGAATGCAAGAGTTTTGGAAAGAGGGGCAAGTATACAGTCTGTTGGGGATGAGAGAGCTTGGGAAGTGAGTCAGTTGATTCATGTGAGAAACTGCAGAAGCTGGTGACTGAATTTGGTAAAGTGTGTGAAAGAAGAAAGTTAAGAGTAAATGTGAATAAGAGCAAGGTTATTAGGTACAGTAGGGTTGAGGGTCAAGTCAATTGGGAGGTAAGTTTGAATGGAGAAAAACTGGAGGAAGTAAAGTGTTTTAGATATCTGGGAGTGGATCTGGCAGCGGATGGAACCACGGAAGCGGAAGTGAATCATAGGGTGGGGGAGGGGGCGAAAATTCTGGGAGCCTTGAAGAATGTTTGGAAGTCGACAACATTATCTCAGAAAGCAAAAATGGGTATGTTTGAAGGAATCGTGGTTCCAACAATATTGTATGGTTGCGAGGCGTGGGCTATGGATAGAGTTGTGCGCAGGAGGGTGGATGTGCTGGAAATGAGATGTTTGAGGACAATATGTGGTGTGAGGTGGTTTGATCGAGTAAGTAATGTAAGGGTAAGAGAGATGTGTGGAAATAAAAACAGCGTGGTTGAGAGAGCAGAAGAGGGTGTTTTGAAATGGTTTGGTTACATGGAGAGAATAAGTGAGGAAAGATTGACCAAGAGGATATATGTGTCAGAGGTGGAGGGAACGAGGAGAAGTGGGAGACCAAATTGGAGGTGGAAAGATGGAGTGAAAAAGATTTTGAGTGATTGGGGCCTGAACATGCAGGAGGGTGAAAGGCGTGCAAGGGATAGCGTGAATTGGAACGATGTGGTATACCGGGGTCGACGTGCTGTCAATGGATTGAACCAGGGCATGTGAAGCGTCTGGGGTAAACCATGGAAAGTTTTGTGGGGTCTGGATGTGGAAAGGGAGCTGTGGTTTCGGTGCATTATTACATGACAGCTAGAGACTGAGTGTGAACGAATGGGGCCTTTATTGTCTTTTCCTAGCGCTACCTCGCAAACATAAGGGGGGAGGGGGTTGTTATTCCATGTGTGGCGAGGTGGCGATGGGAATAAATAAAGGCAGACAGTATGAATTATGTACATGTGTATATATGTATATGTCTGGGTGTGTATATATATATATGTGTACATTGAGATGTATAGGTATGTATATTTGCGTGTGTGGACGTGTATGTATATACATGTGTATGTGGGTGGGTTGGGCCATTCTTTCGTCTGTTTCCTTGCGCTACCTGGCTAACGTGGGAGACAGCGACAAAGCAAAATAAATAAATAAATAACCTGACTTCAAGATATCTTTTCATCAAATGAAAATGGTCACAATCAGGGAAATAGTTAATAAAGCAAAGGTAAATTAAAGCAAGACAAAAAATATATTTATTTATTTTGCTTTGTCGCTGTCTCCTACATTAGCGAGGTAGCGCAAGGAAACAGATGAAAGAATGGCCCAACCCACCCACATACACATGTATATACATACACATCCACACACGCACATATACATACCTATAGATCTCAGCGTATACATATATATACACACACAGCCATATACATATATACACAATTACATAATTCATACTGTCTGCCTTTATTCATTCCCATCGCCAACTCGCCACACATGAAATAACAACACCCTCCCCCCTCATGTGCGCGAGGTAGCACTAGGAAAAGACAACAAAGGCCACATTCGTTCACACTCAGTCTCTAGGTGTCATGTAATAATGCACTGAAACCACAGCTCCCTTTCTACATCCAGACCCCACAGAACTTTCCATGGTTTACCCAAGACGCTTCACATGCCCTGGTTCAATCCATTGACAGCACGTCGACCCCAGTATACCACATTGTTCCAATTCACTCTATTCCTTGCATACCTTTCACCCTCCTGCATGTTCAGGCCCCAGTCACTCAAAATCTTTTTCACTCCATCTTTCCACCTCCAATTTGGTCTCCCACTTCTCCTCGTTCCCTCCACATCTGACACATATATCCTCTTGGTCAATCTTTCCTCACTCATTCTCTCCATGTGACCAAACCATATCAAAACACCCTCTTCTGCTCTCTCAACCACACTCTTTTTATTACCACACATCTCTCTTACCCTATTATTACTTACTCGATCAAACCACCTCACACCACATACTGTCCTCAAACATCTCATTTCTAGCACATCCACTCTCCTGCGCACAACTCTATCTATAGCCCATGCCTCGCAACCATATAACATTGTTGGAACCACTATTCCTTCAAACATACCCATTTTTGCTTTTCGAGATAATGTTCTCAACTTCCACACATTCTTCAACGCTCCCAGAACTTTCGCCCCCTCCCCCAACACTCCCAGAACTTTCGCCCCCTCCCCCACCCTATGATTCACTTCCGTTTCCATGGTTCCATCCGCTGCTAAATCCATGCCCAGATATCTAAAACACTTCACTTCCTCCAGTTTTTCTCCATTCAAACTTACCTCCCTAATGAAATGCAGCAGTGTATGAACAATTTTCTGAAATGCTTTTTTCATACTGACAGCAGTTTCCCTCATTAGTGAAGTACCACCAGGAAACAAAGAAAGATATATCCACTCATATACACATATGTATACATAGATGCAATTTGGTCTCCCCCATCTAGTTCCTTCTACTTCTGACACAGATCCTACTTGCCCACTTCTCCTTACTTATCCTCTCCACATGTTCATACAATTTCACCTCACCCTGTTCAGCTCTCCCAACCAAACTCCTGTTTTTTTCACACCTCTCTCTTACTCTATAGTTACTTACTCGATCAACCCTCCCCACCCCTCACATTGCCCTCAAACATTTCATTTCCAACACATATACCCTCTTCCGTATGATCTCACCTATAGCCCATGCTATAGGTGATATTTTGTACTGAGTATAAAATATCAGAATTTAATATCTTCCAAACACAGAGGAGTAACTCTAATGAGTGTACCTATTAAGTTGTACTGGGGAGGTTCTGGGTGAGAGGGTGATGGCATGCACAGAGATCAGACTGGGGAGAAAATGTGGTTTCAAAGTGGAAGAGGTTATGCGGATCAGGTGTTTGCTTTGAAGAATTTGTGTGTGAAACAGAGCAACATTTATGGTTTCAGAGAAAGTATATGATAAGGATGATAGAGGTGCCTGGTGAAAAATGTCAGAATATATGTTGTCCAAGAAAAGGTCTTATAAACAGTGAAGAGTTTTTATCCAGAGTAAGGCATGTGTGCAAATAGGAAGAGAGGGTGAATTGTTCCATGGCTGTTTAACCTATATATGGATGGAGTGGTGAAGGAGGTGAATGCAAGGATCTTGGAGAGGGACAGTTTGGCAGTCTGTTGGGGGTGCGGGGACCTGGAGAGCGAGTCAGTTGCTATTTGCTGATGACAATGCTCTGGTGGCAGATTCAAGAGAGAAATTTACAGAAGCTGGTTTCTGAGTCTGGGAGTGTGAAAGTTGTGAGTTACTGTGCATAAAAAGTAAGGTCATTAGGTTTGGCACTAGAGAGGGACAGGTTTATTGGAGTGAATCATGTAGTATTTGTTCCTCACAAAATACATCACAATATTTATACAATGAAGCATACAATGTCTTAATTAACAGGCATCTGGATGTAATCAAAATGTAAGAAAATGAAAATCACCTCAAATTTCTGAAATGTTTTAGCAAAATTTTTATCTGTTTGTTCACGAAGCATTCTGATACCCTGCTCCATTTCATCTGGAGGAAGAATATCTTGGGGCACCTGTGAAAAACAAATCACTTTGTAGTAAGCTGTACATGACATACATGTACTTAATCTATTTTAAACCATAGACATCAACTGTGTGTCATAAATTCACCAAGATATGACCAAAACTCACAGGCAAAAAGTCTGGATCTGTATCAAACAGGTATTGGAATAAACAAATGGATGTCAAAAATTACAGACAAATGTGCAAACTTGTACAGCATATATCATATAACAAACATAGGAGGAAAGGTCAAGCACTGGGGTTGTTATGTATGCCCTGGATTTAACTGGTGGCATTGAATGCACATGATGTATTAGGTTTTTCATGGCTGTAGCTGCTTGAGTCTCATAAAATTTATTTTCTTATATTTAAAATTTTGCTAATTTCATCTATACTGGTGAGAAACCATTTTTTACCCTGGCCAGCATAAAAAGGTTTTAAGGGAGGTCCAAGAAATGGGTCTTAATAAGCATTACAAGACAAGAAAAAATAAGTTTTATTTTCAGTGACTTACCTGAGACAGATGATTTTCAAGCTGATTCATTGTCTCAAACAGACGATCAAAGATGAGCTCCTTTACTGGAAAACGAAAATCAGTATTAAGCAATGAAATACCCGGTGTTAGCATGCAAATGCATCTAATGTACTTACTATTTTGGTAATTTCAATTCTCAATAAAATAAAAATCGTGCTACTGATAACAAAAAGAAATTACAATAAATTCTTTTAACAGTACCTGCAATAGTTGGATGGTGCCAGGAATAGACAAACAATGGTATCATTTGTTCAAATCCACTCTCTGGCTGTATACAATGTTCTGAAATCATAGGCCAACATCCATGGACTATTCCATGGTTTCCTGATTGCTTCACATACCCTGATTCAGAACACTGTTTCAATGGTCTCTCTCTCTCTCTCTCTCTCTCTCTCTCTCTCTCTCTCTCTCTCTCTCTCTCTCTCTCTCTCTCTCTCTCTCAATACTATTATTCTCCATTTCACAATATCATACACACCTTTCACCCTCTTGAATGTTCTGGCCATAGCACTCCAAAGCTTCTTTCACTCCATCTTTCCAGAGAGTAAAAGAAGCTTTGGAATGATGTGGTTCAAGCATTCAGGAGGGCAAGAGTTGTTCACAGGACAGAGTGAACTGGAGGGATATAATATATAGGAGGAGGGAGGGGATGTGCTGTCAATGAGGTGGATAAAGGCACATGAAGTATTCTTGTTTTCATGCAATAAATAAGACAGCTAAAGGGTTAATGTACGCAAATGTGCCGCTGCTTGTTTGCATCTGGTGCTTCCTTCCTACAGCAGAAAATGATGAAGTAATATGAATACATATTGTAACTGCTTTTTGTTATCAGTTGCATGATTGTTATTATTGATAAATGTAGTGTAACATTTACAAATTCGATGAACAAAGGCAGGACTCAGTGTGAATATGTGGGGTTAAATGACTGAAAATTAACAAAATTTTATGTCAACAAACTCCTGAACGGATGCACCAGATTCCAGATCAATCTCTCTCTCTCTCTCTCTCTCTCTCTCTCTCTCTATATATATATATATATATATATTTTTTTCTATTTTCCTTTGTTGCTGTCTCCCGTGTTTGAAAGGTAGCGCAAGGAAAAAGACGAAAGTAATGGCCCAACCCACCCCCATACACATGTATATAATAAACGTCCACCCACGCAAATATACATACCCATATATCTCAATGTACACATATATATACACACACAGACACATACATATATACACATGCACACAATTCATACTGTCTGCCTTTATTCATTCCCATCGCCACCTCGCCACACATGGAATAACATCACCCTCCCCCCTTATGTGTGCGAGGTAGCGCTAGGAAAAGACAACAAAGGCCCCATTCGTTCACACTCAGTCTCTAGCTGTCATGCAATAATGCCCGAAACCACAGCTCCCTTTCCACATCCAGGCCCCACACAACTTTCCATGGTTTACCCCAGACGCTTAACATGCCCTGATTCAATCCATTGACAGCATGTCGACCCTGGTATACGACATTGATCCAATTCACTCTATTCCTTGCCCGCCTTTCACCCTCCTGCATGTTCAGGCCCTGATCACACAAAATCTTTTTCACTCCACCTTTCCACCTCCAATTTGGTCTCCCACTTCTCATTCCCTCCACCTCCGATACATATATACTCTTGGTCAATCTTTCCTCACTCATTCTCTCCATGTGCCCAAACCATTTCAAAACACCCTCCTCTGCTCTCTCAACCACGCTCTTTTTATTTCCACACATCTCTCTTACCCTTACATTACTTACTCGATCAAACCACCTCACACCACATATTGTCCTCAAACATCTCATTTCCAGCACATCCACCCTCCTGCGCACAACTCTATCCATAGCCCACGCCTCGCAACCATACAACATTTTTGGAACCACTATACCTTCAAACATAGCCATTTTTGCTTTCCAAGATAATGTTCTCGACTTCCACACGTTCTTCAAGGCTCCCAGGATTTTTGCCCCCTCCCCCACCCTATGATTCACTTCCGCTTCCATGGTTCTATCCGCTGCCAGATCCACTCCCAGATATCTAAAACACTTTACTTCCTCCAATTTTTCTCCATTCAAACTCACCTCTAAATTGACTTGACCCTCAACCCTACTGTACCTAATAACCTTGCTCTTATTCACATTTACTTTTAACTTTCTTCTTTCACACACTTTACCAAACTCAGTCACCAGCTTCTGCAGTTTCTCACATGAATCAGCCACCAGCGCTCTATCATCAGCGAACAACAACTGACTCACTTCCCAAGCTCTCTCATCCCCAACAGACTGCATACTTGCCCCTCTTTCCAAAACTCTTGCATTCACCTCCCTAACAACCCCATCCATAAACAAATTAAACAACCATGGAGACATCACACACCCCTGCTGCAAACCTACATTCACTGAGAACCAATCACTTTCCTCTCTTCCTACACGTACACATGCCTTACATCCTCGATAAAAACTTTTCACTGCTTCTAACAACTTGCCTCCCACACCATATATTCTTAGTACCTTCCACAGAGCATCTCTATCAACTCTATCATATGCCTTCTCCAGATCCATAAATGCTACATACAAATCCATTTGTTTTTCTAAGTATTTCTCACATACACTCTTCAAAGCAAACACCTGATCCACACATCCTGTACCAATTCTGAAACCACACTGCTCTTCCCCAATCTGATGCTCTGTACATGCCTTCACCCTCTCAATCAATACTCTCCCATATAATTTACCAGGAATACTCAACAAACTTATACCTCTGTAATTTGAGCACTCACTCTTATCCCCTTTGCCTTTGTACAATGGCACTATGCATGCATTCTGCCAATCCTCAGGACCTCACCATGAATCATGCATACATTAAATAACCTTACCAACCAGTCAACAATACAGTCACCCCCTTTTTTAATAAATTCCACTGCAATACCATCCAAACCTGCTGCCTTGCCGGCTTTCATCTTCCGCAAAGCTTTTACTACCTCTTCTCTGTTTACCAAATAATTTTCCCTAACCCTCTCACTTTGCACACCACCTCGACCAAAACTCCATATATCTGCCACTCTATCATCAAAAACATTCAACAAACCTTCAAAATACTCACTCCATCTCATTCTCACATCACCACTACTTGTTATCACCTCCCCATTAGCCCCCTTCACTGAAGTTCCCACTTGCTCCCTTGTCTCACGCACTTTATTTACCTCCTTCCAGGACATCTTTTTATTCTCCCTAAAATTTAATGATACTCTCTCATCCCCAACTCTCATTTGCCCTCTTTTTCACCTCTTGCACCTTTCTCTTGACCTCCTGTCTCTTTATATATATGTTCAGGCCCCGATCACACAAAATCTTTTTCACCCCATCTTTCCACCTCTAATTTGGTCCGCCACTTCTCCTCGTTCCCTCCACCTCCGACACATATATCCTCTTGGTCAATCTTTCCTCACTCATTCTCTCCATGTGCCCAAACCACTTCAAAACACCCTCTTCTGCTCTCTGAACCATGCTCTTTTTATTTCCACACATCTCTCTTACCCTTACGTTACTTACTCGATCAAACCACCTCACACCACACATTGTCCTCAAACATCTCATTTCCAGCACATCCACCCTCCTGCGCACAACTCTATCCATAGCCCACGCCTCGCAACCATACAACATTGTTGGAACCACTACTCCTTCAAACATACCCATTTTTGCTTTCCGAGATAATGTTCTCGACTTCCACATATTCTTCAAGGCTCCCAGGATTTTCGCCCCCTCCCCCACCCTATGATCCACTTCCGCTTCCATGGTTCCATCCGCTGCCAGATCCACTCCCAGATATCTAAAACACTTTACTTCCTCCAGTTTTGCTCCATTCAAACTTACCTCACAATTGACTTGACCCTCAACCCTACTGTACCTAATAACCTTGCTCTTATTCACATTTACTCTTAACTTTCTTCTTTCACACACTTTACCAAACTCAGTCACCAGCTTCTACAGTTTCTCACATGAATCAGCCACCAGCGCTCTATCATCAGTGAACAACAACTGACTCACTTCCCAAGCTCTCTCATCCACAACAGACTTCATACTTGCCCCTCTTTCCAAAACTCTTGCATTCACCTCCCTGACAACCCCATCCATAAACAAATTAAACAACCATGGAGACATCACACACCCCTGCCGCAAACCTACATTCACTGAGAACCAATCACTTTCCTCTCTTCCTACACATACACATGCCATACATCCTCGATAAAAACTTTTCACTGCTTCTAACAACTTGCCTCCCACACCATATATTCTTAGTACCTTCCACAGAGCATCTCTATCAACTCTATCATATGCCTTCTCCAGATCCATAAATGCTACATACAAATCCATTTGCTTTTCTAAGTATTTCTCACATACATTATTCAAAGCAAACACCTGATCCACACATCCTCTACCACTTCTGAAACCACACTGCTCTTCCCCAATCTGATGCTCTGTACATGCCCTCACCCTCTCAATCAATACCATCCCATATAATTTACCAGGAATACTCAACAAACTTTTACCTCTGTAATTTGAGCACTCACTCTTATCCCCTTTGCCGTTGTACAATGGCACTATGCACGCATTCCGCCAATCCTCAGGCACCTCACCATGAGTCATACATCCATTAAATAACCTTACCAACCAGTCAACAATACAGTCACCCCCTATTTTAATAAATTCCACTGCAATACCATCCAAACCTGCTGCCTTGCCGGCTTTCATCTTCCGCAAAGCTTTTACTACCTCTTTTCTGTTTACCAAATCATTTTCCCTAACCCTCTCACTTTGCACACCACCTCAACCAAAACCCCCTATATCTGCCACTCTATCATCGAACACATTCAACAAACCTTCAAAATACTCACTCCATTTCCTGACATCACCACTACTTGTTATCACCTCCCCATTTGCGCCCTTCACTGAAGTTCCCATTTGCTCCCTTGTCTTACGCACTTTATTTACCTCCTTCCAGAACATCTTTTTATTCTTCCTAAAATTTAATGATACTCTCTCACCCCAACTCTCATTTGCCCTCTTTTTCACCTCTTGCACCTTTCTCTTGACCTCCTGTCTCTTTCTTTTATACATCTCCCACTCAATTGCATTTTTTCCCTGCAAAAATCGTCCAAATGCCTCTCTCTTCTCTTTCACTAATAATCTTACTTCTTCATCCCACCACCCACTACCCTTTCTAATCAACCCACCTCCCACTCTTCTCATGCCACAAGCATCTTTTGCGCAATCCATCACTGATTCCCTAAATACATCCCATTCCTCCCCCACTCCCCTTACTTCCATTGTTCTCACCTTTTTCCATTCTGTACTCAGTCTCTCCTGGTACTTCCTCACACAAGTCTCCTTCCCAAGCTCACTTACTCTCACCACCCTCTTCACCCCAACATTCACTCTTCCTTTCTGAAAACCCATACAAATCTTCACCTTAGCCTCCACAAGATAATGATCAGACATCCCTCCAGTTGCACCTCTCAGCACATTAACATTCAAAAGTCTCTCTTTCGTGCGCCTGTCAATTAACACGTAATCCAATAACACTCTCTGGCCATCTCTCCTACTTACACACCTATACTTATGTATATCTCGCTTTTTAAACCAGGTATTCCCAATCACCAGTCCTTTTTCAGCACATAAATCTACAAGCTCTTCACCATTTCCATTTACAACACTGAACACCCCATGTATACCAATTATTCCCTCAACTGCCACATTACTCACCTTTGCATTCAAATCACCCATCACTATAACCCGGTCTCGTGCATCAAAACCACTAACACACTCATTCAGCTGCTCCCAAAACACTTGCCTCTCATGATCTTTCTTCTCATGCCCAGGTGCATATGCACCAATAATCACCCATCTCTCTCCATCAACTTTCAGTTTTACCCATATTAATCGAGAATTTACTTTCTTACATTCTATCACATACTCCCACAACTCCTGTTTCAGGAGTAGTGCTACTCCTTCCCTTGCTCTTGTCCTCTCACTAACCCCTGACTTTATTCCCAAGACATTCCCAAACCACTCTTCCCCTTTACCCTTGAGCTTCGTTTCACTCAGAGCCAAAACATCCAGGTTCCTTTCCTCAAACATACTACCTATCTCTCCTCTTTTCACATCTTGGTTACATCCACACACATTTAGACACCCCAGTCTGAGCCTTCGAGGAGGATGAGCACTCCCCGCGTGACTCCTTCTGTTTCCCATTTTAGAAAGTTAAAAAAATACAAGGAGAGGAGGATTTCTGGACCCCCCGCTCCCGTCCCCTCTTTCTTTCATACTATTCGCCATTTCCCGCATTAGCAAGGTAGCGTTAAGAACAGAGGACTGGGCCTTTGAGGGAATATCCTCACCTGGCCTCGTTCTCTGTTCCTTCTTTTGGAAAATTAAAAAAAAACGAGAGGGGAGGATTTCCAGCCCCCCGCTCCCTCCCCTTTTAGTCGCCTTCTACGACATGCAGGGAATACGTGGGAAGTATTCTTTCCCCCCTATCGCTAGGGATATATATATATATATATATATATATATATATATATATATATATATATATATATATATATATATATATATTTGAGGACAATGTGTAGTGTGAGGTGGTTTGATCGAGTAAGTAACGTAAGGGTAAGAGAGATGTGTGGGTGTGGAAATGAAAAGAGCGTGGTTGAGAGAGCAGAAGAGGGTGTTTTGAAGTGGTTTGGGCACATGGAGAGAATGAGTGAGGAAAGATTGACCAAGAGGATATATGTGTCGGAGGTGGAGGGAACGAGGAGAAGAGGGAGACCAAATTGGAGGTGGAAAGATGGAGTGAAAAAGATTTTGTGTGATCAGGGCCTGAACATGCAGGAGGGTGAAAGGAGGGCAAGGAATAGAGTGAATTGGAGCGATGTGGTATACCGGGTTTGACGTGCTGTCAGTGGATTGAATCAGGGCATGTGAAGTGTCTGGGGTAAACCATGGAAAGCTGTGTAGGTATGTATATTTGCATGTATGGACGTATGTATATACATGTGTATGGGGGTGGGTTGGGCCATTTCTTTCGTCTGTTTCCTTGCGCTACCTCGCAAACGCGGGAGACAGCGACAAAAAAAAAAAAAAAATATATATATATATATATATATATATATATATATATATATATATATATATATATATACGCTACCTCGCAAACGCGGGAGACAGTGACAAAGCAAAAAAAAATATATATATATATATATATATATATATATATATATATATATATATATATATATATTTTTTTTCAAACTATTCGCCATTTCCCACGTTACCGAGGTAGCATTAAGAACAGAAGACTGGGCCTTTGAGGGAATATCCTCACCTGGCCCCCTTCTCTGTTCCTTCTTTTGAAAAAAAAAAAAAAAAAAAAAAAAAAAAAAAAAACGAGATGGGAGGATTTCCAGCCCCCCGCTCCCTCTCCTTTTAGTCACCTTCTACGACACGCAGGGAATACATGGGAAGTATTCTTTCTCCACTATCCCCAGGGATATATATATATATATATATATACATATATATATATATATATGTATATAAATATATATATATATATATATATATATGGGAGATGTATAAAAGAAAGAGACAGGAGGTCAAGAGAAAGGTGGAAGAGGTGAAAAAAAGGGCAAATGAGAGTTGGGGTGAGAGAGTATCATTAAATTTTAGGGAGAATAAAAAGATGTTCTGGAAGGAGGTAAATAAAGTGCGTAAGACAAGGGAGCAAATGGGAACTTCAGTGAAGGGCGCAATTAGGGAGGTGATAACAAGTAGTGGTGATGTGAGAAGGAGATGGAGTGAGTATTTTGAAGGTTTGTTGAATGTGTTTGATGATAGAGTGGCAGATATAGGGTGTTTTGGTCGAGGTGGTGTGCAAAGTGAGAGGGTTAGGGAAAATGATTTGGTAAACAGAGAAGAGGTAGTGAAAGCTTTGCGGAAGATGAAAGCCGGCAAGGCAGCAGGTTTGGATGGTATTGCAGTGGAATTTATTAAAAAAGGGGGTGACTGTATTGTTGACTGGTTGGTAAGGTTATTCAATGTATGTATGACTCATGGTGAGGTGCCTGAGGATTGGCGGAATGCGTGCATAGTGCCATTGTACAAAGGCAAAGGGGATAAGAGTGAGTGCTCAAATTACAGAGGTATAAGTTTGTTGAGTATTCCTGGTAAATTATATGGGAGGGTATTGATTGAGAGGGTGAAGGCATGTAAAGAGCATCAGATTGGGGAAGAGCAGTGTGGTTTCAGAAGTGGTAGAGGATGTGTGGATCAGGTGTTTGCTTTGAAGAATGTATGTGAGAAATACTTAGAAAAGCAAATGGATTTGTATGTAGCATTTATGGATCTGGAGAAGGCATATGATAGAGTTGATAGAGATGCTCTGTGGAAGGTATTAAGAATATATGGTGTGGGAGGAAAGTTGTTAGAGGCAGTGAAAAGTTTTTATCGAGGATGTAAGGCATGTGTACGTGTAGGAAGAGAGGAAAGTGATTGGTTCTCAGTGAATGTAGGTTTGCGGCAGGGGTGTGTGATGTCTCCATGGTTGTTTAATTTGTTTATGGATGGGGTTGTTAGGGAGGTAAATGCAAGAGTTTTGGAAAGAGGGGCAAGTATGAAGTCTGTTGGGGATGAGAGAGCTTGGGAAGTGAGTCAGTTGTTGTTCGCTGATGATACAGCGCTGGTGGCTGATTCATGTGAGAAACTGCAGAAGCTGGTGACTGAGTTTGGTAAAGTGTGAGGAAGAAGAAAGTTAAGAGTAAATGTGAATAAGAGCAAGGTTATTAGGTACAGTAGGGTTGAGGGTCAAGTCAATTGGGAGGTGAGTTTGAATGGAGAAAAACTGGAGGAAGTGAAGTGTTTTAGATATCTGGGAGTGGATCTGGCAGCGGATGGAACCATGGAAGCGGAAGTGGATCATAGGG
This sequence comes from Panulirus ornatus, assembly GCF_036320965.1. Lineage (NCBI taxonomy): Eukaryota > Metazoa > Arthropoda > Malacostraca > Decapoda > Palinuridae > Panulirus > Panulirus ornatus. The sequence goes on from NC_092235.1 coordinate 67,421,188, forward strand.
TGGGGGAGGGGGCGAAAATTCTGGGGGCCTTGAAGAATGTGTGGAAGTTGAGAACATTATCTCGGAAAGCAAAAATGGGTATGTTTGAAGGAATAGTGGTTCCAACAATGTTGTATGGTTGCGAGGCATGGGCTATCGATAGAGTTGTGCGCAGGAGGATGGATGTGCTGGAAATGAGATGTTTGAGGACAATGTGTGGTGTGAGGTGGTTTGATCGAGTGAGTAACGTAAGGGTAAGAGAGATGTGTGGAAATAAAAAGAGCGTGGTTGAGAGAGCAGAAGAGGGTGTTTTGAAGTGGTTTGGGCACATGGAGAGGATGAGTGAGGAAAGATTGACCAAGAGGATATATGTGTCAGAGGTGGAGGGAGCAAGGAGAAGAGGGAGACCAAATTGGAGGTGGAAAGATGGAGTGAAAAAGATTTTGTGTGATCGGGGCCTGAACATGCAGGAGGGTGAAAGGAGGGCAAGGAATAGAGTGAATTGGAGCGATGTGGTATACCGGGGTTGATGTGCTGTCAGTGGATTGAATCAAGGCATGTGAAGCGTCTGGGGTAAACCATGGAAAGCTGTGTAGGTATGTATATTTGCGTGTGTGGACGTATGTATATACATGTGTATGGGGGGGGGTTGGGCCATTTTTTTCGTCTGTTTCCTTGCGCTACCTCGCAAACGCGGGAGACAGCGACAAAGTATAAAAAAAAAAAAAAAAAAAATATATATATATATATATATATATATATATATATATATATATATATATATATATATATATATATATCTTTTCTTTTCTTTCTTTTAAACTATTCGCCATTTCCCTCGTTAGCGAGGTAGCGTTAAGAACAGAGGACTGGGACTTTGTGGAATATCCTCACCTGGCCCCCCTCTGTTCCTTCTTTTGGAAAATTAAAAAAAAAACGAGAGGGGAGGATTTCCAGCCTCCTGCTCCCTCCCCTTTTAGTCGCCTTCTACGACACGCAGGGAATACGTGAGAAGTATTCTTAATCCCTATCCCCAGGGATAATATGGAAATGTCTGGGGAGTGAAGTCAGGGGTTAGTGAGAGGACAAGAGCAAGGGAAGGAGTAGCAATACTCCTGAAACAGGAGTTGTGGGAGTATGTGATAGAATGTAAGAAAGTAAATTCTCGATTAATATGGGTAAAATTGAAAGTTGATGGAGAGAGGTGGGTGATTATTGGTGCATATGCACCTGGGCATGAGAAGAAAGATCATGAGAGGCAAGTGTTTTGGGAGCAGCTAAATGAGTGTGTTAGCGGTTTTGATGCACGAGACCGGGTTATAGTGATGGGTGATTTGAATGCAAAGGTGAGTAATGTGGCAGTTGAGGGAATAATTGGTATGCATGGGGTGTTCAGTGTTGTAAATGGAAATGGTGAAGAGCTTGTAGATTTATGTGCTGAAAAAGGACTGATGATTGGGAATACCTGGTTTAAAAAGCGAGATATACATAAGTATACTTATGTAAGTAGGAGAGATGGCCAGAGAGCGTTATTGGATTACGTGTTAATTGACAGGCGTGTGAAAGAGAGACTTTTGGATGTCAATGTGCTGAGAGGTGCAACTGGAGGGATGTCTGATCATTATCTTGTTGAGGCTAAGGTGAAGATTAGTATGGGTTTTCAGAAAAGAAGAGTGAATGTTGGGGTGAAGAAGGTGGTGAGAGTAAATGAGCTTGGGAAGGAGACCTGTGTGAAGAAGTATCAGGAGAGACTGTGTACAAAATGGAAAAAGGTGAGAACAATGGAAGTAAGGGGAGTGGGGGAGGAATGGGATGTATTTAGGGAATCAGTGATGGATTGCGCAAAAGATGCTTGTGGCATGAGAAGAGTGGGAGGTGGGCTGTTTAGAAAGGGTAGTGAGTGGTGGGATGAAGAAGTAAGAGTATTAGTGAAAGAGAAGAGAGAGGCATTTGGACGATTTTTGCAGGGAAAAAATGCAATTGAGTGGGAGAAGTATAAAAGAAAGAGACAGGAGGTCAAGAGAAAGGTGCAAGAGGTGAAAAAAAGGGCAAATGAGAGTTGGGGTGAGAGACTATCAGTAAATTTTAGGGAGAATAAAAAGATGTTCTGGAAGGAGGTAAATAGGGTGCGTAAGACAAGGGAGCAAATGGGAACTTCAGTGAAGGGCGTAAATGGGGAGGTGATAACAAGTAGTGGTGATGTGAGAAGGAGATGGAATGAGTATTTTGAAGGTTTGTTGAATGTGTCTGATGACAGAGTGGCAGATATAGGGTGTTTGGGTCGAGGTGGTGTGCAAAGTGAGAGGGTTAGGGAAAATGATTTGGTAAACAGAGAAGAGGTAGTAAAAGCTTTGCGGAAGATGAAAGCCGGCAAGGCAGCAGGTTTGGATGGTATTGCAGTGGAATTTATTAAAAAAGGGGGTGACTGTATTGTTGACTGGTTGGTAAGGTTATTTAATGTATGTATGACTCATGGCGAGGTGCCTGAGGATTGGCGGAATGCGTGCATAGTGCCATTGTACAAAGGCAAAGGGGATAAGAGTGAGTGCTCAAATTACAGAGGTATAAGTTTGTTGAGTATTCCTGGTAAATTATATGGGAGGGTATTGATTGAGAGGGTGAAGGCATGTACAGAGCATCAGATTGGGGAAGAGCAGTGTGGTTTCAGAAGTGGTAGAGGATGTGTGGATCAGGTGTTTGCTTTGAAGAATGTATGTGAGAAATACTTAGAAAAGCAAATGGATTTGTATGTAGCATTTATGGATCTGGAGAAGGCATATGATAGAGTTGATAGAGATGCTCTGTGGAAGGTATTAAGAATATATGGTGTGGGAGGAAAGTTGTTAGAAGCAGTGAAAAGTTTTTATCGAGGATGTAAGGCATGTGTACGTGTAGGAAGAGAGGAAAGTGATTGGTTCTCAGTGAATGTAGGTTTGCGGCAGGGGTGTGTGATGTCTCCATGGTTGTTTAATTTGTTTATGGATGGGGTTGTTAGGGAGGTAAATGCAAGAGTCTTGGAAAGAGGGGCAAGTATGAAGTCTGTTGGGGATGAGAGAGCTTGGGAAGTGAGTCAGTTGTTGTTCGCTGATGATACAGCGCTGGTGGCGGATTCATGTGAGAAACTGCAGAAGCTGGTGACGGAGTTTGGTAAAGTGTGTTGAAGAAGAAAGTTAAGAGTAAATGTGAATAAGAGCAAGGTTATTAGGTACAGTAGGGTTGAGGGTCAAGTCAATTGGGAGGTGAGTTTGAATGGAGAAAAACTGGAGGAAGTGAAGTGTTTTAGATATCTGGGAGTGGATCTGTCAGCGGATGGAACCATGGAAGCGGAAGTGGATCATAGGGTGGGGGAGGGGGCGAAAATTTTGGGAGCCTTGAAAAATGTGTGGAAGTCGAGAACATTATCCCGGAAAGCAAAAATGGGTATGTTTGAAGGAATAGTAGTTCCAACAATGTTGTATGGTTGCGAGGCGTGGGCTATGGATAGAGTTGTGCGCAGGAGGATGGATGTGCTGGAAATGAGATGTTTGAGGACAATGTGTGGTGTGAGGTGGTTTGATCGAGTAAGTAACGTAAGGGTAAGAGAGATGTGTGGAAATAAAAAGAGCGTGGTTGAGAGAGCAGAAGAGGGTGTTTTGAAATGGTTTGGGCACATGGAGAGAATGAGTGAGGAAAGATTGACCAAGAGGATATATGTGTCGGAGGTGGAGGGAACGAGGAGAAGAGGGAGACCAAATTGGAGGTGGAAAGATGGAGTGAAAAGGATTTTGTGTGATCGGGGCCTGAACATGCAGGAGGGTGAAAGGAGGGCAAGGAATAGAGTGAATTGGAGCGATGTGGTATACAGGGGTTGACGTGTTGTCAGTGGATTGAATCAAGGCATGTGAAGCGTCCGGGGTAAACCAAGGAAAGCTGTGTAGGTATGTATATTTGCGTGTGTGGACGTGTGTATGTACATGTGTATGGGGGGGGGGGCTGGGCCATTTCTTTCGTCTGTTTCCTTGCGCTACCTCGCAAACGCGGGAGACAGCGACAAAGTATAAAAAAAAAATATATATATATATATATATATATATATATATATATATATATATATATATATATATACTTGTTCACTGTTTCCTATGTTAGCGAGGTAGTGCCAGTAACAAACAAACAATGGCCTTATTTGCTCCCATCCAGTCTCCAGCTGTCATGTATAATGCATCAAAACCAGGACACCCCATCCTCAACCAGGCCCCAAAAACCTTTCCGTAAGTTACCCTGATTGCTTCATTTGCCCTGGTTTAGCCCAGCAACATGTTGTAATCTGTATAACACACTAAATATATATAGTATATATATAAAGTATATATATAAAGTATTGAGTGGGAGATGTATAAAAGAAAGAGACAGGAGGTCAAGAGAAAGGTGCAAGAGGTGAAAAAGAGGGCAAATGAGAGTTGGGGTGAGAGAGTATCATTAAATTTTAGGGAGAATAAAAAGATGTTCTGGAAGGAGGTAAATAAAGTGCGTAAGACAAGGGAGCAAATGGGAACTTCAGTGAAGGGCGCAAATGGGGAGGTGATAACAAGTAGTGGTGATGTGAGAAGGAGATGGAGTGAGTATTTTGAAGTTTTGTTGAATGTGTTTGATGATAGAGTGGCAGATATAGGGGGTTTTGGTCGAGGTGGTGTGCAAAGTGAGAGGGTTAGGGAAAATGATTCGGTAAACAGAGAAGAGGTAGTAAAAGCTTTGCGGAAGATGAAAGCCGGCAAGGCAGCAGGTTTGGATGGTATTGCAGTGGAATTTATTAAAAAAGGGGGTGACTGTATTACTGACTGGTTGGTAAGGTTATTTAATGTATGTATGACTCATGGTGAGGTGCCTGAGGATTGGCAGAATGCGTGCATAGTGCCATTGTACAAAGGCAATGGGGATAAGAGTGAGTGCTCAAATTACAGAGGTATAAGTTTGTTGAGTATTCCTGGTAAATTATATGGGAGGGTATTGATTGAGAGGGTGAAGGCATGTAAAGAGCATCAGATTGGGGAAGAGCAGTGTGGTTTCAGAAGTGGTATAGGATGTGTGGATCAGGTGTTTGCTTTGAAGAATGTATGTGAGAAATACTTAGAAAAGCAAATGGATTTGTATGTAGCATTTATGGATCTGGAGAAGGCATATGATAGAGTTGATAGAGATGCTCTGTGGAAGGTATTAAGAATATATGGTGTGGGAGGAAAGTTGTTAGAAGCAGTGAAAAGTTTTTATCGAGGATGTAAGGCATGTGTACGTGTAGGAAGAGAGGAAAGTGATTGGTTCTCAGTGAATGTAGGTTTGCGGCAGGGGTGTGTGATGTCTCCATGGTTGTTTAATTTGTTTATGGATGTGGTTGTTAGGGAGGTGAATGCAAGAGTTTTGGAAAGAGGGGCAAGTATGAAGTCTGTTGGGGATGAGAGAGCTTGGGAAGTGAGTCAGTTGTTGTTCGCTGATGATAGAGCACTGGTGGCTGATTCATGTGAGAAACTGCAGAAGCTGGTGACTGAGTTTCGTAAAGTGTGTGAAAGAAGAAAGTTAAGAGTAAATGTGAATAAGAGCAAGGTTATTAGGTACATTAGGGTTGAGGGTCAAGTCAGTTGGGAGGTAAGTTTGAATGGAGAAAAACTGGAGGAAGTAAAGTGTTTTAGATATCTGGGAGTGGATCTGGCAGCGGATGGAACCATGGAAGCGGAAGTGGATCATAGGGTGGGGGAGGGGGCGAAAATCCTGGGAGCCTTGAAGAATGTGTGGAAGTCGAGAACATTATCTCGGAAAGCAAAAATGGGTATGTTTGAAGGAATAGTGGTTCCAACAATGTTGTATGGTTGCGAGGCGTGGGCTATGGATAGAGTTGTGCGCAGGAGGATGGATGTGCTGGAAATGAGATGTTTGAGGACAATGTGTGGTGTGAGGTGGTTTGATCGAGTAAGTAACGTAAGGGTAAGAGAGATGTGTGGAAATAAAAAGAGCATGGTTGAGAGAGCAGAAGAAGGTGTTTTGAAATGGTTTGGGAACATGGAGAGAATGAGTGAGGAAAGATTGACCAAGAGGATATATGTGTCGGAGGTGGAGGGAACGAGGAGAAATGGGAGACCAAATTGGAGGTGGAAAGATGGAGTGAAAAAGATTTTGTGTGATCGGGGCCTGAACATGCAGGAGGGTGAAAGGAGGGCAAGGAATAGAGTGAATTGGATCGATGTGGTATACCGGGGTTGATGTGCTGTCAGTGGATTGAATCAGGGCATGTGAAGGGTTTGGGGTAAACCATGGAAAGCTGTGTAGGTATGTATATTTGCGTGTGTGGACGTATGTATATACATGTGTATGGGGGTGGGTTGGGCCATTTCTTTCGTCTGTTTCCTTGCGCTACCTCGCAAACGTGGGAGACAACGACAAAAAAACAAAAAAAAAATTCTTTTTCTTTCATACTATTCGCCATTTCCCGCGTCAGCGAGGTAGCGTTAAGAACAGAGGACTGGGCCTCTGAGGAAACATCCTCATCCAGCCCCCTTCTCTGTGCCTTCCTTTGGGAAAAAAAAAAAGAGAGGGGAGGATTTCCAGCCCCCCACTCCCTTCCCTTTTAGTCACCTTCTACGACACGCAGGGAATACGTGGAAAGTATTCTTTCTCCCCTATCCCCAGGGATAATATATACATATATATATATATATATATATATATATATATATATATATATATATATTTAATGATACTCTCTCACCCCAACTCTCATTCGCCCTTTTTTTCACCTCTTGCACCTTTCTCTTGACCTCCTGTCTCTTTCTTTTATACATCTCCCACTCAATTGCATTTTTTCCCTGCAAAAATCGTCCAAATGCCTCTCTCTTCTCTTTCACTAATACTCTTACTTCTTCATCCCACCACTCACTACCCTTTCTAATCAACCCACCTCCCACTCTTCTCATGCCACAAGCATCTTTTGCGCAATCCATCACTGATTCCCTAAATACATCCCATTCCTCCCCCACTCCCCTTACTTCCATTGTTCTCACCTTTTTCCATTCTGTACTCAGTCTCTCCTGGTACTTCCTCACACAAGTCTCCTTCCCAAGCTTACTTACTCTCACCACCCTCTTCACCCCAACATTCACTCTTCTTTTCTGAAAACCCATACAAATCTTCACCTTAGCCTCCACAAGATAATGATCAGACATCCCTCCAGTTGCACCTCTCAGCACATTAACATCCAAAAGTCTCTCTTTCGCGCGCCTGTCAATTAACACGTAATCCAATAACACTCTCTGGCCATCTCTCCTACTTACATAAGTATACTTATGTATATCTCACTTTTTAAACCAGGTATTCCCAATCATCAGTCATTTTAGGGAGAATAAAAAGATGTTCTGGAAGGAGGTAAATAAAGTGCGTAAGACAAGGGAGCAAATGGGAACTTCAGTGAAGGGCGCAAATGGGGAGGTGATAACAAGTAGTGGTGATGTGAGAAGGAGATGGAGTGAGTATTTTGAAGGTTTGTTGAATGTGTTTGATGATAGAGTGGCAGATATAGGGTGTTTTGGTCGAGGTGGTGTGCAAAGTGAGAGGGTTAAGGAAAATGATTTGGTAAACAGAGAAGAGGTAGTAAAAGCTTTGCGGAAGATGAAAGCCGGCAAGGCAGCAGGTTTGGATGGTATTGCAGTGGAATTTATTAAAAAAGGGGGTGACTGTATTGTTGACTGGTTGGTAAGGTTATTTAATGTATGTATGACTCATGGTGAGGTGCCTGAGGATTGGCAGAATGCGTGCATAGTGCCATTGTACAAAGGCAAAGGGGATAAGAGTGAGTGCTCAAATTACAGAGGTATAAGTTTGTTGAGGATTCCTGGTAAATTATATGGGAGGATATTGATTGAGAGGGTGAAGGCATGTACAGAGCATCAGATTGGGGAAGAGCAGTGTGGTTTCAGAAGTGGTAGAGGATGTGTGGATCAGGTGTTTGCTTTGAAGAATGTATGTGAGAAATACTTAGAAAAGCAAATGGATTTGTATGTAGCATTTATGGATCTGGAGAGGGCATATGATAGAGTTGATAGAGATGCTCTGTGGAAGGTATTAAGAATATATGGTGTGGGAGGCAAGTTGTTAGAAGCAGTGAAAAGTTTTTATCGAGGATGTAAGGCATGTGTACGTGTAGGAAGAGAGGAAAGTGATTGGTTCTCAGTGAATGTAGGTTTGCGGCAGGGGTGTGTGATGTCTCCATGGTTGTTTAATTTGTTTATGGATGGGGTTGTTAGGGAGGTAAATGCAAGAGTTTTGGAAAGAGGGGCAAGTATGAAGTCTGTTGGGGATGAGAGAGCTTGGGAAGTGAGTCAGTTGTTGTTCGCTGATGATACAGCGCTGGTGGCTGATTCATGTGAGAAACTGCAGAAGCTGGTGACTGAGTTTGGTAAAGTGTGTGGAAGAAGAAAGTTAAGAGTAAATGTGAATAAGAGCAAGGTTATTAGGTACAGTAGGGTTGAGGGTCAAGTCAATTGGGAGGTGAGTTTGAATGGAGAAAAACTGGAGGAAGTGAAGTGTTTTAGATATCTGGGAGTGGATCTGGCAGCGGATGGAACCATGGAAGCGGAAGTGGATCATAGGGTGGGGGAGGGGGTGAAAATTCTGGGGGCCTTGAAGAATGTGTGGAAGTCGAGAACATTATCTCGGAAAGCAAAAATGGGTATGTTTGAAGGAATAGTGGTTCCAACAATGTTGTATGGTTGCGAGGCGTGGGCTATGGATAGAGTTGTGCGCAGGAGGGTGAATGTGCTGGAAATGAGATGTTTGAGGACAATATGTGGTGTGAGGTGGTTTGATCGAGTAAGTAATGTAAGGGTAAGAGAGATGTGTGGAAATAAAAAGAGTGTGGTTGAGAGAGCAGAGGAGGGTGTTTTGAAATGGTTTGGGCACATGGAGAGAATGAGTGAGGAATGATTGACAAAGAGGATATATGTGTCGGAGGTGGCGGGAACGAGGAGAACTGGGAGACCAAATTGGAGGTGGAAAGATGGAGTGAAAAAGATTTTGAGTGATTGGGGCCTGAGCATGCAGGAGGGTGAAAGGCGGGCAAGGAATAGAGTGAATTGGATCGATGTGGTATACCAGGGTCGACGTGCTGTCAATGGATTGAATCAGGGCATGTGAAGCGTCTGGTGTAAACCATGGAAAGTTCTGTGGGGCCTGGATGTAGAAAGGGAGCTGTGGTTTCGGGCATTATTACATGACAACTAGAGACTGAGTGAACGAATGGGGCCTTTATTGTCTTTTCCTAGCGCTACCTTGCACACTCGAGGGGGGAGGGGGATGTTATTCCATGTGTGGCGAGGTGGCGATGGGAATAAATAAAGGCAGACAGTATGAATTATGTAAATGTGTATATATGTATATGTCTGTGTGTGTATATATATGTGTACATTGAGAAGTATAGGTATGTATATTTGCGTGTGTGGATGTGTATGTATATACATGTGTATGGGGTTGGGTTGGGCCATTTCTTTCGTCTGTTTCCTTGCGCTACCTCACAAACGCGGGAGACAGCGACAAAGTATAAGAAAAAAAAAAAAAAAAAAAAATATATATATATATATATATATATATATATATATATATATATATATATATATATATATATATCGCTACCTCGCAAACACGGGAGACAGCGACAAAGCAAAATAAATAAATAAATAAAATATATGTATATGTCTGTGTGTGTGTATATATATATATGTATATGTTGAGATGTATAGGTATGCATATTTGTGTGTGTGGACGTATATTATATACATGTGTATGTGGGTGGGTGGGTTGGGCCATTCTTTCGTCTGTTTCCTTGCGCTACCTCGCTAATACGGGAGACAGCGACAAAGCAAAATAAATAAATAATAAATATATCAATGAAATGTTTTTGAAAATTTTGTTAAATCTGAGCTACAAGAGGTAATCAAATGAGGGTTTTACAAGTTCATTTGATTTTCATACATTTGTCACCCCATACTTTCCCTAATGGTCGTATCCCTCCCTACTACTGCCTTTACTATTACTATATAATACAAAAATGATCCAAATCAAGCTCCATATTATTATATTCTCTAAGCAATGGCTAGACTATCATAATACAAACAAACTCTGGGATATCATATAATCATTTCCAAAGAGCACCTTATCAGGAATTCTACTTCAGATATACATAGCCTCTGAAATAACTTGTACATCCTCGTTCCATACCAGTATGGTGAATACGGTACACTTGAAAATAGTTTACCATCGTGAAACTATCAGATTACGATTCTAAGGAACAACCAACTCCCTATTTCTGTAACCTCAGGAAATGGTAGAGCCGAGTTCTCATGAACCTCAACAGGTTATATGATTATGTTCGGTTTTAGGTTTACCTAAAAAAAATCTTTAGGACATTGGAAAAAAAATTCTCAACCAACTCCTCCCATCAAATTACAGAAAGAATTACTGAACAAAATTGCAAGGTTTAATGTGAACTCAGCTCCCTTCCCGAGCCTGCACAATTTGAGAACCAGTTCAAGAGATACTCCCTGACGTGAACTGTAGATTTCTATCTTACAGCACTTAACAACTTGACCTTACACTGGTTTAGCGACATTATAACCTCATGAATATCAAACACCATGTCAACACCCTTTATGTACGCCAAGGCTTTATAAGCCAGGGAATCCTTTCCTTATATTTTACTACAACTTCATAAAAATTAGTCAGAAAAGTAACATATACCTCCTGCCACAAAAATGGATGGTGAAAATCCAAAAAACTGAGTCTCATATTGCTCATCAGGCACTTCTGATGACGAAGCCATGGTGATGGAAACCAGGATAGTTTCTTGTCGTCGTTTGTAAATATTTTTTTTCTAGTTATATTTGATTCAATTCTTCGGGCTTATGCACATGTACTTCACTCGTTGCAATATTTCATTAGAATTAGCCCATAAGATGGTGCAGTGTCACGATGAGTGGCAGTCTGGCGCCCGAGATAGTAAGCCCTCAGAGGCTTTTTATATGTTCAGCTGAGAGGTTTTCACTCTTACTTCACATTCTCCTTTCTTTGTTGTGAATATTCACTTGCTTTTGTAATATTCCCGTCTTTTCTTGTGACTGGCACGACCCTTGCATTCACGTCACTCTGTTCAAAATCTATAAACAAATCTATGGTTACCAAGATGCGAAGCCCTTCAAGGCCATCGCCTAATATAATGAAATGAAAGTTTGGATTCTAACCCCTAGATGGCAGCAGTAGTAAGAATTTTTGCATTATGCCGTGCCACTACCCCATTATTACATTTTGAGTAATCAATTAACTCAAATTCAGGTTTATATGATGAGTGTGCACACTATTTCTTTTCGAAAATCATGTATGATAATTTGAGGTTACAATGTACGGCATATCGAATTCCCCATTCCAAACACAAGCTTGCTTTAGACTTTCCTGAGATAGATTTCAGTCGCAGTATATATCATTTAACATCTATATCCTGTAATGATTTTCATAAATACTTTTCGTTCTACAGAAACCGGCGTTTTAATTTGCACTCATGATCAATCAACTGGTGAATATAGATTAGAAAACAAAAATAAGTATTCAGAAACGCATCCACATACTTGTCATCCATTTCTCAATTATCATACCATTCCCTGTCCAACCTTCCTCCCACAAATAGAAAAAAAAAATCACAAGAGAGCCAGGAATGGACCAGTGATTTGCTAATACATTAAATGATCAGTAGACTATTATAAGGAGGAACATAAGGATAACCTTGTTTATGGTTGCAGGTTTTATTGTGAAACAAAATTTAAAATTCCAACGTTATCATGAACCGACCATGATGAAGTTCTAAGCCTCCATTTGTGGTGTATATTTGGAGCTTTCTAACGTGGTGGTAATTTTCCTCCATCCGGACCCATGACGAGATGAGCTGCTTTTCTCTAGACCTTTGCAAGCTGTCTTTGTCCATCTTTGGTCCTCAGAACCAAGTCGCTCAGGATAGAAATAAACAATGTAAATTATTGTTCACCGTAGTTACAGCAAGCAAATATGAATAAGTACATGTGTATATATATGTATGTATCTGTGTATGTATATGCGTATATGTACGTGTAAGGGCATATATATATATATATATATATATATATATATATATATATATATATATATATATATATATATATATATATATATATATATATCTTATGTTTATTTTGCTTTGTCGCTGTCTCCCGCATCAGCGAGGTAGCGCAAGGAAACAGACGAAAGAATGGCCCAACCCGCCCACATACACATGTATATACATACATGTCCACACACGCAAATATACATACCTATACATCTCAATGTACACATATATATATACACACACAGACATATACATATATACACATGTACATAATTCATACTGTCTGCCTTTATTTGTTCCCATCGCCACCTCGCCACACATGGAATAACAACCCCCTCCCCCCTCATGTGTGCGAGGTAGCGCTAGGAAAAACACCAAAGGCCCCATTCGTTCACACTCAGTCTCTAGCTGTCATGTAATAATGCACCGAAACCACAGCTCCCTTTCCACATCCAGGCCCTACACACTTTGCATGGTTTATCCCAGACGCTTCACATGCCCTGGTTCAATCCATTGACAGCACGTCGACCCCGGTATACCACATCGTTCCAATTCACTCTATTCCTTGCACGTCTTTCACCCTCCTGCATGTTCAGACCCCGATCACTCAAAATCTTTTTCACTCCATCTTTCCACCTCCAATTTGGTCTCCCACTTCTCCTCGTTCCCTCCACCTCTGACACATATATCCTCTTGGTCAATCTTTCCCCACTCATTCTCTCCATGTGACCAAACCATTTCAAAACACCCTCTTCTGCTCTCTCAACCACACTCTTTTTATTTCCACACATCTCTCTCACCCTTACGTTACTTACTCGATCAAACCACCTCACACCACATATTGTCCTCAAACATCTCATTTCCAGCACATCCACCTTCCTGCGCACAACTCTATCCATAGCCCACGCCTCACAACCATACAACATTGTTGGAACCACTATTCCTTCAAACATACCCATTTTTGCTTTCCAAGATAATGTTCTCGACTTCCAAACATTCTTCAAGGCTCCCAGAATTTTCGCCCCCTCCCCCACCCTATGATTCACTTCCACTTCCATGGTTCCATCCGTTGCCAGATCCACTCCCAGATATCTATATGAGATAGTTGAAATTCAACCACAGCAAATATAAAGTAATGTGAGGATAAGTTTCAGGGTTTTGTGTATGAGTAGGACATGGGGGTAGACATCCATAACCTGACACCAGAGTCCCATATTAGAATAGTTAAGGAGACACTCTGTCAGCTTGCAAATATCAGAAAAGCTTTCAAATATATGGATAAGGAAATATTTAGCAAGTTATTCATATCCAACACAAGGCCAAAACTAGAATAAGCTCTTCAGGTTTGGTCACCACACCTAGAGAAGCACAAAGTGCTCACAAAGAAGGTCCAAAAGGAGGGCAACAGCTATTCATATCCTTCACAAGACCAAACTAGAATATGCTCTTCAGTTTTGGTCACCACACCTAGAGAGGCACAAAGAGCTCACAAGAAGGTTCAGAGGAGGGCAACAGTGATATTACCAGACTTAAGAGCATTATGCTCCAGAGAAAGGCTGCAAGATTTAGATTTAACCACTTTTTAAGACAGAAGACTCGGGGGTGGATGACATGTCCACAACCTTCAAGTTTGTAAAAGAGACTGATGAAGTGGACAGTTTGAAAGATGTAGGGAGAGAACAACCAGAAGACATAAAAAGAAATTAAATAAGAAACTTGTAAATGAGGCTGTAAGGTAATACTTTTATAGTATGATAGCGGATGAATGAACAGACTGACTTAGGACATGGTTGATATATTATTTACAGAGAATTGGACCTATTTATAAAGAATGCTAAGTAATTCTTTGTTTAGTCCAAAGTTGAAGCCAATCAATGTCGTTAGGGCATCTAGTTTGCTGGTTGCTTTCATTTCAGTGTTTATGGTGCTGGGGTATGAATGTAATATGTGTTGTGTGTTGCCCAGGAGAGTTGGCGTTTTATTGAGGGTGATTGACAGAAGGGTGCAAGTTGGATTTGTGTCCATCTGGGGTCAAAGGGTGACTGAAGACTGGTGGTGATGAAGGCATTGTTTTCCAGGGAGCCATTACTCCAACTATTTAATGTAGCTTGCTTGTTTGCTGTTGCTTCTGTGTTATTTGGATGCTGTGACCATGTCTATATATTTATCTATATCTCAGTTGCCTGTTCCATGCAGGAACTCCCTTAAGAGGGTAACAATGGCAAAAGTCTCCATAAATGGTAAACTCGAGTGCAATCTTTTAGCATTTAATGCCTTACCCTCAACATGCCAATGGCAGAGGGCAACGCTAGCAGTGTTCTCAGAAGCTCTTACCCAATGTTCTTACTGCCTACTTCTAACAAATAATGTATATACTTACCAACTTATTACTTCTACCTAATGTTCCTACCAACTACTTCTATCTATTGTTCCCACCTACTGCTGTTGTTCCTCCCATTCTGCCAAAAGGCACAGCTAAGGTATAGTGCTCACCACAAGAAAAACCTGGTTATGAAGAACGGGATGCTTGAGTTACGTGTAGTCAAATGTTATGGGTGACAAGAAGAGGGTACATTTGTGGACAGACTGTCAACAGTCCATGTGTGGGCGAGTCAGAAAGAAAAGACAGCTTCCTGAGTCAGAGGAGTGCAACTTGCAAACTTGCTGACTTATTATATGGCTGTCATTAACCCTCACAATACCCAGGCGGGTTGTACCAGTAATATACCTCCCTGGTTGGTGGCTGCCTACCAACTACTACCTAATTGTGACTGTAAGGTTGTCTTCATATGAGAAGACCATACTGTGGTCTGTGGGACGTAATGTAGAAATAGACTGAAGAAGTATGAAGCTGGTTAACCAATTTTATCATTGTTATGGATGGTCATGTTAAGTATATTTTGTGAGGATGTAATAGCAGATAGCATCAAATGCTTCGTTGATTTGTGATGCTACCAAAATTTTGTGAAAGGGTGATTTGATTAGTTGAAGCCATCTTGAACATGTTGAGAGGTCTATGTGTTGTAATTGGGTTTAAAACCATGTTATGTAGGTGAGAGTGGGATATTTTGCTTGATTCTGTAATGGATCAGCTTTCTGAGTTAAATGCTGATGACAGAAGTCATTTAGGGAAGTAGTAGGCAGAAGAGTTGGATGGTTTGAAGGGTATTAATTTAGCGCTGGTTTATTTTATTATTTGGAGTTCTATGTTGTGTAGGTGTTGAATGTTTGTGGTTGCTTGGTAGCCATTGATTGTTGCAAGTGCTCTATTCTGTGTGGTTTCTGGCTTTGGTATATTTGCACAGTTTAAGGTGGAGGCTTAGTTTGATTTAAGGTGGAGTGGATGAATTTTTTGTAGAGAATATTAAGGGTTCTTTGTTCTTTGACAGAATGTGGTACCAGTTAGTGTTCTGAGGGCATTTAATTTGTATGTTACTGTTGTGTTGGTGTTTCCAGTGTGGGGGAGTGAATGTCATGTTTTGTTGTAAGTGATGCCCTAAATAGCTGGTGTTTTGTTGAGTGGGAGTGATTGTCCATTCAAGATGACTGGTTGGTGTTTGGTGGATTTATGTTTGTCTGGGTCTAATAGGTTGATTGATGATTTTGTGGAGGCAGACATTCTGTTCTGGGCGAGCCTTTGTTCCAAGTGTATATGGGGGTAAGGCTGTATCATCATCGACTGATGAAACAAAGCACATTCTTTGAAGGAGTCCATTCTGTCCCTGCTAAAGACTTGCACAGCCTTGAAGCTGCAAGCCCCTGGATAAGAGATTATATACCCCTTCATAAAACAGGTCTTGGTGATTTACCATATAGTATTTACATTATGGGATGATAATGGACTCTTCCTACACAAAGTTATACTGAAAAAATTTACCTTCACCAAGGGTGTATCATTGTCATTGGACTAAGAGGAGCAGTTTCATCAAGGAACTTCTAAATCCAAAAGAGTCCATCATTTCTCCACACAATTTGTAGCACAACCTTGAAGCTGCTGGAGCCCCACAAAAGTGGGTCTGAGATTGAAAAATCAAATCAAATTATGCATTATGATGCTCCCAGGTTTCATCTGCAAGTGGTAATACCACGAGCTTGAAGTTATCTCGAAGCTGTATCATTATCACTGGATGGAAAGAACAGCATAGGCAAGGGCTTTACTCTGATCCTACATAGAACACAGCCTCAAAGATGCAAGAGATCAATTAAAAGGTCTTGGGTTTACATTACTAATGGACTAAATACAAACATTACCAGGAATGACATGCAAAGTGAACTGATGCACTAGTTAAGCATAACTAGGCTGTGATATTGTATCTCCACAAAATGATATTGGGGATGATTGTGGTATAGATACATGTCTCCTGCAGAGCAGGGAGAGAAGTTCCTACATTTAAGTACTGAGTTATCACAATTTGTCTGTCTTTATATGGTTACATATACAAAGTTTGATGACGTGGACAGTGAATGATTCTTTGACAGTTGTAGGATAAAGCAACTTGAGAAAATAATATAAAACTTAAGATAATTTTTAAGAAAATAAAGAGCAATTATGTATGAAAATGGTGGGTGAATGGAACAGAATGATTGAGGTCATGGGTACTGCAGAAAAAATACAAAAAGTTAAGGAGTTGAATGATAGCAAAGAATTTTCAATATATGGGACCTCATGAGTGTAAGACTCTCTCCCTGTACAGTACAAACAAGTAATCAAAAGAGACAACTACATATGTCTGTATGTCAGAGTGCACATTATTACTGATCTGGCCATCAGAAATTTCATAATGAGAATAAAACAAAATTTTACTGAAATATTTCATAATTAATCAATACAATTTATCAGATAATTTTAGGGGTATTCTTATTAATAAATACAGAGGCAGTACATTTCATTACTGACATCAAACAAGTACAATATATACAAAAATAGATTGCACTAAGCCAAGTATATGCAGTCTATGCATAACATTTCATATGTACAAAAGAACTCTACCTTACTTCTAAAAGTGTTATGCTACTATTCAGTTTTGGTCTCATTAAGGAAGCACCTGTTGTTTGAAATGCTCTGAAGATGAAGAAAGCAATGTTTGGAAAATGTGTGTGAAACAACTGTGAATATGCAGACAATGGGACTCTGAATGGGAATTCCTTTACGTTTCTTTAAACATACATGAACATGCAGCAATTTCTTTAAACACATGAACATGAAGATTGTTTTCACTAAATGGAAATGAGAAGCAAACTTCAGAATGATGGTTTTAAATAATTATCCTTTTAGTTGATATATTTTGTTTGAATAGCTTGAATGACTATTCACAAAACTGTCAGGTTTAGATCATAAGAAAGCAATAATATGGTATAAAATAAACATGACTAAACATGTTTACTGAAACCTAGCCAGTGATGTAATATATAATCTACTACAAGTATCAAACAAATTTAGAAGAGAATGTGGGAAAATCATGGTAAAAAAAATGCATGAAAGATTTGGCTTTGCAAAGCTTAACGGAAAATATTATTGTAACATAACTTATTTCTTGGCTCTTCAATTAGTGAAAATTAAGTTTCTGCAAGTTGAACATAGCTGTAGGAAGTTCTGGGCTACAGAGTTACAAAAATGAGGACGTACATACAAAGAGTCTTAACACATACACACAAAAGCATATACAAATAATCAAAATCATAAATTTTTGCCACAAAGTCTGCTAATAATGGATTTACCAAACATAAAGCTAAATTGATTCTTAGTTCCTCACAATGCTAGACTTTATATCAGGAGCACTCCTGTATATAAGCTCATTACTACTATATTGAGTAAACTGCATAAGCCAGCCAGTCCTATGAGACTGAAACATATGTGGGAAGTCTAAGTATGGAAAACTTACGTGGATGTTAGGTATTTAACATGGGAATCATGACTGCATTGGGAGTAGAATTTTTGGGTAAACAACGTTTAGAACTGCCACATATCAATTTGATGCTGAGAATGTACTTCTAGAATCTGGCACTTAAAAGTATCACATATTAATGCATGTATGCCCAGGGTACATTATCTGATCTGGAATTCAGGTTCAGATTTGGGCCACTCATTATGTGGAATGAATTATGAATCCAATCTTTAGGCTATGGAAAAGGGTATATCTTTTGAAAATGTCAAAGATCAAGCTTTATATATACAAATGTACTAAATACAAATATTAAAACAGATTTAGTGCTGTGGCCTTTCTTATATTACAACTATCTATTTACGTAAAAGCTTTGTGGAAGATGAAAGCCGGCAAGGCAGCAGGTTTGGATGGTATTGCAGTGGAGTTTATTAAAAAAGGGGGTGACTGTATTATTGACTGGTTGGTAAGGTTATTTAATGTATGTATGACTCATGGTGAGGTGCCTGAGGATTGGCGGAATGCTTGCATAGTGCCATTATACAAAGGTAAAGGGGATAAGAGTGAGTGCTCAAATTACAGAGGTATAAGTTTGTTGAGCATTCCTGGTAAATTATATGGGAGGGTATTGATTGAGAGGGTGAAGGCATTGAGAGGGTGAAGGCATGTACAGAGCATCAGATTGGGGAAGAGCAGTGTGGTTTCAGAAGTGGTAGAGGATGTGTGGATCAGGTGTTTGCTTTGAAGAATGTATGTGAGAAATACTTAGAAAAGCCAATGGATTTGTATGCAGCATTAGAAAAGCAAATGGATTTGTATGTAGCATTTATGGATCTGGAGAAGGCATATGATAGAGTTGATAGAGATGCTCTGTGGAAGGTATTAAGAATATATGGTGTGGGAGGCAAGTTGTTAGAAGCAGTGAGAAGTTTTTATCGAAGATGTAAGGCATGTGTACGTGTAGGAAGAGAGGAAAGTGATTGGTTCTCAGTGAATGTAGGATTGCGGCAAGGGTGTGTGATGTCTCCATGGTTGTTTAATTTGTTTATGGATAGGGTTGTTAGGGAGGTGAATGCAAGAGTTTTGGAAAGAGGGGCAAGTATGAAGTCTGTTGGGGATGAGAGAGCTTGGGAAGTGAGTCAGTTGTTGTTCGCTGATGATACAGCGCTGGTGGCTGATTCATGTGAGAAACTGCAGAAGCTGGTGACTGAGTTTGGTAAAGTGTGTGAAAGAAGAAAGTTAAGAGTAAATGTGAATAAGAGCAAGATTATTAGGTACAGTAGGGTTGAGGGTCAAGTCAATTGGGAGGTAAGTTTGAATGGAGAAAAACTGGAGGAAGTAAAGTGTTTTAGATATCTGGTAGTGGATCTGGCAGCGGATGGAACCATGGAAGTGGAAGTGGATCATAGGGTGGGGGAGGGGGCGAAAATCCTGGGAGCCTTGAAGAATGTGTGGAAGTCGAGAACATTATCTTGGAAAGCAAAAATGGGTATGTTTGAAGGAATAGTGGTTCCAACAATGTTGTATGGTTGCGAGGCGTGGGCTATGGATAGAGTTGTGCGCAGGAGGATGGATGTGCTGCAAATGAGATGTTTGAGGACAATGTGTGGTGTGAGGTGGTTGATCGAGTAAGTAACGTAAGGGTAAGAGAGATGTGTGGAAATAAAAAGAGCATGGTTGAGAGAGCATAAGAGGGTGTTTTGAAATGGTTTGGGCACATGGAGAGAATGAGTGAGGAAAGACTGACCAAGAGGATGTATGTGTCGGAGGTGGAGGGAACGAGGAGAAGTGGGAGACCAAATTGGAGGTGGAAAGATGGAGTGAAAAAGATTTTGTGTGATCGGGGCCTGAACATGCAGGAGGGTGAAAGGAGGGCAAGGAATAGCATGAATTGGATCGATGTGGTATACCAGGGTTGATGTGCTGTCAGTGGATTGAATCAGGGCATGTGAAGCGTTTGGGGTAAACCATGGAAAGCTGTGTAGGTATGTATATTTGCGTGTGTGGACGTATGTATATACATGTGTATGGAGGTGGGTTGGGCCATTTCTTTTGTCTGTTTCCTTGCGCTACCTCGCAAACGCGGGAGACAAAGAAAAAAAAAAATCTATTTACGTATATATTTATTATTATCTATTTATTTTGCTTTGTCGCTGTCTCCCGCGTTAGCGAGGTAGCACAAGGAAACAGACGAAGAATGGCCCAACCCACCCACATACACATGTATATACATACACGTCCACACACGCACATATACATACCCATACATCTCAATGTATACATATATATACACACAGACAAATACATATATACACATGTACATAATTCATACTGTCTGCCTTTATTTATTCCTATCGCCACCCCGCCTTACATGAAATAACCCCCTCCGCCCGCATGTGCGCAAGGTAGCGCTAGGAAAAGACAACAAAGGCCACATTCGTTCACACTCAGTCTCTAGCTGTCATGTAATAATGCACTGAAACCTCAGCTCCCTTTCTACATCCTGGCCCCACAGAACTTTCCATGGTTTACCCCCGACACTTCACATGCCCTGGTTCAATCCATTGACAGCATGTTGACCCCGGTATACCACATTGTTCCAATTCACTCCATTCCTTGCACGCCTTTTACTTAATCGCTGTTTCCCACGTCAGCGAGGTAACACCAGGAAACAGATGAAGAAAAGAATGGCCCATCCACTCATATACAAACACATTTTTTTTTTTTGCCGCTGTCTCCCGCGTTTGCGAGGTAGCGCAAGGAAACAGACGAAAGAAATGGCCCAACCCACCCCCATACACATGCCTTGATTCAATCCACTGACAGCACGTCAACCCCGGTATACCACATCGCTCCAATTCACTCTATTCTTTGCCCTCCTTTCACCCTCCTGCATGTTCAGGCCCCGATCACACAAAATCTTTTTCACTCCATCTTTCCACCTCCAATTTGGTCTCCCTCTTCTCCTCGTTCCCTCCACCTCCGACACATATATCCTCTTGGTCAATCTTTCCTCACTCATTCTGTCCATGTGACCAAACCATTTCAAAACATCTGCTCTCTCAACCACGCTCTTTTTATTTCCACACATCTCTCTTACCCTTACGTTACTTACTCGATCAAACCACCTCACACCACACATTGTCCTCAAACATCTCATTTCCAGCACATCCATCCTCCTGCGCACAACTCTATCCATAGTCCACGCCTTGCAACCATACAACATTGTTGGAACCACTATTCCTTCAAACATACCCATTTTTGCTTTCCGAGATAATGTTCTCGACTTCCACACATTCTTCAAGGCTCCCAGAATTTTCGCCCCCTCCCCCACCCTATGATCCACTTCCGCTTCCATGGTTCCATCCGCTGCCAGATCCACTCCCAGATATCTAAAACACTTCACTTCCTCCAGTTTTTCTCCATTCAAACTCACCTCCCAATTGAATTGACCCTCAACCCTACTGTACCTAATAACCTTGCTCTTATTCACATTTACTCTTAACTTTCTTCTTTCACACACTTTACCAAACTCAGTCACCAGCTTCTGCAGTTTCTCACATGAATCAGCCACCAGCGCTGTATCATCAGCGAACAACAACTGACTCACTTCCCAAGCTCTCTCATCCCCAACAGACTTCATACTAGTATATATTATTTATTGTTATTATAGTTATTCGCTGTTTCCCACGTCAGCAAGGTAGCGTAAGGAAACAGACAAAGAATGACCCAACCACTCATATACATATATATTTTTTTTCATACCATTTGCCATCTCCCGCATTAGCGAGGTAGTGTTAAGAACACAGTACTGAGCCTTTGAGGGAATATCTTCACGTGGCCCCCTTCTCTGTTCCTCTTTTGGAAAATTAAAAAATGAGAGGGGAGGATTTCCAGCCTCCCACTCCCTCCTTCACACTTGCTGCCTTCATCCATTCCCGTCGCTACCCAGCCACACAGGAAACAACATTCCCCCCCTCAGTGAGGTTGTGCCAGGAAAAAACAAAAAAGGCCACATCTGTTCACACTCAGTCTCTAGCTGTCATGTGTAATGCATCGAAAACCACAGCACCCTTTCCACATCCAGGCCCCACAGACCTTTCCATGGTTTACCCCAGATGCATTATGTGCTCTGGTTCAATCCACTGAGAGCACATCAACCCCAGTATACCACATCATTCCAATTCACTCTATTCCTTGCATACCTTTCACCCTCCTGCATGTTCAGGCCCCGATCGCTCAAAATCTTTTTCACTCCATCCTTCCACCTCCAATTTGGTCTCTCGCTTATATCCTTTTTGTCAATCTTTCCTCACTCATTCTCTCCATGTGTCCAAACAACTTCAACACACCCTCCTCTGCTCTCTCAACCACACTCTTTTTACTACCACACATCCCTCTCACCCTTTCATTACTTACTCGATCAAACCACCTCACACCACAAACACACACACATATTTTTTTTTTTTTTTTTACATCAACATATACACATATACATACACATACACAGACATATACATATATACACATGTAGATATTCATACTTGCTTGCCCTCATCCATTCCCGGCGCTACCCCGCCCCTCAGGAAACAGCATCACTACACACTGACAGTGCCAGGAAAACAGACAAAAGAAACTACATTAGTTCACACTCAGTCTCAAGCTGGTTGTAAAATCAGAGCATGCTTCACATATACTTCTCTT
The DNA here is from genome assembly GCF_036320965.1 of Panulirus ornatus. NCBI lineage: Eukaryota > Metazoa > Arthropoda > Malacostraca > Decapoda > Palinuridae > Panulirus > Panulirus ornatus. The sequence goes on from NC_092235.1 coordinate 67,443,901, forward strand.
TCTTGCTTATTTCTTATAGTGACATATTAGTAAAAGTAAGGAATAAGGCAAGGGAATCAGGCTTGAGGAGATGAAATAACAAGTGCCACGTTGTGCTGTGACTATAAACTTGCAGATTCCTTATCAGTGAAATTTTCACCTAAAATCATTCCAAATGAATAAATTTTGAGTTCAGATTTAGCATGTATGATTACATGAAGCTTGTACTTTGACATCTGACATAATTTTGATACAAAACTTTATCAAAACTTTTTTGTATCAAAACAACTGCTATATGTACCTATGTAAACAACAGACAAAAAAGCATGCACTAACTGCTGTAAAGTGTGAAGTACTGTAAACACTTTTATGTACTCTGAAAACAAGAATACAAAATCTATGCATCAATAGCAAATACAGAAACAGATTCCCAACTGAATCAAAACCTAACTGAAAAGTTTTTTTTTTGCAAATTATCCAACATATGTAAACGTTATTTTCCTATCAAATATATTTACAAAGAACCCTGGTCAATAATCTTGAGTTATCATACTATCACATCAAAGAGCTTATCTGTACTATATATGTATATATATATATATATATATATATATATATATATATATATATATATATATATATATATACATATAAAGTCCTGAATGTTGCTCAAACAACCACTCCAACAGATAAGAATATAAAACATTAAAACAATAAACAGCAATGTATGCTTCACTTCCATATGCACTAAAATTTCACTAAATGGGACATTTTTTTATTCATCATTCAATGCTAAAACTACTGATAATATAAAAAATAAAAAAGAACTCTGTAATGATCGCTGGCTACAAAAAGTGATCACAGTGGAAGTTAGCTTGGTCTTCAATTTAGTCTTCACTATGCCAAGTGTTCAATAACTGTCCAAAATGGACCATCTTATTTCTCCTACAGCAGCACAAATCATGAACTTGCTACATCTCTGGTGCTTCCTACTCAAGTTCCTACTACTTTTACTCAAGGCTGGTACTACAATTCTCCTTTAACAAATCAGAAAGACAGTTTATAAAGTGAGGACAGCATTCTGATATCACATATTTCATATCACAATCTGTCATTATCATTCCCAATATTGATATCAAGTAATCCCCTGAACACCTCAAAACCACATAGTTCTATGGAATTTTGAATGGTAGCAACTGGCAAATAATTTTACATCTTGACACTTGTTTTTGAAAACATCCTTACATCTTTTCATCAAGTAGAATTTTGGAGTTATCCATAATAAAATCAAAGGTTTTAACACTGTGAAGGTCAGATGGAATAAACTCAAGATGTAGGACCTGATTTATTAACAAAAGGTATTCTGTAAGTAGCAGAGGTCATGTAATGGTATTTGTGGTCAGTTCTCCATTTTCTTTAGTGAGGCATATAACAAGATGCCTCGTGGAAGGTCTTAAGTATATATGGTGTGGGAGGAAAGACACTAGAAGTAGTAAGAAGTTTCTATGAAGGGTGTAAGCATGTGCATGAGTAGGAAGAGAGGAATGTGAATGGCTCTACATGAAGGATGGTCTGCAGCAGAAGTGTGTGATGTCACCATGGTTGTTCAATTTGTTTATGAATGGTGTGGTGAGGGGGATGAATGCAAGTCTTGAAGAAAGGGGCGAATATGCAGTCTTTGGGGGAAGAGAGGGCCTAGGAAGTGATTCAATTGTTGTTTGCCGATGATACAGTGTTAGCGATGGATTTGAGTGGGAAAGTGCAAAAGTTGGCGACTGAGTTTCGAAGTGTGTGAAAAGAGAAAATTGAGAGTAAATTTGAAAAAAGCAAGGTTATTAGCTTTAGTAGGGTTGAGGGACAGGTTAGTTGGGGTGTGAGTTTGAATGGAGAAAATTTGGATGAAGTGAGGTGTTTTAGATACCTGGCAGCAAATGGAATCATGGAAGCGGAAGTGAGTCATAGGGTGGGGGAGGGGTTCTGAGAGCAATGAAGAATGTGTGCAAAGAGACCATTATCTGGGAGGGCAAAAATGGGTATGTTTGAAGGAAATGTAGTCCCAGCAATATTATACTGGTGTGAAGTATAGGCTGCAGATAAGGATGTGCAGAGAAGAGTGGATGTGTTGAAGATGAAATGTTTGAGGACAGTATGTTGTATGAAGTAGTTTGATAAAGTAGGTAATGAAAGGGTAATAAAAAGAGTGTGGTTGAGAGAGCTGAAGAGCATGTGTTGAAATGGTTTGGAAATATGGAGAGAATGAATGAGGTAAGGTTGACAAAGAGGATATACGTGTGAGAAGAGGAGGAAACATGGAGAACAGAGAGATTAAATTGAAGATGGAAGAAGGGGGTGAAAAGGATTTTTGAGTGAGTAGGGCCTGAACATGCAGAAGGAAGAAAGATGTACACAGGATAGAGTGAACTGGAATAATGTGGTAAACTGAGGCTGACATGCTGTCAATGGACTGAAACATGCATCAGGGATAAGGATGTCATATATGTCACGTATTCCTCGCGTGTCGTAGAAAGCGACTAGAGGGGACGGGAGCGGGGGGCCGGAAATCCTCCCCTCCTTGTATTAACTTTCTAAAATGGGAAACAGAAGAAGGAGTCACGCGGGGAGTGATCATCCTCCTCGAAGGCTCAGAGTGGGGTGCCTAAATGTGTGTGGATGTAACCAAGATGTGAAAAAAGGAGAGATAGGTAGTATGTTTGAGGAAAGGAACCTGGATGTTTTGGCTCTGAGTGAAACGAAGCTCAAGGGTAAAGGGGAAGAGTGGTTTGGAAATGTCTGGGGAGTGAAGTCAGGGGTTAGTGAGAGGACAAGAGCAAGGGAAGGAGTAGCAATACTCCTGAAACAGGAGTTGTGGGAGTATGTGATAGAATGTAAGAAAGTAAATTCTCGATTAATATGGGTAAAATTGAAAGTTGATGGAGAGAGGTGGGTGATTATTGGTGCATATGCACCTGGGCATGAGAAGAAAGATCATGAGAGGCAAGTGTTTTGGGAGCAGCTAAATGAGTGTGTTAGCGGTTTTGATGCACGAGACCGGGTTATAGTGATGGGTGATTTGAATGCAAAGGTGAGTAATGTGGCAGTTGAGGGAATAATTGGTATGCATGGGGTGTTCAGTGTTGTAAATGGAAATGGTGAAGAGCTTGTAGATTTATGTGCTGAAAAAGGACTGATGATTGGGAATACCTGGTTTAAAAAGCGAGATATACATAAGTATACTTATGTAAGTAGGAGAGATGGCCAGAGAGCGTTATTGGATTACGTGTTAATTGACAGGCGTGCGAAAGAGAGACTTTTGGATGTTAATGTGCTGAGAGGTGCAACTGGAGGGATGTCTGATCATTATCTTGTGGAGGCTAAGGTGAAGATTAGTATGGGTTTTCAGAAAAGAGGAGTGAATGTTGGGGTGAAGAAGGTGGTGAGAGTAAGTGAGCTTGGGAAGGAGACCTGTGTGGGGAAGTACCAGGAGAGACTGTGTACAGAATGGAAAAAGGTGAGAACAATGGAAGTAAGGGGAGTCGGGGAGGAATGGGATGTATTTAGGGAATCAGTGATGGATTGCGCAAAAGATGCTTGTGGCATGAGAAGAGTGGGAGGTGGGCTGTTTAGAAAGGGTAGTGTGTGGTGGGATGAAGAAGTAAGAGTATTAGTGAAAGAGAAGAGAGAGGCATTTGGACGATTTTTGCAGGGAAAAAATGCAATTGAGTGGGAGAAGTATAAAAGAAAGAGACAGGAGGTCAAGAGAAAGGTGCAAGAGGTGAAAAAAAGGGCAAATGAGAGTTGGGGTGAGAGACTATCAGTAAATTTTAGGGAGAATAAAAAGATGTTCTGGAAGGAGGTAAATAGGGTGCGTAAGACAAGGGAGCAAATGGGAACTTCAGTGAAGGGCGTAAATGGGGAGGTGATAACAAGTAGCGGTGATGTGAGAAGGAGATGGAATGAGTATTTTGAAGGTTTGTTGAATGTGTCTGATGACAGAGTGGCAGATATAGGGTGTTTTGGTCGAGGTGGTGTGCAAAGTGAGAGAGTTAGGGAAAATGATTTGGTAAACAGAGAAGAGGTAGTAAAAGCTTTGCGGAAGATGAAAGCCGGCAAGGCAGCAGGTTTGGATGGTATTGCAGTGGAATTTATTAAGAAAGGGGGTGACTGTATTGTTGACTGGTTGGTAAGGTTATTTAATGTATGTATGACTCATGGTGAGGTGCCTGAGGATTGGCGGAATGCGTGCATAGTGCCATTGTACAAAGGCAAAGGGGATAAGAGTGAGTGCTCAAATTACAGAGGTATAAGTTTGTTGAGTATTCCTGGTAAATTATATGGGAGGGTATTGATTGAGAGGGTGAAGGCATGTACAGAGCATCAGATTGGGGAAGAGCAGTGCGGTTTCAGAAGTGGTAGAGGATGTGTGGATCAGGTGTTTGCTTTGAAGAATGTATGTGAGAAATACTTAGAAAAGCAAATGGATTTGTATGTAGCATTTATGGATCTGGAGAAGGCATATGATAGAGTTGATAGAGATGCTCTGTGGAAGGTATTAAGAATATATGGTGTGGGAGGCAAGTTGTTAGAAGCAGTGAAAAGTTTTTATCGAGGATGTAAGGCATGTGTACGTGTAGGAAGAGAGGAAAGTGATTGGTTCTCAGTGAATGTAGGTTTGCGGCAGGGGTGTGTGATGTCTCCATGGTTGTTTAATTTGTTTATGGATGGGGTTGTAAAGGAGGTAAATGCAAGAGTCCTGGAAAGAGGGGCAAGTATGAAGTCTGTTGGGGATGAGAGAGCTTGGGAAGTGAGTCAATTGTTGTTCGCTGATGATACAGCGCTGGTGGCTGATTCATGTGAGAAACTGCAGAAGCTGGTGACTGAGTTTGGTAAAGTGTGTGGAAGAAGAAAGTTGAGAGTAAATGTGAATAAGAGCAAGGTTATTAGGTACAGTAGGGGTGAGGGTCAAGTCAATTGGGAGGTGAGTTTGAATGGAGAAAAACTGGAGGAAGTGAAGTGTTTTAGATATCTGGGAGTGGATCTGTCAGCGGATGGAACCATGGAAGCGGAAGTGGATCATAGGGTGGGGGAGGGGGCGAAAATTTTGGGAGCCTTGAAAAATGTGTGGAAGTCGAGAACATTATCTCGGAAAGCAAAAATGGGTATGTTTGAGGGAATAGTGGTTCCAACAATGCTGTATGGTTGCGAGGCGTGGGCTATGGATAGAGATGTGCGCAGGAAGATGGATGTGCTGGAAATGAGATGTTTGAGGACAATGTGTGGTGTGAGGTGGTTTGAGCGAGTAAGTAACGTAAGGGTAAGAGAGATGTGTGGAAATAAAAAGAGCGTGGTTGAGAGAGCAGAAGAGGGTGTTTTGAAATGGTTTGGGCACATGGAGAGAATGAGTGAGGAGAGATTGACCAAGAGGATATATGTGTCGGAGGTGGAGGGAACGAGGAGAAGAGGGAGACCAAATTGGAGGTGGAAAGATGGAGTGAAAAAGATTTTGTGTGATCGGGGCCTGAACATGCAGGAGGGTGAAAGGAGGGCAAGAAATAGAGTGAATTGGAGTCATGTGGTATACAGGGGTTGACGTGCTGTCAGTGGATTGAAGCAAGGCATGTGAAGCGTCTGGGGTAAACCATGGAAAGCTGTGTAGGTATGTATATTTGCGTGTGTGGACGTGTGTATGTACATGTGTATGGGGGGGGGGGGTTGGGCCATTTCTTTCGTCTGTTTCCTTGCGCTACCTCGCAAACGCGGGAGACAGCGACAAAGTATAAAAAAAAAAAAAAAAAAAAAAAAAAAATAAAGATGGACACACGATGTCAGCTCTACTTTACGGGATCTGCTGAGTTATATATGGGAAGGTAGTTCAAGAAAAAGGTTTATAAGTCACTCAGCTTTCTTTAAATTCTGAGCTTAGTGAAGATGTCATTTGTAATGAAGTGAGTGGTCACCCATGGTCATGCCTAAGAATTATACTAATCAAAAAGTTATCATAGCATATGTGTGACATGAAGGACAACATGAAACACATGTGTTCTATGTGAGATCCTCTAAAGCCAGACATAAGTTAAACCTTGAGGAAAAAAATGAGCCAATCTAAAAATAAAAATAAAATATCCAAAACTTTATGCACCACTTACTGAATATAACTTCCAAAGGATTCATGTACATATGCCTTTAGCTTCTAACATTTTCCAACTGTAATGATTTACAATGCCTAACAAAATTAAGAATATTGAATAGAAATAAGAATTACAAGCAAATGAAGATGTAAAATTATGCTAAGAAAAAGTCTTGGATGTCACATGATCTTAACAATCAATAATTTTTTGCCTACAATATTTCAACAACTTTAGTTCAGAGAAGTAACATTCATGATCCTCACGCCATTTTATATAACACTAACAATATGATTGTTTTAATGATTCATATTACATATCTAAAGGAATCCTATATGTGAACAATCACCTGCTATCACCTTAAAAATAATGGAGTAACTCATCATTAATAATAGTGTGGCAATTATACACTGCTAATACATTGTAAACCTTAGAAAAAATAAATTATGCATCAGAAATGCATTATAATTATACAGTAAGAGACTGATGATTTTGATGAGTCAAACACTGGATAGTACAGATGATGAAACATTATACAGTACAAGGAATAGGGTAACGCTAGTACATTTCAAGCCATATTTTAACTCAAAATGCAACAGGAACTATCAGTTCCACAACTAAGTGTTGTGTTCAGATATTTTTGAGATCTATACATTCAGAAACTGCATAAGAATTAATTCATCAGTCTTTTCAGGAGTAAGCTGATATCTGATACCAGGAAAGATGTGAAGTAACTTATATGTAACAACTTTTACTACATCCATGATGCTGAAAATGATTATTACTGGTTCCTAAATGATGATCACAGATAAGTTGGATAAACTGTCAAGCACCTCCAGGTTGGAAACAATAAACTGGGGAGGTTAGAGTTTGGGGATGGGTGAAATGTTTCCAATCTCCAACAAAGAACCTCCTCAAAGCTATCCCTAATCTTATAAACCATTGCTATCAATGACTGTTGCAACAACAACCAATTCTAAAGAACTCTTTTGTGAACTGGTATTTCTCGCTTTGTTCAGAACCTCCTGAATACTCTTCATTTGTACATCCTTTATTTTCTAGAGGCATTTAATTACTGAGGGTAAATTTTCTTGTGTTACACCCCTACACAGATTACACACTATAGAAGAGAACTCAATTGGAGTGTTGATTAAAAAATGAATCAGTTCTTTAGTCCTTGGAATGATGCCATACATGGCATGTCAAAGTTTTGAGTTTCAACAACACATCCAGTAGGAATAAACCTAGGGTTGAAAACCCTAGAAGACTAGGCTACTGCTGAAAGGGGAGAGTCTATTGAGGCCAGGATTACACTGGACTCTGATCTTGAAGATGAAAACTTTTGCCATTGTGCTCAAAAATAGACAGTGAGGTTAGGCGTGTCAGAGGTTGATGACTGAGGCATGGGGGTCACACTCACTTCTGGGTCCAACTCCGTCTGGAAAAAATAATGTCATGACCACAAAAGACAATCTTTAAAATTCTATGAAATTCATATCATAATCACATATCTCATATACCTACTACAAGAAGGAACTACTTCTGAGATAAAAGTACATTATCATAAAGGGAAGGGATGTGTGAATAACAACATATGAGAAAGCAGAAACCCATCATTCATGGATGCCCTATGAGGTATTCAGATATCATGACAGTATGTAATACAAAAAATCAAATTAAATCAATGCAGTGCTAATGAACATCCCTTTGGAATTTATTATTTATCATACTTAATTGCCGTCTCCTGCACTAGCAAGGTAGCATAAGGAAACAGGCGAAAAAATGGCCCAACCCATCTACATACACATGTATATACATAAACGCCCACACATGCACATATACATACCTATACATTTCAATGTATACATACATATACATACAGACATATACACATATTCTGTACATATTCATACTTGCTGCCTTCATCCATTCCCGTCGCCATCCCGCCACACATGAAATAGCGAGATAGTGCTAGGAAAACACACAAAAGGCCACATTTGTTCACACTCAGTCTCTAGCTGTCATGTGTAATGCACCGAAACCAGAGCTACCTTTCCACATCCATGCCCCACAAAACGTTCCATGGTTTACCCCAGATGCTTCACATGCCCTGGTTCAATCCATTGACAGCATGTTGACCCCAGTATACCACATAGTTCCAATTCACTCTATTCCTTGCATGCCTTTCACCCTCCACTATGTTCAGACCCCGATAGCTCAAAATCTTTTTCACTCCATCCTTCCACCTCCAATTTGGTCTCCCGCTTCTCCTAGTTCCCTGCTACCTCTGACATATATCCTCTTTGTCAATCTTTCCTCACTCATTCTCTCTTTGGAATTTGTTCATCATTATAAGTGTAAGGTGCAAGAAATCTGTTACAAATGAGGAAGTTCATGCTTTACTGCAAACACCATCCATTAACTGATTTTTCTGTACATTTTCTCTTCAACTCCTGCTATTAAAGAGGTTTTTAAGACATATCTACTGAAGCACTAAGACTCGTAGGAAATACATCTGGAAATTAACTCTGCACCTAAAGAGTTACAACCAGAGTCAGGTTACCAGACATTCATAAATACAAGTTTTATGGATGAAAAAATGTCTTAATATCCACTGATATTTTTCTTCTATAGATAAATTTACATTAAAGTTTCACTTGGGAGAACATAAGCTTCAAATTCTCAAACTCAGGCTATCATTTGAGGATTAGTTTCCCTTTCACAAGATACTTTCTCAATTTTTACCTTTTCCACACTTTCTATTTCAACTTCACTTCTTTGTCTAACTTCTAAGGCAATCCTTACAGTTTTCACGCACAACTGTGTTTTATTATGTGCAAGCAGACAGCAGTTCCACTCATATATGTAATAAATAAACCTGACTGCAACATTCTTTTCATAAATATTCTGAGCAATGCTGTTGGATCTTTGACAATTAAATGTTTGAATACTGTGAGTAACAAAAACACTTTTGGAGGATTCAACTTAAATTTTTGTGTAAAAGCTGGAAATAGTATTTAAGATATGCATGAAATAGAATTTGAGCTAATAAACTCCCTTTATAATCATGCCAATCTACTCACCTTATTACTTAGTTCATCTTCCCAAGATAACTTCTTCACTCTCTTAGGTATTGATCCATGAGGCCAGGAAATCTTTGATGTCAATGGACCAGAAGAACCCGAGTGAGTCCCGGGAGAGGATGCAGGGTCAGGATAAGGAGTGTTCGCTGGGGTGGGTGGTGTTGGAGCAGGGCTAACTCTGTTCTTGACTGGAAGACCACCTACAGCCCTAGCTGATCCAGCTGGTGAGGAGCTGGGTAATGCCCAAAGAAAAATGAATATTAAATAAATAATATATACAGTACCAGGGAACAGACAAAGAAGAGCCCATCCACTCATATACACATATATACATAAATGCCCATACATGCACATATGCATACATATCAACATATACATATATACATGCATATACATACACATATATACACATGTACATATTCATAATGGATTTGTATGTAGCATTTATGGATCTGGAGAAGGCATATGATAGAGTTGATAGAGATGCTCTGTGGAAGGTATTAAGAATATATGGTGTGGGAGGCAAGTTGTTAGAAGCAGTGAAAAGTTTTTATCGAGGATGTAAGGCATGTGTACGTGTAGGAAGAGAGGAAAGTGATTGGTTCTCAGTGAATGTAGGTTTGCGGCAGGGGTGTGTGATGTCTCCATGGTTGTTTAATTTGTTTATGGATGGGGTTGTTAGGGAGGTAAATGCAAGAGTTTTGGAAAGAGGGGCAAGTATGAAGTCTGTTGGGGATGAGAGAGCTTGGGAAGTGAGTCAGTTGTTGTTCGCTGATGATACAGCGCTGGTGGCGGATTCATGTGAGAAACTGCAGAAGCTGGTGACGGAGTTTGGTAAAGTGTGTGGAAGAAGAAAGTTAAGAGTAAATGTCAATAAGAGCAAGGTTATTAGGTACAGTAGGGTTGAGGGTCAAGTCAATTGGGAGGTGAGTTTGAATGGTGAGAGGCTGGAGGAAGTGAAGTGTTTTAGATATCTGGGAGTGGATCTGTCAGCGGATGGAACCATGGAAGCGGAAGTGGATCATAGGGTGGGGGAGGGGGCGAAAATTTTGGGAGCCTTGAAAAATGTGTGGAAGTCGAGAACATTATCCCGGAAAGCAAAAATGGGTATGTTTGAAGGAATAGTAGTTCCAACAATGTTGTACGGTTGCGAGGCGTGGGCTATGGATAGAGTTGTGCGCAGGAGGATGGATGTGCCGGAAATGAGATGTTTGAGGACAATGTGTGGTGTGAGGTGGTTTGATCGAGTAAGTAACGTAAGGGTAAGAGAGATGTGTGGAAATAAAAAGAGCGTGGTTGAGAGAGCAGAAGAGGGTGTTTTGAAATGGTTTGGGCACATGGAGAGAATGAGTGAGGAAAGATTGACCAAGAGGATATATGTGTCGGAGGTGGAGGGAACGAGGAGAAGAGGGAGACCAAATTGGAGGTGGAAAGATGGAGTGAAAAGGATTTTGTGTGATCGGGGCCTGAACATGCAGGAGGGTGAAAGGAGGGCAAGGAATAGAGTGAATTGGAGCGATGTGGTATACAGGGGTTGACGTGCTGTCAGTGGATTGAATCAAGGCATGTGAAGTGTCTGGGGTAAACCATGGAAAGCTGTGTAGGTATGTATATTTGCGTGTGTGGACGTGTGTATGTACATGTGTATGGGGGGGGTTGGGCCATTTCTTTCGTCTGTTTCCTTGCGCTACCTCGCAAACGCGGGAGACAGCGACAAAGTATAAAAAAAAAAAAAAAAAAAAAAATTCATACTTGCTTGCCTTCATCCATTCCTGGTGCTACCCTGCCACACAGGAAACAGCATTGCTACCTCCTACTTCAGCAAGGTAGCGCCAGGAAAACAGACAAAAACGGCCACATTCGTTCACATTCACTTTCTATGGTTAGCCCCAGACGTTTCACATGCCCTGTTCAGTCCACTGACAGCATGTCGATCTCAGTATACCACATCATTTCAATTCACTATTCCTTGCACCCCTTTCACCCTCCTGCATGCTCAGGCCCCTACTGCTCAAAATCTTTTTCACTCAATCCTTCTTCCACCTCCAATTTGGTCTCCCACTCCTTGTTCCATCCGCTCTGACACATATGTCCTCTTTGTCAATCTTTCCTCACTCATTCTCTCCATATGTCTAAACCATTTCAACACACCCTCTTCTGCTCTCTCACCCACAATTTTTATTTCTGCACATCTCTCTTATTCTTTCACCACTTACATGATCAAATCACCTCACACCACATACTGTCTTCAACCATTTCATTTCCATCACATCCACCCTCCTCCGCACAACCCTATCTATAGTCTATGCCTTGCAACCATATAATATTGCTGGAGTTCCCTTTCCTTCAAACATACCAATTATATAATATGTATATGGATGAAGGCAGCAAGTATGAATATGTACAGGTGTATATGTCTGTGTACGTATATGTTGGGGATGAGAGAGCTTGGGAAGTGAGTCAGTTGTTGTTCGCTGATGATAGAGCGCTGGTGGCTGATTCATGTGAGAAACTGCAGAAGCTGGTGACTGAGTTTGGTAAAGTGTGTGAAAGAAGAAAGTTAAGAGTAAATGTGAATAAGAGCAGGTAATTAGGTACAGTAGGGTTGAGGGTCAAGTCAATTGGGAGGTAAGTTTGAATGGAGAAAAACTGGAGGAAGTAAAGTGTTTTAGATATCTGGGAGTGGATCTGGCAGCGGATGAAACCATGGAAGTGGAAGTGGATCATAGGGTGAGGGAGGGGGCGAAAATCCTGGGAGCCTTGAAGAATGTGTGGAAGTCGAGAACATTATCTCGGAAAGCAAAAATGGGTATGTTTGAAGGAATAGTGGTTCCAACAATGTTGTATGGTTGCGAGGCGTGGGCTATGGATAGAGTTGTGCGCAGGAGGATGGATGTGCTGGAAATGAGATGTTTGAGGACAATGTGTGGTGTGAGGTGGTTTGATCGAGTAAGTAACGTAAGGGTAAGAGAGATGTGTGGAAATAAAAAGAGCGTGGTTGAGAGAGCAGAAGAGGGTGTTTTGAAATGGTTTGGGCACATGGAGAGAATGAGTGAGGAAAGATTGACCAAGAGGATATATGTGTCGGAGGTGGAGGGAACGAGGAGAAGTGGGAGACCAAATTAGAGGTGGAAAGATGGAGTGAAAAAGATTTTGTGTGATTGGGGCCTGAACATACAGGAGGGTGAAAGGAGGGCAAGGAATAGAGTGAACTGGATCGATGTGGTATACCGGGGTTGACGTGCTGTCAGTGGATTGAATCAGGGCATGTGAAGCGTCTGGGGTAAACCATGGAAAGCTGTGTAGGTATGTATATTTGCGTGTGTGGACGTATGTATATACATGTGTATGGGGGTGGGTTGGGCCATTTCTTTCGTCTGTTTCCTTGCGCTACCTCGCAAACGCGGGAGACAGCGGCGAAAAAAAAAAAGTATATGTATGTATATGTTGAAATGTATAGGTATGTATATGTGCGTGTGTAGGGCGTCCATGTATATACATGTGTATGTGGGTGGGTTGGGCCATTCTTTCGTCTGTTTCCCTGCGCTACCTCGCTAACATGGGAGACAGTGACAAAGTATAATAATAAAAATAATCATGTAACCCTATGGCCCCTTTTTAGGGCTCCTGAAGTTTCAAGTCTGCACTGCAATTATTTGCAGGGATATGATGGACTCCTTTAGAGTGAAAAATTCCTTGATGGGGCCTACTTCATTCACTGATGATAATGCAATCTCACTCACTATGTAACATCATGCAGGCAGAGTCCAGTAACACTGGACTCAGCCTGTATAAGGTTGGACCATGAATGAAATGTTATCTTTGGCAAAGCTGTATCACTGGAAGGTACAGTCTCATCTAAGAACTTCTCACTTCAAAGGCATCCCCATTTCCCTGCTACTGGAGGTGGTACATGCTTGGGCTACAAGAGCCTCTGGAAATAGGTCCTGAGGTACACCAGGGTTCTTTCTTGGAAAAGGGGGTCCTGGTGTATATAAAAATAAAACATAATTGAATACATAAATATATAAATAAATAAATCCCTGGGGATAGGGGAGAAAGAATACTTCCCACATATTCCCTGTGTGTTGTAGAAGGCGACTAAAAGGGGAGGGAGTGGGGGGCTGGAAATCCTCCCCTCTTACTTTTAATTTTCCAAAAGAAGGAACAGAGAAGGGGGCCAAGTGAGGATTTCCCTCAAAGGCTCAGTCCTCTGTTCTTAACCCTACCTCGCTAATGCAGGAGATGGCGAATAGTATGAAAAAAAATAAATAAACATGTGAATATATTACATACAACATGTGAAATTCACTCCCCACATCAATACCATTTACTCATAAGCAACACACAAACTAAATGCCTCAGAACACTTCTGGCACCAGATCTGAACAAGTAAAAGGGTCCTTCAATATCCTACACGAACAAATCATCCACTCCACTCTAAACTAAGCCTCACTTGCCATGGTGGATCTTCTACCCTCTCTAAAGTAAATGTAACAAAGATGCAACAACACACAAAACAGTGCACTCAAAACAATCATTGGCTGCCTAGCAACCACAAACACTCAACACTTACACTATGAAGCAAAGATCTTCCCAATAAAATCCCACCTCAACATGTTTAGCACTCATATCTTTCCAACACCACTAAATTCCAAGCAGAAACAAAAAGCCTACTCCTGTGTCACACTTCAGACACCTGTACTGATGGATCCTTCCAATCCCAGCAAACATAACAATGGAACACTAAATACAACACTGAAATGACCTAACAAGCACCAGACATGCACCCATCTTAAACCACACCCCCAAACGCACAGATTCACACTTTCCAATCTAAGCTATGAGCATCAACCATTGCTACATTACTACAAACACCAATTCCAGTATAGCACATCGCTCTAATTCACTCTATCCCGTGCATATCTTTCATCCTTTTGCATGTTCAAGCCCTGAGCACTGAAAATCTTTTTCATTCACTGTTTATATATAAATAAATAGATTTCTTGGCTAATACCATGAGATTTAAGTGAACAATCATCCATTTATGTTGGGAGGTATACATACCAAGTCTACTTAGTAACATAAATGGATGAAAATTATTCTTTCTAATGTAATCATAAAAATAGTATGCAAGATGATAGTTACCTCTTGGACATGGCGCCAATACCCACAGGCGACCCAGAACTCCGACCACTCCCTGCTCTTTTGCCAATGCTATGCTGACTTCCTCGGGTACCATTTCCAGACAACGATCTATAATATGATTCTTCATGTAGGTAAAAATGCATGAGAAGCTAAATATAAACAAACAAGAATGCAAAAGTACCCCTTCTCATGTTTTTAAAGGGTTTTGCATTAATTGTACAAGCAGTAAGTGTAGCAATTCAAGTTACAAATCATACTATTAAAGTTACTGAATGCATTTGGCAAGGTATATGGATAAGTAAAAAATACATACAGCAAAGTACTTCTGTGTGAAAGTCTGCTTATAAAAAAAATTGCATATTACACTATTATGAGAGCAGGATAACTTGGGTCAAAATTTTCTATCTATCATCATCTCTGACGTCAATTCCCTCCTGCAATTCTCATCAAAGGGGTGATCACAGCGAAAGAGTTCCTACTTATCCCTGTCCTTACATGCCTCCCTTGCATACACCATTCCATGCATTCTTCCCTGATTTCTTCCCCTACAATACTTGTCCCCTTTATTTCCCATGTCACAGGTGGTTTTCCTCCCCCTTTTTCAAATGTACATACTGTCAAGACAAAGCGAGACAACACTGACACATAGCTATCAGTATAATAAGAGAAACTGGACACTCCAACTGACAAAACAGACAGTGCAGACATTACTTAGCCTTCTAGAAAGCTTATGATAAGGATCCATATAAGAGACTGCTTGCTTAAACTGAATTCTTGGAGTCATTGGACAATTGTTATATGGGATTAAGAAATTTTCTTTCTGACAAGAAGAAAAATGTTTAGATGTGTCATTTTTAAACTAGTTAAAGGATGAGACTGGAACCCCAGAGGGCAGTATTCTTGGACCAGTATTGTTTGTATATAACCTAATGGATGGCACCCAGTCCAGTCACAAACTTTTTACATTCTTTAAGACATACAAGAGAATATGGACCTGAAGAGAGAGAGTAATTTTGCAACAAACCATTGCTTAACTGAGGGAATGTAAAAGAAATTAGCTTATCATGTTCAATGAAAACAAATATAAGCATGCAATAAGTAATAAGGACAAAGGAAGGAGATAAATGCATAATGGGATACTGCAATGCTATAGAAAACAAGAAAAAGATTTAGGTGTATATGTTATTGCTAACCAAAACCATAAGTTCTTGCTGCTAAGGCTGCATCAAAAATATCAAATGCCATATCAGATGGAAGAAAACGAAAATGTACATATATAAAGATATGTTGTTAGAAGCAGTGAAAAGTTTTTATCGAGGATGTAAGGCATGTGTACGTGTAGGAAGAGAGGAAAGTGATTGGTTCTCAGTGAATGTAGGTTTGCGGCAGGGGTGTGTGATGTCTCCATGGTTGTTTAATTTGTTTATGGATGGGGTTGTTAGGGAGGTAAATGCAAGAGTTTTGGAAAGAGGGGCAAGTATGAAGTCTGTTGGGGATGAGAGAGCTTGGGAAGTGAGTCAGTTGTTGTTCGCTGATGATACAGCGCTGGTGGCGGATTCATGTGAGAAACTGCAGAAGCTGGTGACGGAGTTTGGTAAAGTGTGTGGAAGAAGAAAGTTAAGAGTAAATGTGAATAAGAGCAAGGTTATTAGGTACAGTAGGGTTGAGGGTCAAGTCAATTGGGAGGTGAGTTTGAATGGTGAGAGGCTGGAGGAAGTGAAGTGTTTTAGATATCTGGGAGTGGATCTGTCAGCGGATGGAACCATGGAAGCGGAAGTGGATCATAGGGTGGGGGAGGGGGCGAAAATTTTGGGAGCCTTGAAAAATGTGTGGAAGTCGAGAACATTATCCCGGAAAGCAAAAATGGGTATGTTTGAAGGAATAGTAGTTCCAACAATGTTGTATGGTTGCGAGGCGTGGGCTATGGATAGAGTTGTGCGTAGGAGGATGGATGTGCTGGAAATGAGATGTTTGAGGACAATGTGTGGTGTGAGGTGGTTTGATCGAGTAAGTAACGTAAGGGTAAGAGAGATGTGTGGAAATAAAAAGAGCGTGGTTGAGAGAGCAGAAGAGGGTGTTTTGAAATGGTTTGGGCACATGGAGAGAATGAGTGAGGAAAGATTGACCAAGAGGATATATGTGTCGGAGGTGGAGGGAACGAGGAGAAGAGGGAGACCAAATTGGAGGTGGAAAGATGGAGTGAAAAGGATTTTGTGTGATCGGGGCCTGAACATGCAGGAGGGTGAAAGGAGGGCAAGGAATAGAGTGAATTGGAGCGATGTGGTATACAGGGGTTGACGTGCTGTCAGTGGATTGAATCAAGGCATGTGAAGCGTCTGGGGTAAACCATGGAAAGCTGTGTAGGTATGTATATTTGCGTGTGTGGACGTGTGTATGTACATGTGTATGGGGGGGGTTGGGCCATTTCTTTCGTCTGTTTCCTTGCGCTACCTCGCAAACGCGGGAGACAGCGACAAAGTATAAAAAAAAAAAAAAAAAAAAAAAAAAAAATAAAGATAGGGGATAGGGGTGAAAGAATACTTCCCACGTATTCCCCATGTGTCGTAGAAGGTGACTAAAAGGGGAAGGAGCAGGGGACTGGAAATCCTCCCCTCTCATTTTTTTTTTTAATTTTCCAAAAGAAGGAACAGAGAAGGGGGCCAGGTGAGGATAATCCCTCAAAGGCCCAGTCCTCTGTTCTTAACGCTACCTCGCTAACGTGGGAAATAGCGAACAGTTTGAAAGAAAGATGGATGAATAGGAAGAATAAAGATGAAAATTTTCATAAGATTTTCCAAAACTTTGGCTCATCTCATAGGATATGCAACAAAAGCCTGGCCTTCTTACACTGGGGAAAATACTCATAGGATTGAGAGAGTGCAAAGAAGGCCCTAAATTAGTCCTTGAACTAAGGGACTTGCTTTATGAAAAAAGTTGACATGCACAAGGACCTGCAACAGTGAAGGGAAGGAGAGTTGGGGAGGATCAGACTGAAGTCAATTAATCACTACTTACAAAACATAGATCACTAAGTTTTTCCTCTTAGCTTCAGGATATCAGCTTAGAAAAATGAAAAGGCATATTTAAACTTATTAAACTATGACACACAATCAAGTGATAAAGTATCTGAGTAGGTAACTAACAATCCCACCATAAATGGCTTCAAAATAAGTATTACAAACACAAGACAATGAAAGTTAGGTGAGGTCACTATTTTGATCCGAAACACTCTAAACATTATTCCCTCAAAAAAGTAAACTATACACAGACATAGAGGAGAAATTTCCTTAATGAGAGATAACATGGTTTTAAGGAAAGACAGTTACAGCTATATTGGACAAGGAGAAGGTTGGTTGGATTATTAGCAACTGGACAGCAACGAAGTATCTGACACCATTGCATAGGAGGCCTATTAAGAAGCTGGATCACCAAAAGAATTTGGTGTAGGCTCCTTCAATGGATAAAAGATTATCTTAATGGAAGGAGTCAGAGGACAAAAGTCAAAAGAACCTTCTCAAAAAGGGTTGAAGTTACCAGCAGAGTGCCACATGGTTCTTTCCTGGATTCATTACTCTTCATGATGCATGGGAAAGACCTTCCAGAGGGATATGGACTTTGACCTAAATATGCTTGCAGATGAAGTAAAGATCATGAAGGAAATGAAAAACATCGAGGATTGCATCAACTTACAAGGGGATCTTGACAGATTCCAAAGTCGGTCTGATACAAGACTGATGAAGCCAACCTGAGTAAATGCAAAGTAATAAGGACAGGTCACAGCAAAGGAAGGCCATGATATGAACATCATCCAGCAGAAAATATGTTGTAGATATCTGTGTCTCAGTAAATGTAGGTTTGTGGCAGGGGTGTGTGATGTCTCCATGGTTGTTTAATTTGTTTATGCATGGGGTTGTTAGGGAGGTAAATGCAAGAGTTTTGGAAAGAGGGGCAAGTATACAGTCTGTTGTGGATGAGAGAGCTTGGGAAGTGAGTCAGTTGTTCGCTGATGATACAGTGCTGGTGGCTGATTCATGTGAGAAACTGCAGAGGCTGGTGACTGAGTTTGGTAAAGTGTGTGAAAGAAGAAAGTTGAGAGTAAATGTGAATAAGAGCAAGGTTATTAGGTACAGTAGGGTTGAGGGTCAAGTCAATTGGAAGGTAAGTTTGAATGGAGAAAAACTGGAGGAAGTAAAGTTTTTTAGATATCTGGGAGTGGATTTGGCAGTGGATGGAACCATAGAAGCAGAAGTGAATCATAGGGTGGGGGAGGGGGCGAAAATCCTGGGAGCCTTGAAGAATGTGTGGAAGTCGAGAACATTATCTCGGAAAGCAAAAATGGGTATGTTTGAAGGAATACTGGTTCCAACAATGTTGTATGGTTGCGAGGCGTGGGCTATGGATAGAGTTGTGCAGAGGGGGGTGGATGTGCTGGAAAAGAAATGTTTGAGGACAATAGGTGGTGTGAGGTGGTTTGATCGAGTAAGTAATGTGAGGGTAAGAGAGATGTGTGGTAACAAAAAGAGTGTGGTTGAGAGAGCAGAAGAAGGTGTTTTGAAATGGTTTGGTCACATGAAGAGAATGAGTGACGAAAGATTGACCAAGAGGATATATGTGTCAGAGGTGGAGGGAACGAGGAGAAGTGGGAGACCAAATTGGAGGTGGAAAGATGGAGTGAAAAAGATTTTGAGTGATCGGGGCCTGAACATGCAGGGGGGTGAAAGGCGTGCAAGGAATAGAGTGAATTGGAACGATGTGGTATACCAGGGTCGATGTGCTGTCAATGGATTGAACCAGGGCATGTGAAGCGACTGGGGTAAACCATGGAAAGTTCTGTGGGGCCTGGATGTGGAAAGGGAGCTGTGGTTTCGGTGCATTATTACATGACAGCTAGAGACTGAGTGTGAACGAATGTGGCCTTTGTTGTCTTTCCTAGCACTACCTCGCACACATGAGGGGGAGGGGGTTGTTATTCCATGTGTGGCGAGGTGGCGATGGGAATGAATAAAGGCAGACAGTATGAATTATGTACATGTGTATATATGTACATGTCTGTGTGTGTATATATATGTATACATTGAGATGTATACGTATGTACATTTGCATGTATGTGTGTATGTATATACATGTGTATGAGGGTGGGTTGGGCCATTCTTTCGTCTGTTTCCTTGCGCCACCTCGCTAATGCGGGAGACAGCGACAAAGCAAATAAAATAAATATAATATAAAATCTGTGTGTAAGTGAGCTTGGGAGTTGCCATGATTTCTATCCTGTTACCAGAATATCACTCAAGAAAATGGTTAAGGAGACCAACTGTCTACAAGCAAATTAAAGAACTGCATGTAAGTTCATGGATAATGAAATATTCAGCAAGCTGTTCACATCCTACATGAGGCCAAAACTGATTATGCTTCTCTTGTTTGGTCACCACAAAAAAGAAGAACCAAAGCAAATGGAAAAAGTTCAGAGGAGAGCAATAAAGATGGTACAGTGTACAAGAATTAAGAAAGCTGAGTTATAGGGAAAGGCTAGAGGCCTGAAATCTGCCCACCATGGAAGAGAGAGGAGAGGGATGACTTGATTACATACTCTCAGTTTTTGAAATAATGTAATTAAGGAAGAAATTTGTTAAAAAAAAAGTCTAAGAAGTACTTTTATAGTACCTCCTTTGCAAATCTTTTCTGGACCTAGACAGCCCCCTCTGTAGGGCATTCTTATCATAAAAAACATAAGAATATATTCTCTCTTATTTTTTTCTTTCCCATACTTTGTCACCTAACATCTATCTGAAGCTTAGCTTGTGCACGGACACAATACAAGTACCAACGAGAGTGCTAATGCTGTCATAATATCTCCTGTTACTACTTACTCTGAAAAAAAAAAAAAGAAATGCAAGTAACTTGCACCACTGACTTACCTAATATTATGTACAGGGGGTTCTGGAGTACCACTTAAAGAAGCAGTAGATGCTGTGGTGGATGATGACCTAACAGTGCCACTAAGGGATAGTCCATCACCAGAATTCCCAATATGAGGTGGTGCTGGAGGGGTAGGAGGGTTCGTGTTGGAGGTAACAGGGAGTGATCCATTTACTAAAGGATTTTTGAGGTAACGGCGGCTTCCCTGCGCAGAGCCTCCGAGAGCACTTGAACGAACTGAAACTACAAAGCTTAACATTGAAAAAGCAGGATCTATATATAACTAAAAGATTTTCAGTATATAATAATTTACCAATATAACAACCTTGAGCAACTAACAGTTAAAAAGATATCATCTAACTCTTATGTATATACCAGTATAATACAGGATGCATACATAGACAAAATTCTGAATGTTATAACAATCACATGATACCCATTACTCTTGATCATTTCAAGAAAAACAGTATTCTGATGTTACAGAACAGTTATTCATGATATCTTAAAGAGTGATTTAATATCCCCCTACTCAGGTTTTCATGGAGCACAAATGTCATCAGCAAAGAACAAAGGACTGCAGTAAAATACCATAAGCTCATGATAATCAAAACAAAATTTTTCAAAGGTAACTTTTACCTCTTATGTATTGCTCTGTTATTTTGAGGCCACTGGATAAAATACCTTACAAACTACAAATGCCAACAATCATCAGTGAGTATAGTATGTTTCTCTCCAACTTGAGCATCTTCATGTCACCTTGACAAGTGCATTTTACTAAACCCTCGATAAACCTCTATTCGCTTCACCTGTAAAAACCCATCACTGCTGCACCTTTGACATCCTCAACAGACCCTCAATACACCAAAATTCATCTCACCCTCTACATATGCCTCTTCACTTCACCCTCAACGAGTGCAACATCACTAACCCCTTATATATATTATATTATACTTTGTCGCTGTCTCCTGCGTTTGCGAGGTAGCGCAAGGAAACAGACGAAAGAAATGGCCCAACCCCCCCCATACACATGTATATACATACGTCCACACATGCAAATATACATACCTACACAGCTTTCCATGGTTTACCCCAGACGCTTCACATGCCCTGATTCAATCCACTGACAGCACGTCAACCCCGGTATACCACATCGATCCAATTCACTCTATTCCTTGCCCTCCTTTCACCCTCCTGCATGTTCAGGCCCCGATCACACAAAATCTTTTTCACTCCATCTTTCCACCTCCAATTTGGTCTCCCTCTTCTCCTCGTTCCCTCCACCTCTGACACATATATCCTCTTGGTCAATCTTTCCTCACTCATTCTCTCCATGTGCCCAAACCACTTCAAAACACCCTCTTCTGCTCTCTCAACCACACTCTTTTTATTTCCACACATCTCTCTTACCCTTACGTTACTCACTCGATCAAACCACCTCACACCACACATTGTCCTCAAACATCTCATTTCCAGCACATCCATCCTCCTGCGCACAACTCTATCCATAGCCCACGCCTCGCAACCATACAACATTGTTGGAACCACTATTCCTTCAAACATACCCATTTTTGCTTTCCGAGATAATGTTCTCGACTTCCACACATTCTTCAAGGCCCCCAGAATTTTCGCCCCCTCCCCCACCCTATGATCCACTTCCGCTTCCATGGTTCCATCCGCTGCCAGATCCACTCCCAGATATCTAAAACACTTCACTTCCTCCAGTTTTTCTCCATTCAAACTCACTTCCCAATTGACTTGACCCTCAACCCTACTGTACCTAATAACCTTGCTCTTATTTACATTTACTCTTAACTTTCTTCTTCCACACACTTTACCAAACTCAGTCACCAGCTTCTGCAGTTTCTCACATGAATCAGCCACCAGCGCTGTATCATCAGCGAACAACAACTGACTCACTTCCCAAGCTCTCTCATCCCCAACTGACTTCATACTTGCCCCTCTTTCCAAAACTCTTGCATTCACCTCCCTAACAACCCCATCCATAAACAAATTAAACAACCATGGAGACATCACACACCCCTGCCACAAACCTACATTCACTAAGAACCAATCACTTTCCTCTCTTCCTACACGTACACATGCCTTACATCCTCGATAAAAACTTTTCACTGCTTCTAACAACTTTCCTCCCACACCATATATTCTTAATACCTTCCACAGAGCATCTCTATCAACTCTATCATATGCCTTCTCCAGATCCATAAATGCTACATACAAATCCATTTGCTTTTCTAAGTATTTCTCACATACATTCTTCAAAGCAAACACCTGATCTACACAACCTCTACCACTTCTGAAACCACACTGCTCTTCCCCAATCTGATGCTCTGTACATGCCTTCACCCTCTCAATCAATACCCTCCCATATAATTTACCCCTTAAAAAGTCTATATTCACTTCACCCTGGACAAAAAGATTTTCACCTCATCCTTGACAAATGTATCTTCAGCACCCTATACAAACACATCTTCATTATGCCCTTGACACCACTGGCTTCTGACCGGAATATAAGTCAGATTAAAGGCTAGGGTTGGGGTGATGACTGCAGAAAAGAAGAAAAAGATGAAAAAAATGAGCAAAACCAATATGTTCTCCCTCCTATGGAAAAAAAATATGATAAAAGTAATACTAACAAAATGGCAACTCAGATTTCCAAGAGTAGACTTTCGTAGTATTGATGTGGTCCTCAACAATAACAAGGTGAAAATGTAACTATCTAAAGGCATATGATTACAAAATCTGCTGAGAGAGTATACTCAAAGAAAACAACCAATAAACACATATCTTACAGAAATACCTTACCTAACAAATGTGGCCAATGAACATACCTTTTATCATTGCAATGCTGTAGCAAAATGCTAATCCTTGAAAAAGCAACTGAACTTTCAGGAAACTTTAGTGCATCAGACATGGTACGTCCTTCTTTCACAGTTAGTTAATTGGGTGAATTCTATGCAATCAAACTGCACTCCTATAAACTAGTCACTAAAATTTTCATTATAAATAGCATCTTAAACATTAAAATTTATTACTGGACAACTTCTATATCTGCCTAGAAAAAAAAAGTGAAATCATGAATTTAACTCGAGACAAAATAAGGACCACAAAAATTCTATCAAACATTAAAACTGATTAATATGCCACCAATTAGAAAGGACTACTCACTGGTACTGGCTCTAACACTGCCATTGTTGTAATTATTATTAGTGGTGTCAGTATTATTGTTCTCAGAGGATGGTAGTTCAATTCCTGCAAGGCCATTTGGTTGGATGGGACTGCCTAATGGTGTCATCTGCCGTCCATTACCCTGCATCTGATAATAGTAAGGTAAAATTAGTCGTGTAACTCTGAAAAAGATCCTCGGGCCATGGGCATATGCCAAGCATGGTAGAATAGAAAAATAAAGAAAAACAAAAAGAATCAAATAAAAGACATTATGAAGTAAATAAATTGATATATCCCTGGGGATAGGGGTGAAAGAATACTTCCCACGTATTCCTCGCGTGTCGTAGAAAGCGACTAGAGGGGACGGGAGCGGGGGGCCGGAAATCCTCCCCTCCTTGTATTAACTTTCTAAAATGGGAAACAGAAGGAGTCACGCGGGGAGTGCTCATCCTCCTCGAAGGCTCAGAGTGGGGTGCCTAAATGTGTGTGGATGTAACCAAGATGTGAAAAAAGGAGAGATAGGTAGTATGTTTGAGGAAAGGAACCTGGATGTTTTGGCTCTGAGTGAAACGAAGCTCAAGGGTAAAGGGGAAGAGTGGTTTGCAAAATGTCTGGGGAGTGAAGTCAGGGGTTAGTGAGAGGACAAGAGCAAGGGAAGGAGTAGCAATACTCCTGAAACAGGAGTTGTGGGAGTATGTGATAGAATGTAAGAAAGTAAATTCTCGATTAATATGGGTAAAATTGAAAGTTGATGGAGAGAGGTGGGTGATTATTGGTGCATATGCACCTGGGCATGAGAAGAAAGATCATGAGAGGCAAGTGTTTTGGGAGCAGCTAAATGAGTGTGTTAGTGGTTTTGATGCACGAGACCGGGTTATAGTGATGGGTGATTTGAATGCAAAGGTGAGTAATGTGGCAGTTGAGGGAATAATTGGTATGCATGGGGTGTTCAGTGTTGTAAATGGAAATGGTGAGGAGCTTGTAGATTTATGTGCTGAAAAAGGACTGATGATTGGGAATACCTGGTTTAAAAAGCGAGATATACATAAGTATACTTATGTAAGTAGGAGAGATGGCCAGAGAGCGTTATTGGATTACGTGTTAATTGACAGGCGTGCGAAAGAGAGACTTTTGGATGTCAATGTGATGAGAGGTGCAACTGGAGGGATGTCTGATCATTATCTTGTGGAGGCTAAGGTGAAGATTAGTATGGGTTTTCAGAAAAGAGGAGTGAATGTTGGGGTGAAGAAGGTGCTGAGAGTAAGTGAGCTTGGGAAGGAGACCTGTGTGAGGAAGTATCAGGAGAGACTGTGTACAGAATGGAAAAAGGTGAGAACAATGGAAGTAAGGGGAGTGGGGGAGGAATGGGATGTATTTAGGGAATCAGTGATGGATTGCGCAAAAGATGCTTGTGGCATGAGAAGAGTGGGAGGTGGGCTGTTTAGAAAGGGTAGTGAGTGGTGGGATGAAGAAGTAAGAGTATTAGTGAAAGAGAAGAGAGAGGCATTTGGACGATTTTTGCAGGGAAAAAATGCAATTGAGTGGGAGAAGTATAAAAGAAAGAGACAGGAGGTCAAGAGAAAGGTGCAAGAGGTGAAAAAAAGGGCAAATGAGAGTTGGGGTGAGAGACTATCAGTAAATTTTAGGGAGAATAAAAAGATGTTCTGGAAGGAGGTAAATAGGGTGCGTAAGACAAGGGAGCAAATGGGAACTTCAGTGAAGGGCGTAAATGGGGAGGTGATAACAAGTAGTGGTGATGTGAGAAGGAGATGGAATGAGTATTTTGAAGGTTTGTTGAATGTGTCTGATGACAGAGTGGCAGATATAGGGTGTTTGGGTCGAGGTGGTGTGCAAAGTGAGAGGGTTAGGGAAAATGATTTGGTAAACAGAGAAGAGGTAGTAAAAGCTTTGCGGAAGATGAAAGCCGGCAAGGCAGCAGGTTTGGATGGTATTGCAGTGGAATTTATTAAAAAAGGGGGTGACTGTATTGTTGACTGGTTGGTAAGGTTATTTAATGTATGTATGACTCATGGGGAGGTGCCTGAGGATTGGCAGAATGCGTGCATAGTGCCATTGTACAAAGGCAAAGGGGATAAGAGTGAGTGCTCAAATTACAGAGGTATAAGTTTGTTGAGTATTCCTGGTAAATTATATGGGAGGGTACTGATTGAGAGGGTGAAGGCATGTACAGAGCATCAGATTGGGGAAGAGCAGTGTGGTTTCAGAAGTGGTAGAGGATGTGTGGATCAGGTGTTTGCTTTGAAGAATGTATGTGAGAAATACTTAGAAAAGCAAATGGATTTGTATGTAGCATTTATGGATCTGGAGAAGGCATATGATAGAGTTGATAGAGATGCTCTGTGGAAGGTATTAAGAATATATGGTGTGGGAGGAAAGTTGTTAGAAGCAGTGAAAAGTTTTTATCGAGGATGTAAGGCATGTGTACGTGTAGGAAGAGAGGAAAGTGATTGGTTCTCAGTGAATGTAGGTTTGCGGCAGGGGTGTGTGATGTCTCCATGGTTGTTTAATTTGTTTATGGATGGGGTTGTTAGGGAGGTAAATGCAAGAGTCTTGGAAAGAGGGGCAAGTATGAAGTCTGTTGGGGATGAGAGAGCTTGGGAAGTGAGTCAGTTGTTGTTCGCTGATGATACAGCGCTGGTGGCGGATTCATGTGAGAAACTGCAGAAGCTGGTGACGGAGTTTGGTAAAGTGTGTGGAAGAAGAAAGTTAAGAGTAAATATGAATAAGAGCAAGGTTATTAGGTACAGTAGGGTTGAGGGTCAAGTCAATTGGGAGGTGAGTTTGAATGGAGAAAAACTGGAGGAAGTGAAGTGTTTTAGATATCTGGGAGTGGATCTGTCAGCGGATGGAACCATGGAAGCGGAAGTGGATCATAGGGTGGGGGAGGGGGCGAAAATTTTGGGAGCCTTGAAAAATGTGTGGAAGTCGAGAACATTATCTCGGAAAGCAAAAATGGGTATGTTTGAAGGAATAGTGGTTCCAACAATGTTGTATGGTTGCGAGGCGTGGGCTATGGATAGAGTTGTGCGCAGGAGGATGGATGTGCTGGAAATGAGATGTTTGAGGACAATGTGTGGTGTGAGGTGGTTTGATCGAGTAAGTAACGTAAGGGTAAGAGAGATGTGTGGAAATAAAAAGAGCGTGGTTGAGAGAGCAGAGGAGGGTGTTTTGAAATGGTTTGGGCACATGGAGAGAATGAGTGAGGAAAGATTGACCAAGAGGATATATGTGTCGGAGGTGGAGGGAACGAGGAGAAGAGGGAGACCAAATTGGAGGTGGAAAGATGGAGTGAAAAAGATTTTGTGTGATCGGGGCCTGAACATGCAGGAGGGTGAAAGGAGGGCAAGGAATAGAGTGAATTGGAGCGATGTGGTATACAGGGGTTGACGTGCTGTCAGTGGATTGAATCAAGGCATGTGAAGCGTCCGGGGTAAACCATGGAAAGCTGTGTAGGTATGTATATTTGCGTGTGTGGACGTGTGTATGTACATGTGTATGGGGGGGGTTGGGCCATTTCTTTCGTCTGTTTCCTTGCGCTACCTTCGCAAACGCGGGAGACAGCGACGAGGTATAAAAAAAAAAAAAAAAAAAAAAAAAAAAATTCCGAACACACAATTATATGGCTATTATCATTATACAAACCCAGGCTCCATTTTATAGGACTCATGCAGTTTTGAGACTGCAATCCAAACAAGAGCAAAGAAGTGATGGACTTCTCTGAAGTCAGAAGGTCCTCAGCACATCTTTCCTGTTTTCTAGCCACTAACAATGATACAGTCTCACCAAAAGTGACCTTTAATGAATGGTGTAACCACTTGCAGGTAGTCTGGTAACACCATATATATCATAAACATGAACATTTATCCCTATGGTCAGGGAAAAAAGAATTCTCCTCATGTATCTCATGTAGGTCATAAGAGGCGTCAGAGAAAGAGATGGGTGGGGGGTTGGGGGCCTAAAAATCCTCCCCTCCTATATCAATTTCCAAAAGAAAGAACAGAGGAAGGAGCTAAGTCTGAAATACATAATCTTTTTACTACCACACGTCTCTTATTCTATCATTTCACATTCAATCAACCCTCGTTACATCACATATGGTCTTCAAACAGAGGAAGGAGGCCAAGTCTCTATAATACATACTCTCTTTTCAACTACACGTCTCTTACTCTGTCATTTCTTATTCAATCTCCCCTCCTCACACCACATAAAGTTTTCACCATATCCACCCTCTTCTTTCTATCTATCTATCTATCTATATCTCTGATTCTGTTCCCTGTGGGACCTCCCTCAAGGGGGTTGTCATGGTAAAAGAGTCTCCATACCTGTTGAAGTCCACCACTTCTTTTTAGCCTTTAATGCTTCACCCTCAGCAGGCTACTGGCAGAGGGCAACTCTGGCATAGTGTTTTCAGAGGCTCCTACCTAATGTTTCTACCAAATTTTCAAAACTATTACTTCTACCTGATGTTCCCACCTAAAGTTCCTTTCCCCTACTTACACCCTATGTTTCTACCTACTAATTCTATCTATTGCTTCTTCCATTTTGCTGGTGCATAATGCTCACCACAATTGTTGTGCGAGTTAAGTGTTGTCAAGTGTTATCTACAATAACAGAGAGGAGGATAAGGTCATGGGTGCACTGAGCAGTGTGTTGAAAGAGAAGTCACTGTCTGTGAGGGGTAATGATAGGTATGTTTGATGTCATAGTAGTCCCAGTGGTGTTGTGTGGATGCGAGGCATAGGTCTAAGATTAAAAAGAACAGAAGAGGTTATGTAGTAGTTGGTAGGTAGCCACCAACCAGGGAGGGATATTACCAGTACAACCTGCCTGGTTATTGGCAGGGTTAGTGATGGCTGTGTAGTGAGTAAGCACTTCATGCCTCTGTCTTTTCTTTCTGCCTCATCCACAGGTGGACTGCTGGCATTCTTTCCAAACATACAATCTCTCTTTGTCACATAAAACACCTGACAACACTTAACTTAGAAAACTCATTCTTTGTAACTCTACATTTTCCTGTGGTAAGTGCTATGTGCTGTCCCTGCCTTTTGGAAAATGGTAGGAGCAATAGATAGAGGTAGTAGGTAGGAACATTAAATGGGAGCATTTGGTAAAACCACGAGATAGAAGTAGTAGTTAGGGACATTAGGCAGGAGCATTAGGTTGAAGTAGGTTGGAACATAGGTAGACACACTAAGTAGAAGTAGATGGTAGGAACTTTAGGTCAGATCCTCTGAAAACATAGTGCTAGAGTTGCCCTCTGCCAGTGGCCTGTTAAGGGTGAGGCACTAATGGCTAAGAAATGATACTGAAGCTCACCAGTTATGGAGACTCTTTTGAAGTGGCCACCCCTTTGAGAGCGTCCATGGAGGGAGTGGGCATCAGAGATGTAGATAGAAAGGGTACATACATAAATCTGTGACCATGCATGCAATGAGAGCCTGTTTTACCTGATGATTCAGTGGAGAGAGTGGGTCCAGTTTCGTGTGAGGGATACTGTTGGACACAATCTGGCTCATTTTGGTGGGCAGCGCAGCATCATTTTCATCTCGACATTTTTTACTGCCATGGAGAGAAGAATGTAGCTGTGATAAGTCTTGACTGGGAATTATGGTACAGAGGGCTTGTTTACACATTGCTAACAGAATATTCACTAGGAAACTAAGGTCAAGACCTTTCTAAAATTATATATTTCAGAATAAAAGATAATACTCCTTTCTCATTTCTACGTAGCAAATTCATATATTCTGTTTCACTGAGTTCTACATTTCCTGAAACTAGGTCTGGTAAAAAGTTAGTAACTTTCCAGATTCTAGAAATCTTGATAGTGAAAACACCTGCTATGACTGACATATCAAGAGTGCTTGCAAACTCTACCAAAAAACTGAACTATGAGTGTAGATGCTATATCAGAAAGATGGTCAATAGTCATCACAGATAGATAAAAGCATGGACACATAGAAGTAGAATTTTTGAGTTGGCCTGGACAGACACTTTTACCTAAAGGGAATCAAGACTATCTTAAATCACATACAGTAAAATCTCTTGAAACAAAGATGAGGAAGGAATGTTTTGCTTGGTGATGAGAGAATTTCTGGTAAAAAACAAATACTCTTAAGAACTGTATAATACAGTAGTCATTTAAGTATCCCACAAGTTTATGATTCATGTAATACTAAAGAGCTTCCAAAACAATCACGTTATTTCCATACATCATACCATTATGGTCTAAATTACCATAAATTACTTATGTCTTTGAGTGCAAAATTCTGCTACTAAAAGGACAATAAATGAAAAGTTTTGGTTCCAATGTAGGATGTTAAGGTTCAATGAACTTGAAAGAAATTGACCTGCTGCTTCCTTTTCATCACAAAGTAAATCTTAAAACAATTCACTCCTTAAATGTTGTATCTCAACAGACAAATCATGATGATTTAGTATCTAACCCATCAGTTATGCTCACAAAACTAGTGAGTACATACAATACTTACCAAACCTTGAAAAAAGGCATGCTCTGCTGAATTTCTTCCACCTTTTCCTTCTTAGACACCAAGTCATTAACATTACCAGCATTATCCTTGTCGGTTTTGAGCCACAGATATGGCTATCATTATTCATATGCAAACACTCTTCTTCCCTCCTCTAGAAAATTTTCCTTCTCTCGCACAACATATATTCAAAATGCTTAAGAATATTCTACTCTTCCTTCACATCAAAAAGGTTTTGAAATCTGCAAGCCTCATGATTTAGAAAAAGTCTTTTCCACCTTTACAGATAACTCCTCTACTTACAGCCTTCACAGGTACTGGTTTATGTGAAGACTGAGAAAGAGCTCATAGAAGATCATTGCAAGATTGGCAATTACAGCCTTTAAAACTTAAAATAAAAGCAATAAATGATCCCTTTGTACTTGTTTCTCTTTAGTCATCAAATATATATATAAGGTATTTCTCCTGATACCCATGACCATTTGCTCGATTAGATTGATTTTATTGGGTAAGGGAAAACGACATGGTGAGAAGAAACTCCCTGACTGATATTTCCTGCAAAGACTGCCTGGGGGTACTGTTCTGAACAAGTAATACCTTTATTTCATCAAGGAGTAAAGCTTTCTCTTGTTGGAACTTGACTATAAAAGAAAACATGAAATAATTCTTAAAAGATGGTGGCCTTTAACCATGGTGAGGGTAATATAAGGTATTCTACATGAATGATATTTATGCAAGCTTCTAAGACTAAAGAACATCTCATGCTGCCTCTCACATAAAGCAAAGTATGGGAATATCCACACCAGTACAAAGGGATACTGAGGTATTCTCCAGAGATAATCCCTCTGAGGAGACGTACTTCTAATTTGCTGGCTTATGTTTCACTTTCAGTTTCCTTAAAGAACTATCAGATGGACAGATTCAAATGCTTATTTTCAGTTTCTTTATTGATTCCACCCATCCCAAATTTGTGCTAAAAGCTTCAACAACAATATTTTTGTACTTTAAACTAAATTGATTTCAAAGGCAGTATAGGCAATCTGTAGCCATGTAAATCTGTCAGCTTAAAATTTTGACATACATTTATTGTAAATTCCTTGAGCACATCTAAAAATATTCTTGCTAATAATGAAAATAAGGGCAGGATGATGCAAGGAAACAACAATGACTCGTATGCCCACTCAAGATCAACTTAAGTAAAACAAGAACACATAATTTTCTTCCATTATCAGCAGCTTTATAGGACACTCTGATGACTCTTATCTGGCAACCTTGAGACTGAACAATTACCATATTATGGATTTAATTAGCTATTGGTATATTGCCAAAGGAACCTGCTTTGAATCGAATAAAGTATATCACCCTGTAGAGTTTCACTTTCCTAATTTTTTTTTTGTTTTTTGTTGCTGTCTCCCGCGTTTGCGAGGTAGCACAAGGAAACAGACGAAAGAAATGGCCCAACCCATCCCCATACACATGTATATACATACACGTCCACACACACAAATATACATACCTATACATCTCAATGTACACATATATATACACACACAGACACATACATATATACCCATGCACACAATTCACACTGTCTGCGTTTATTCATTCCCATCGCCACCTCACCACACATGGAATACCATCCCCCTCCCCCCTCATGTGTGCGAGGTAGTGCTAGGAAAAGACAACAAAGGCCCAATTCGTTCACACTCAGTCTCTAGCTGTCATACAATAATGCCCGAAACCACAGCTCCCTTTCCACATCCAGGCCCCACAGAACTTTCCATGTGTTTACCCCAGTCGCTTCACATGCCCTGATTCAATCCACTGACAGCACGTCAACCCCAGTATACCACATCGATCCAATTCATTCTATTCCTTGCCCGCCTTTCACCCTCCTGCATGACTCAAAATCTTTTTCACTCCATCTTTCCACCTCCAATTTGGTCTCCCACTTCTCCTCGTTCCCTCCACCTCCGACACATATATCCTCTTGGTCAATCTTTCCTCACTCATTCTCTCCATGTGCCCAAACCATTTCAAAACACCCTCTTCTGCTCTCTCAACCACGCTCTTTTTATTTCCACACACCTCTCTTACCCTTACATTACTTACACGATCAAACCACCTCACACCACACATTGCCCTCAAACATCTCATTTCCAGCACATCCACCCTCCTGCACACAACTCTATCCATAGCCCACGCCTCGCAACCATACAACATTGTTGGAACCACTATTCCTTCAAACATACCCATTTTTGCTTTCCGAGATAATGTTCTCGACTTCCACACATTCTTCAAGGCTCCCAAGATTTTCGCCCCCTCCCCCACCCTATAATTCACTTCCGCTTCCATGGTTCCATCCACTGCCAAATCCACTCCCAGATATCTAAAACACTTTACTTCCTCCAGTTTTTCTCCATTCAAACTTACCTCCCAATTGACTTGACCCTCAGCCCTACTGTACGTAATAACCTTGCTCTTATTCACATTTACTCTTAACTTTCTTCTTTCACACACTTTACCAAACTCAGTCACCAGCTTCTGATGTTTCTCACATGAATCAGCCACCAGCGCTGTATCATCAGCAAACAACAACTGACTCACTTCCCAAGCTCTCTCATTCACAACAGACTTCATACTTGCCCCTCTTTCCAAAACTCTTGCATTCACCTCCCTAACAACCCCATCCATAAACAAATTAAACAACCATGGAGACATCACACACCCCTGCCACAAACCTACATTCACTGAGAACCGATCACTTTCCTCTCTTCCTACACGTACACATGCCTTACATCTTCGATAAAAACTTTTCACTGCTTCTAACAACTTGCCTCCCACACCATATATTCTTAATACCTTCCACAGAGCATCTCTATAAATTCTATCATATGCCTTCTCCAGATCCATAAATGCTACATACAAATCCATTTGCTTTTCTAAGTATTTCTCACATACATTCTTCAAAGCAAACACCTGATACACACATCCTCTACCACTTCTGAAACCACACTGCTCTTCCCCAATCTGATGCTCTGTACATGCCTTCACCCTCTCAATCAATACCCTCCCATATACTTTACCAGGAATACTCAACAAACTTATACCTCTGTAATTTGAGCACTCACTCTTATTCCCTTTGCCTTTGTACAATGGCACTATGCACACATTCCGCCAATCCTCAGGCACCTCACCATGAGTCATACATACATTAAATAACCTTACCAACCAGTCAACAGTACAGTCACCCCCTTTTTTAATAAATTCCACTGCAATACCATCCAAACCTGCTGCCTTGCCGGCTTTCATCTTCCGCAAGGCTTTTACTACCTCTTCTCTGTTTACCAAATCATTTTCCCTAACCCTCTCACTTTGCACACCACCTCGACCAAAACACCCTATATCTGCCACTCTATCATCAAACACATTTAACAAACCTTCAAAATACTCACTCCATCTCCTTCTCACATCACCACTACTTGTTATCACCTCCCCATTAGCGCTCTTCACTGAAGTTCCCATTTGCTCCCTTGTCTTACGCACCTTATTTACCTCCTTCCAGAACATCTTTTTATTCTCCCTAAAATTTAATGATACTCTCTCACCCCAACTCTCATTTGCCCTCTTTTTCACCTCTTGCACCTTTCTCTTGACCTCCTGTCTCCTAATATGTAAGATTTATTTATTTACTGTAGGCTTTCCAAAAACTTTTCCCTGTTTCTGATCCCAAAATGTAATGTGTAGACTTAGGTAACAATAAGTGATTATGTGGAAGAGAAGAGTAAACCAGGTTCAATGAAGGAATTGGAGCTACTCTACCTAGGCATGCACACCCAACATGAAAACTATCCTTAGATATTTGTGTTAGATGGTGTGACACAAAAGAAAAAAAAATTTGGTAAGCGCTCTATGGTTTTGCCTCACATTGGCAACCCTGCTTTCCTTATAAATATTTCTTTATGTGCATACAAGAGAGTGCACACTGAAGAATATAATGTTTTCAAGTATATAGAACGAAACTATCTATTTCTCATTTTGAGAGTAATTATATTACAAAGTCGTTACTATATTTATTAGGAAATGCATCTTGCATTCAAGCTTATCAACCCTATTGAGACAACAGGAGTCATGCTGTTCATTTTGAAATCCACTGGACTTATATGTAAACATAGTTCATTTGTTGGGAGTACAATGATTTCATGCCTTCTTAAGCGATTCTTACAGTGTCATTTCTATCACGTAATCAGCTACCTAATTAGATATTTGAGATCACGAAAGGCTAAAAAGACGTGTATAAAATTGAACTACTCTAAATTATGCCAAAGTCAGTATATCCAAAAGAACACTAGAAATGTTTTAATTCTAGAAGTAAATCACAGTGAAGAAATGGACAAAACAACCACAGGTTAAATGCATAAATATAAAAACTACAAGTATACAGTAGTGCATGTACAGTCATATCCCCTACTTCTGTTATTCAGTAGATAATAACAATCTATTTGTCAAATGTGCACATTGTATAAATATACTAGAGACCGGGTGCAGAATAAATGATGAAGGTGCAGAACTGCACTTACATGGAGCCTACATTCCTCATTTTGGTAGGGAGAGCAGCAGTGGGATCATCAGGATATTTTTTGCTGTAAGAGGAGTGGTCTTATTTATCAGCATACTCAATTTGATGAAAATATCAAGCCATGCTGAACCAACCAACAAAAAGTGGAACTTTTGATTGAGAGAATTCTCTCTGTATTGTGACAGCATGTGTGCGACAAAGATTGATACCTTTGAATTTGTATGGCGTCAGTTGACAATACTCCAGAAATTACATAAAAGTGACCATCATACAATAAATTACTGGCTTTCCAAGTTTTATTCAATTAGGAGCTGGCATTCATTTTGCACAAACAGTTGCTAGGATACCTAATAATTGCTCTAATGCCACCTTCAGTGTTCTTGGTGTAATGGTTCTCACTCCCTATGCTCTACATCTGGATCAATTTAGCCTGGCATGTATGACAGTCATCTAGTTTAAGAGTTATACACAAACAATGAAAAAAAATTCATCATTAAGATGAGAGTGAGTTAGACCTATAACTTTACAATACCATGGTAAGCCTGCTAACTACATGCTATAATATACTTATAAACTGATGTTCCTCATAACTTTAAGCTAGGGAGTTGAACAAAATAAGAATTACTGTCCAGAGATCAACTCATACCCCATTAAAACAATGCTTCAGTTTTTCTAAACAATATGCAACACAATTTTGTCTAAGAGGCAATAACAATTGATTCTTGAAGAGCTACTGGAATTAATCCTATCCTATGATATCTTTACTTTTATGTAATGAACAATTATAACTATCTACATTTAACTACTATCCAGTTGATTTACCATAATTCTATACATAGTTTTCATACCTAATCATTACCTGTTTCACTTCCACTCTTTATGCCTCATGTCATTTGGTGACAGTATATGTCAAGCTAATCAGTTGCTTCTAAGCAAAATGAACACTTCTCCCTCCAACAGGACCGATTTGTCGATACACTACTGAAGATCATCTAGCCCACAAACAGTTTTCATCAGAAAAAGAGATTACATGGTGAGTGTATTAGCCATATGGTTTTAACTCAGTTATCTGTTCTTAGGGCTCTAGCTTACCAAGTAAAGACTTTTCTGACAATACTTAATTATGAGAACAGTTACCTAGGACAATGGTTGATTTGGGATCGTTTTCCCTTTCATTACCACTTTTGCTAACTTAATGAGGGTGTTCTCCCATTTTTGTTATGATACTCAGCAGCTTTGAGGCAACCTACAGTTGGACAACACATCTTGGATAGTGTAAGTAGCTGAAAAATTCCAGTAAACTTTGGGTTAGCTTGAATCAAATAACTGACATATGGCTCATTTAGCATTTTGTTTTCACTTCAGGATTCTAGCTAACACTGATGTCATTTGGTACTTCAATAAGCTTAACAAATTATCTTTATTTTCTTACTAATTTGAAAATGCCAGCTCTTACTGAATAGTATCCACACTGATCATGTTTCAAATGACTTCAAAGTAGGTACATGCCTCAATGTCTGAACAAATATATTTGTGCATTTACGTTTACCCTTTCAGATACAATCAATATAATGCAGTACAAATAATCAGTCAGTTAGCTCAATTGTGGATTACTTTTAAGGAATGTCACAAACCAAATCAATGGTCTAACTTGTGACCTCTGGCAATTCCCAGCCCTTTCTCACACCACTTCTGACACACAGATCCTCTTAGTCAGTCTTTCTATGCTCATCCTCTCCATACATCCAAACAATTTGCTTACTATCACAACTCTCTGTTACAGTCATTCCTTATATGAACAACCTGCCATTGTCAAAAGATACATCAAACCCTGAATCTTACTTTTTATGAATGTAGATGGCAAGGCAGATAATGATGAGGACAAAAATGCCAAGAAGGGCTCCAAATATAACCACAAGCAAGAAGCTGGAGTTAGCCCCAAGAGGAGATGACCGTACCAAACCTTCTGGGAAGCTGATGGTGATGGGAGCAGACGCCTAGACCAGGAGAAAAAGATCTTAAAGTCTATAAAATAAATCCTCTTCTAATTCTCATGTATCTTCATATCTTTTAATTCAGACAGCTGAAAAACTGAAATTTGTACAGTGACTTCAAGTCAATGACCTCTAACAGAGATTCAGTGTTTCTAATATTCACACAATACATTTCATAATACATAACCATTAAAGTACTGTATAGTTACAGGGTTCTAGCTTACCGTTCTTGGAGGGACTCCAGAATCTCGAGCTAAAACAACAATGTGAGCTTCTGTGGAATTTAATGATGTCAGATCCCGAATCCTTAATTCACCATCATTGCTGATAGCAAAAATTCTGAAAAAATAAAATTCTTGAAAATAAAAAGTATACTAAATTTATAAAACTGACAGAGTCTTACTTGTATAAAAAAAAATTGACTTATAAGAAATGAAAACTTGGTAGAAGAAAAATGGATATCCTTAAAGACCGAGTAAAACATGGAAATAACATGAATTACTCACAGATAAAGAATTTTCTAAACCAGGACTTTTCTTCCACTCTCTAAAACTAGACTCTAATCTACAATTTCTGAGGCAGCCAATAATGTTCATGGTAAATGCCAAGTTAGCTAATTTGCAAACTACTTAAAAACAAAAAGGAAAAGTATCTTACTGAGCATCTTGGCCTAAGACTTTAAGAGTTATGTGGTCCCCTCGATCTCCATCAGCAACTTCCACTTTGCCAACAGCATCTCCGGGTCTCAGAGTAGTTGAGGTAACAAAAAATTCATACTGAGGATAACGAAAGCGTGGATCCCAGTCATTTATATTCAGTACTTGCACTTTCAGTGTGGCTGTATCATTCTGGAAATGAGCACTTGTGACAATTCTTTTTTCCAATGGTTTGTTGCTGATTAAATACAGGATTAATTACTTTACAATTTAAGACATTATTAATTGCTATGGATAATCTATATGCAAAATTCCTATGATTTTATTCATTCTATTATACTATACTTTGTTGCTGTCTCCCACATTAGCTAGGTAATGCAAAGAAACAGATGAAAGAATGGACCAACCCACCCACATACACATGTATATACATACATGTCCACACACGCACATATACATACCTATACATTTCAATGTATACATATATATACATTTTTTTTTTTCATACTATTCACCATTTCCCGCATTAGCAAGGTAGCATTAAGAACAGAGGACTGGGCCTTAGAAGGAATATCCTCACCTGGCCCCCTTCTCTGTTCCTTCTTTTGAAAAAAAAAAAAAAAAAAAAATCATACTTACTGCCTTTATTCATTCCTGTCGCCACCCCGCCACACATGAAATGACACCCCTCTCCCCCTGCATGTGCACGAGGTAGTGCTAGGAAAAGACAACAAAGGCCACATTCGTTCACACTCAGTCTATAGCTGTCATGTATAATACACTGAAACTACAGCTCCCTTTCCACATCCAGGCCCTACAAAACTTTCCATGGTTTACCCCAGATGCTTCACATGCCCTGGTTCAATCCAATGACAGCACGTCGATCCCAGTATACCACATTGTTCCAATTCACTCTATTCATTTCATGCCTTTCACCCTCCTGCAAGTTCAGGCCCCGATCGCTCAAAATATTTTTCACTTTATCCTTACACCTCCAATTTGGTCTCCCACTTCTCGTTCCCTCCAACTCTGACAGATATATCCTCTTTGTCAATCTTTCCTCACTCATTCTCTCCATGTGACCAAACCATTTCAATACACCTTCTTCTGCTTTCTCAACCACACTCTTTTTATTACCACACATCTCTCTTACCGTTTCATTACTTACTTGATCAAACCACCTCACGCCACATACTGTCCTCAAACATCTCATTTCCAACACATCCACCCTCCTCCGCACAACCCATGCCTCACAACCACAACATTGTTGGAACCACTATTCCTTCAAACATACCCATTTTTGCTTTCCGAGATAATGTTCTCGCATTCCACACATTTTTCAACGCTCCCAAAACTTTCGCCCCCTCCCCCACCCTGTGACTCACTTCCGCTTCCATGGTTCCATTCGCTGCCAAATCCACTCCCAAATATCTAAAACACTTTACTTACTCCAGTTTTTCTCCATTCAGACTTACCTCCCAGTTGACTTGTCCCTCAACCCTACTGTACCTAATAACCTTGCTCTTATTCACATTTACTCTCAGCTATCTTCTTTCACACACTTTCCCAAACTCAGTCACCAGCTTCTGAAGTTTCTCACCCGAATCAGCCACCTGCACTGTATCAACAGCGAACAACAACTGACTCACTTCCCAAGCCCTCTCATCCATAACAGTCTGGATACTTGCCCCTCTCTCCAAAACTCTTCCATTCACCTCCCTAACAACCCCATCCATAAACAAATTAAACAACCATGGAGAAATCACGCACCTCTGCCGCAAACCGACATTCACTGAGAACCAATCACTTTCCTCTCTTCCTACTCTCTTCCCATTAGTAATGCATATATCCTTGAGACATTAATACGAATATTTCTACCTCTCTATTACTCTGAATCAAAAACCCAGTTATTGGCCAAAAATAACAATAGTAAAAGCAAGAAATATATAAAAGATCTTCAACATGCAAGTATTCAATAAGAGAAAAAAGTGAAGTATAAATGTATGTAGATACTTACAAATTCTCCGTCAGTGACATAGACTTTAAGATTATATTCCTGGTTGGTCTCAAAGTCAAGGTCATAATCAAGGAGGATTTGTCCAGAGGGTGAAATGCGAAATACTCCATCTCCATCCCTTTCTAAGCTGAACCGGATATTCTGAAAAGTGATCAAAACTTAATAAGCATGAAAGAGCAAATAACTGAAAACACTTCTTCACGGTCTATCTACTAATCTATATCTCTGATGCTTGTTCTCTTTGGGAGCTCCCTCAAAGGGAGAGGCTATGGTACAGAGTCCCTGTAACTGGTAAACTCCAGAAGCACTTCTTAGCCTTTAGTACCCCACCCTCAGCAGGCCACTAGTAGAGGGCAACTCTAGCACAATGTTTTCAGAGGCTAATGTGTCTAGCTAATGTTCCAACCTACTACTTCTACCTAATGCTCCCAGCTAAATTTCTTAATAACTACTTCTCTCTGTTAGTATAACATAACTTATAGTACATTACTTAAAAAAATGGCACAGTAGTTACTGCATAACAAAAATACCTTATCAATGTTCTTGTTGATCATTGTAGGAGCAATGAGGGAATGCACAGGTAAATTTTCCAGGACAGTTGCCACATATTCACGCTGAATAAACTGGAGCTGCGTTGAATAGTAACCCCGTCTAGATAATGTTATAGTAGTCAAGGCATAGCGGTCATGATTATCCACTTGGGTGGCCTAAAAGAGATAGGATAGCATTGTTGTTTACAATACAGTATAATATCGTACAAAAATACGGTGAGAAAACAGCTAAACACAGTCTCTCAGTATTATCAAACAAAAGGAATGTGTACTCTAGACATGTTCAAATGTGAAGAATGTGTGGAAGGAGAGACCATTATCTCAGAGAGCAAATATGGGTGTGTTTGAATGAATAATAGTTCCAACACTACCATATGAGAGAGAGAGAGAGAGAGAGAGAGAGAGAGAGAGAGAGAGAGAGAGAGAGAGAGAGTTGCCATTTCATATGTGGCGGGGTGGCTACGAGAATGGATGAAGGCAACAAGTATGAATATGTACATGTGTATATATGCATATGTCTGTGTATGTGTATGTAAGTATGCGTTGAAATGTATAGGTATGTATATGTGCGTGTGTGGGCGTGTATGTATATGCATGAGTATGCGGGTGGGTTGGGCCATTCTTTCGTCTGTTTTCTTGCGCTACCTCGCTAATGCGGGAGACAGCGACAAAGTATAAAAATAATAATAATAAATAAATATATGGCGATGGGAATGAATAAAGGTAGACAGTATGAATTATGAACATGTGTATATATGTCTTGTGTGTGTATATATATGTATACGTTGAGATGTATAGGTAACGCGGGAGCCAGTGACAAAAGTAAATAAATAAATATATATGCCCATATGATATGGATATTCCTGGTAATGAAATAAAAAATCATTCCTAATGCTTTGCAAATTAGTGCATGCAAACACAATCTGAATAATAAAACCCCCTTATCATACTGGTTTGGTTAAGGTATAAAGAGATTCAGACACCTTCATGTTACAAAACAGTCTCACCTGAAACACACATACAAGACTGACAAAAGAATTAAGAAACAAGAATACAAGATAAGTATCGAAGTTGAAAATGTATAAAACTAGACTACTGACCCTGACAACGAGCGTGGTGGGCTGGTTAAGTTGGTCATCTGGTAGGTCCTTGGCTAGAGTCACGATGCCACTCTGGGGATCAATATTAAACCATGCTGCTTCTTCCTCCTCTGTGCAGTATAAGATGATCAACAATTAATCAGTGCTCTAATACACTTTCATTTGTATGCTATCCTTGCTGTGCACTAACTGGACATGATCCTTATCCATTCTCCTAAATTTACACTGCCATTTTGGGTTACATAAAAGCAAAAGCAATACATGAAGAATATTGGAAAGACAGAAGAGGAGAAAGAATACTGCCCATGTATCTCCTGCATATTATAGAAAGTGACTAAGATGGGCAGGCAATGGGGCTGGAAATCTTCCCCTACTATGTTACCTTCTGAAAGAGGGAATGGAAGAATGGGTCAAGTGATCCTTTATCTTCTAAGCCTCATTCATCTGTTCTGGACTATACCTCACTCATGCAGGAAACAGTCAGCATGTTTGAAAAAAAAAAAAAAAGTAAAAAGATATGAAGAATGACTAACAAGATAATTGTGTGGATTCATAACTAAAGTACTTGGAGGAATCTTCATCTAAATGAGGCATGGTGTATATATCAGAAATGCTAAGTATATCAAATGTATATAAATATGCATTCTATTTCAATAACAGAATGCAACTCTCATCAGTGTAAACTATCACAGAAACAATAAACATCTGACTTAAAAAGCCCTTCAGTGGTCTTCAGTTGGACCATATGATGATCAATACTTGTCTGTTGATTTCTATGCCATAATTCTAACAACAGTTTTGTGCCATGCTAAACTATACGTTGCATCTAATAAAGGCATATCTCTCTGATGGTGATGAACCAACCCAGTTTTAAATAACTTCTAGATATGACTATAATTACAGTTAAAGGTACTGCTAACATATGATGGTTCTAACCTCTACTAAAGGAGTAAAACACTGAAGCCATGATGCCTTTATCCCTGTCCACTGCTTGCACAGTCTCAGGCTGAACCTCCACCATGGCTTCCTGGAGCAATAAATGAGGGAAAATTGAATTAATTCTACTATACTAATAAGATACCAATTAATATATATCCACATAGTTTTCTGGAAAGAATGCATTTAATAATGTCATAAAGACATAACTTTTTTAAAAGTATTCCAATAAATCATGATTATACAATAAGCTCTCAAAAGTTAAAAATGTGCCAAGATTTATTCCATATTAATTTGGTGCAAGATTGACTTGTGCTGACCTTGATTGGATTATCTGGAAGAACAGCCATGTAGTGGTCTCTAGTAAAGGCAGGATTCTGGTCATCTGCATCCTGCACTTGTACTGTAAGCACTGTGCTGCTACTCTGAGGCACTGCTGCTTGATCCTGAGAGAAGACAGTCATCAGTCATGAGTACTAAGTATTTTGTGTGTGGTATCCTGAATTCCTATTCATAAAGCAGTCATCATTTTATCAATCAAGAGTTTCAGAACAAGTCAGCTATCATGATCTTTTCTTTCTTTCTTTCAAACTATTCGCCATTTCCCGCATTAGCGAGGTAGCGTTAAGAACAGAGGACTGGGCCTTGAGGGAATACCCTCACCTGGCCCAATTCTCTGTTCCTTCTTTTGGAAAATTAAAAAAAAAACGAGAGGGGAGGATTTCCAGCCCCCCGCTCCCTCCCCTTTTAGTCGCCTTCTACGACACGCAGGGAATACGTGGGAAGTATTCTTTCTCCCCTATCCCCAGGGATAAGCTATCATGATAGAATTTAAAAATATCATGGGGATATTTCAAAGACTTCACTGTTGCAGATATTGTACAGCTGTTCTTTTTTCTATTCACCTAACTAATTTCACAAAATAACTCTTAAAAGCATGGTTTAATCTTAAGTTCAGTTTATCTATTATAAATCTCTACATGCCTTTGAGTTCTTTCAAGCAATAAACAAAGCTTCAGTGACTATAATGCAAATGTGGAAATATATTTTCTATACTTAATTGCCTTTGATATACTGAAATTTGATTATTTGTTACGTTCTTACCTGTGCAATGATGGTAATGTTAAAAACAGGAACACTTTCATAGTCTAGCGGTTTCTTCAACACAAGCGACCCACTGAGTGGAGACTCAAAGGTAAACATATCCTGCAGCAAAAAGGATGCACATTTCTTAAGACTGCTTTAGTATAAACATACTGAATTTTTCCTCACAGGAACCTTCATTACTGATTCTTATCTACAGAAGGCAAATCAAATCTAATAAAGTATTCAGAACAACAATGAAAACTGAAGACTCATGTCCTCTAAATTCCCTTGACGAAATCAAGCATGCTTATCACTAACAGCACTGTAGTAAATATATTATATTTGGAGAACATTGGCAGACAAATATGTAAAACAATAAGTGATAACTGCACACTCAATAAATATAGTATTACCATTTCCTCTGATTACTGGTTGGGCCTTAAAAACAAAAACTATTGTTTTCAGGTGTGAAATGAATGGAAATATGAGTACTACACAAAACAAAAACTGAGTATGTCTTGAAGAGGGTAAACAACATATGAAAAGCACTAACAGAGTATAGTCCAGGCTGGATGGAGTATTGAACGGTTGAGAATGGTCCCTGTTGGTCTTCATCCTTTGCCAGAATGTCTCCAAGGATCACTGTCCCTACCACTGTCACCTGGAGGTGGAAACCAAAATAATATTAAATGCCATCATAATTTCCATTCTTACTCTAAACATGGACCAATATTCTAAGGGAATGAAATGAGTTACTGATTATAATCATGTTCATATGCAGATAGCACATTCATATCTCAGAAGTACAAATTTCCAATTTTCTAAGTAACCATTACCATGTTAGTAAGTTCATGTGTATAGGAAAACCAAAAAGTGATCCCAGAGGCTAGTTTTAGAAGAGAGAAATGGGATGAGAGTTAGAAAGGTTAGAACAGTAACCTGTTTGGGTCTAGGCAGCATCAACGCATGTTTTCAAGAAGGGGAAAATTTGAGGAAGGCATTTGCAAGTCTATAATATAAGCAAATCTCAGACCTTTTTTCTTGCATAAAACTGAAGTATAGTTTCCAGAATATCTTTGCCTTAAATACTAGTACATCATGTAGCAATTTTTACAGAGTGTGTATGAAGCAGAGCTTTTCACACATATCCATCTTCCACTTTATGGAAGGAGTGTGCATTTGAA
Source organism: Panulirus ornatus (assembly GCF_036320965.1). Classification (NCBI taxonomy): domain Eukaryota; kingdom Metazoa; phylum Arthropoda; class Malacostraca; order Decapoda; family Palinuridae; genus Panulirus; species Panulirus ornatus. The sequence continues at coordinate 67,487,944 of NC_092235.1, forward strand.
AAGTTGCCCATGACATGAAATTAAGTCATACGAAAATAACTTTTCTGTTTAATTTGCTACTTATCGAAGATGTTTTCCCAAGGAAAAGTTATCACCTTAAAATGAAACAAAATCACACACGGATAAAATAAACTTTTCCAAATACAAACTTGAGGGAAAATTGATCTTTGATAATTCTGTATCATCAATTCACTAAATTCATGACTTTCAGTTACCAGAAACAGTGATGAATGGTGTGTAAGGTGCCACTGCATGTCAAGTGGTGGAATGGGGATTATAGGAAAGGATAAGGAGGGTCACCACACTTATGTGCTTCACCCTATGAATCATCATTATCTGTTTAATTCTGTTAGTTAAACAGTCTGCAGGCAAAGTTGTCGGATTTGTAAAGTGCATCTTCTCTATGTATAGCCCCTTGTAGTAGGTGATGCATCTCCAAATAATGCATCTTTTAAGCTCTGCCTTGTAAACCTTTCAAACCAACCTGTAATTATCAAGAAAAGGTTTTGCTTCAAAGCTCCCATCTCTCTCATCTAGCTAATCATTTCTTGCTTCCTCATGAATTACCCGTGTATATAGGCATAATACATTCAGTCTGATTTTTAATCCATAAGCATTTGAAGGTTTAGCTAGTTGAGCACTTACCATAACCTTTAATAAATAGTGTTGTGCCCAATGTAGATAAAGCAAGCCCTAATATCTTTTTGATTTGGCTGGGTCTTTTAACATCATATCTTCATAACAACAGCACCAAATGGGGTAATTTCAAACATCATCCCTGTGAGAGATTGCATTTTTTCTTTTATCTCAATAAACATATCAATTAACAAGGGTCACATACTAGGCAGTCTTGAATAGGATTAGAATGAAAACTGAGAATGTAGGATGGTACTCAGTGCACAATACATAGACTTATAGTAAAATAAACAGCTAAAGTACCAGTATGAAATATCCTGTTAAATGCAGTATGAAATTTAGGATACAACTCATTAAAAAAATGTATAGTTAAGCAAAATTTTTCATTCCATATTTGTTTTCTGTCCTAAGAATTTACTACATTTCCAAACAGCTAACTTTTTGTGCCATAACCCAGAAATAGAGTGGAAGAGCACTGGAGGGAGTACAATGGGGGAAGAATGCATGGAATGGTGTATGTTAGAGATAAGTGGAAACTCTTGCTGTGGCCACCAACTTAATAGGAGTTCCCATAGGGAAAGGACGTCAGAGTTAAGGATTGATGGATAGACATATATCCCATACCTAATGGTCAAAATTTATAAATTCTACCTGAGTAAAATCCACACCCTGAATACCTATAATGTGGGGGATGGGTGAAGAGAGTTTTAAACTATATCTTTCTGAAGAATAATCCTTTTGAGAAAATCATTACTGATAAACTATGTAGCAAAAAATTTCAACATTGTATATCAATAGTTTAAAAAAATTTTCTATTTCAAGAGCAGGAAGTAATGCCTAATATCTACAAACTTGTGGGTGCAGATTATCTACTTTAGGCAAAGTTAAAGTCTCACCTCTGAAACATTGACGTAGTAGGGGCTGTTGATAAAGATGGGAGCATTGTCATTGTCATCTGTCACACGGATGTTGACAGGGATGGTGATACTCTGAGGGAAAGGAAGCTTGTTATAATGATATTAACAGGAAGACTATCATCAATGCATATGAAAAGGAAACTCTCTGTTTAACTGTTGGAACACAAAGTTATTTGAGCAGCATAGTTACAACCTGTTTACAGTACATACATTTCTCATATCTAAGGTAAGATCAGAGATTCTTGCCCTAAAATCACTGTGGAAGTGCTCAGACATGAACAGTTTATCGACACAAACCATAAACCATACGAATACAAGAAAACTATGTTCACAGGTAATAAAAAATGAGCAAAACTTGGATGACACTCTTTCTGAAAACACAGCCTGACAAATACCATTACAGCTGTAGGACCATCCCTTGTACACCTTCATCTTCCATAAAATGATGGAAAAACAGATGGTTTTCTGTGTACAATCATGATTACATAAAAAAAACTTTACCAACAGAAAATTCTATGCCAAAATGAGTTTGTTCTTGAAATGTCTCTGAAGCTTCTGTTGAGGAAATAAAACAGCTGTCTGGAGGTCCATAAATATAGGTATGCATTCCCATCTACTTGAAATTTACTAGGAAGTAAGCACTTTGACCCTCTAAGACATGTCAGATCTGTTGCTTTTATGCCCAATTCCAATTTTTTTCAAAACACAGACACAAATCAATGTCTTCGCTAATTCTAAACAGATAATGATGCTACTCTATATGTAATAACATTCATATTCCTACGACATGCCTGTTCACCAAGAACCATACATAAATTATATAACATGAAAAAGAAAAAACCGTCCTGTATATAAAATGCTTAAGACTTATTACATAAATAGAGTCAAGCTAATTAGTGAAAAAGGGTCTGCAAAATAAATGTTTCTATTAGAAACTCTGGCAGGAGGCACTTGTTTTGTAGGCATATACTACTACTTCATAGTTAAATTCTGACCACACTTAAGTTAAAGACAGGATAAGTGGTGACGGAGCCAGGTGGTGAAAGACCCAGGAGATAGCGAGGGAGCCAGGTGGTGTTAAAGGAACCAAGAGATACTGAAGGAGCCAGATAAGGTAAGGAGCAAATTGGTGTTGTGGGGGAAGTACAATGGTAGCAAGGGGGCCAGGAAGTGATGAAGATGGGGCCAAGTACCACTGAGGAAGCAAGATGGTAATGAGGGGACACGGCGGCGATGAATGGGTCTTGTAGTAAGAAACCCGTGTGGTGGTAGCTGGGGTAGCTATAAGATGGTAAGAGTTATGTCAAGGAACTTGTGGTGGAGGGAGACAAGTAGCAAGATGGAGAACAAGATGGTGTTGAGGGAGTCTGGCGGTACTTACAGGGTCGGTGGTGCCCCGCCTGTCACAGATGACATTAACGATGACGTGAGCCTCGCCCTCCTTACCCTAAATGACACAAGATACCTGCTATCAGTATACCTCACAGCACGAACTGGTAATAGTACCATAAAAGTTACAAATCTTGGGATCATATAAAACATGAGTTCAAATGTATGCTATCACACTACTTGAGAGCTCTCGCATATAAACAAGATGGGAAACACACTCTAAAGTTAGAGCTCTTTTATATAAATAAAGTATGCTATGATACTTAAAATGACGGCTCTTGGATACAATATATGTCAATAAACACTTTTGGGTACATAGTATGTATGCCCGCACTCAACACTGAGGGCTCTTAAATACAAACATTAAATACTAACACACTTCAAGAGAGAGTTCTTATATACAAACAATGTCACTGACACTCTTGATTGCAAACTAATATTTCCACATAACAACAATTACTGTATCCCATATATCTGCAGCTTATACAATAAAATAATGGGAGATCTTTGATACATCCACGGTATAAACTGAAGAAAAACTGGAATACAAAATATACATGAACTCTTGGATACAAGCGCATCTACTTATATTGAGTAAGAACGTTTGGAGCTACTCTTACTCATAATACAGAACAGAACACACACACACACACACACACACACACACACACATACACACACACACAGAGGAAAATTTCATGTCTATATGATGTACCAAATCAAGAACTCTGATAATTCCCACGTACACACAACAGAAAACCATACTTATCATACCAGACGACAACTACAATACACCACGAGACAACCACACTAAATTACCATACACCATATTCTACTACCAACGGTCACACTGCATAACGAACAACCATACTACAAAACCAACCAGCAAACCATACAACCATTAATAATATTACGCCACAAATTACCAAAGCTTAACCAATTATCATACTACACAACCAAGCAATATACTATATCGCCAACCACATTATACAATGACCATACTAAACAAGCAACCATCATATTATTCAACCACCATACTACAACGCCAATCACCACACTACACCGCCAAACAACACAAAACCATCAGACTACACAACCATCCATTAACCACAAAGTTAACACAACGTCAGATAACACCACCACACTATAATGGTAACACAACACGGCGCAATTCAGTACACTACCACAAAACCATCAGGTTCCCACGCTAAAGCATAAATTTAAAGTGCTTTCCCAGATCTTTTCCAACCCCTATCATAAAATGTCAAGGACTGTTTCCTTAATCACCACTTACCCTAAATCTCCGCTTAACTACCTGCTTTAAATCGCTTTCAGTTATACCTATGCCATATATATATATATATATATATATATATATATATATATATATATATATATATATATATATATATTATCCCTGGGGATAGGGGAGAAAGAATACTTCCCACGTATTCCCTGCGTGTCGTAGAAGGCGACTAAAAGGGGAGGGAGCGGGGGGCTGGAAATCCTCCCCTCTCAATTTTTTTTAATTTTCCAAAAGAAGGAACAGAGAAGGGGGCAGGTGAGGATATTCCCTCAGTGGCCCAGTTCTCTGTTCTTAACGCTACCTCGCTAACGCGGGAAATGGCGAATAGTTTGAAAAAAAAAAAAATATATATATATATATATATATATATATTCCTGGTAAATTATATGGGAGGGTATTGATTGAGAGGGTGAAGGCATTTACAGAGCATCAGATTGGGGAAGAGCAGTGTGGTTTCAGAAGTGGTAGAGGATGTGTGGATCAGGTGTTTGCTTTGAAGAATGTATGTGAGAAATACTTAGAAAAGCAAATGGATTTGTATGTAGCATTTATGGTTCTGGAGAAGGCATATGATAGAGTTGATAGAGATGCTCTGTGGAAGGTATTAAGAATATATGGTGTGGGAGGCAAGTTGTTAGAAGCAGTGAAAAGTTTTTATCGAGGATGTAAGGCATGTGTACGTGTAGGAAGAGAGGAAAGTGATTGGTTCTCAGTGAATGTAGGTTTGCGGCAGGGGTGTGTGATGTCTCCATGGTTGTTTAATTTGTTTATGGATGGGGTTGTTAGGGAGGTGAATGCAAGAGTTTTGGAAAGAGGGGCAAGTATGAAGTCTGCTGGGGATGAGAGAGCTTGGGAAGTGTCAGTTGTTGTTCGCTGATGATACTGCGCTGGTGGCTGATTCATGTGAGAAACTGCAGAAGCTGGTGACTGAGTTTGGTAAAGTGTGTGAAAGAAGAAAGTTAAAGAGTAAATGTGAATAAGAGCAAGGTTATTAGGTACAGTAGGGTTGAGGGTCAAGTAAATTGGGATGTAAGTTTGAATGGAGAAAAACTGGAGGAAGTAAAGTGTTTTAGATATCTGGGAGTGGATCTGGCAGCGGATGGAACCATGGAAGTGGAAGTGGATCATAGGGTGGGGGAGGGGGCGAAGATCCTGGGAGCCTTGAAGAATGTGTGGAAGTCGAGAATATTATCTCGGAAAGCAAAAATGGGTATGTTTGAAGGAATAGTGGTTCCAACAATGTTGTATGGTTGCGAGGCGTGGGCTATGGATAGAGATGTGCGCAGGAGGATGGATGTGCTGGAAATGAGATGTTTGAGGTCAATGTGTGGTGTGAGGTGGTTTGATCGAGTAAGTAACGTAAGGGTAAGAGAGATGTGTGGAAATAAAAAGAGCGTGGTTGAGAGAGCAGAAGAGGGTGTTTTGAAATGGTTTGGGCACATGGAGAGAATGAGTGAGGAAAGATTGACCAAGAGGATATATGTGTCGGAGGTGGAGGGAACGAGGAGAAGTGGGAGACCAAATTGGAGGTGGAAAGATGGAGTGAAAAAGATTTTGTGTGATCGGGGCCTGAACATGCAGGAGGGTGAAGGAAGGACAAGGAATAGAGTGAATTGGATCGATGTGGTATACCGGGGTTGACGTGCTGTCAGTGGATTGAATCAGGGCATGTGAAGCGTCTGAGGTAAACCATGGATAGCTGTGTAGGTATGTATATTAGCGTGTGTGGACGTATGTATATACATGTGTATGGGGGTGGTTTGGGCCATTTCTTTCGTCTGTTTCCTTGCGCTACCTCGCAAACGCGGGAGACAGCGACAAAGCAAAAAAAAAAAAAAAAAAAAAAAAATATATATATATATATATATATATATATATATATATATATATATATATATATATATACACGCAAAAAAGTACACAGCAAGTGTACATAAGTGCAGGGCAAACAAAAAGGGAACGGAGGATACGTTGTCATAATAAGAAGTGTCAATCGCTTTCGTATATTGTTAATATATATAACGATGAGTTTGCCAAAAAGGTAGAGAGAGAGAGAGAGAGAGAGAGAGAGAGAGAGAGAGAGAGAGAGAGAGAGAGAGAGAGAGAGAGAATTATCATAAGTACTTCATCTGTTACAAAACACAAGTACTTTTAAAGTTTTCCTCACACAACCATGCCACACTACACAAGGGCTTGGCACTGTGCAAAACCACACACTTATCATACACACTACACTCCACCACAAAGAAGAGGCCAACGTCTATGATCGACAAAGCTGTTGAAAGCCGCGTCCCACAGTCCCACAGCCAGCAGTCCTAACTGGTCCGGTGCACATTGTAGATACTGGTCCACTGTACATCCCATGATATTTCTGATGACTGCAAGCAGGGTGTTGAAGTTGGGCTCCGGATGCTGGAGGTGTACTCTCCTTTTGTGCATATCACACCTTTTGGATTTCCGAGGTAGTAATTCACAGTCTTCCAGGTCTGTCGTGTCAGGAGGGAGTTATTCCTAAGTGTAAATTGGTGACCATGCCTTCTAGGATTTTCCAGATGAAACTCATCCTCACTTACAAACATGTTCTCGGTTGCCCAGTGCAAGACATACGGCACAGAAACACACTACAAAGACAGTGATTACGGCACAACTATTTTATGAAACCACCATACAATTGCCTTTGCCACTTTATATAACTACCAGACAACTGTCACATATTAATCACTTGATATTTGTCACTGCCAAACTATGTAACCACGGTACACCTGTCACACTAAATAACCATCACACAACTGCCACATTACACAATCACCATATAAATGTCATACTATATAAACACCACGCAACTAAACCACTAAACAGAAAACACCACACAACTACCACACCATGTCTACATTATACAACTGTCACGCTATGTAACCAACACACAGCAGCCACACTATATAACTATCGCAATGGCCACATTATAATAACCATATATCACACAGTCACCAGATAGAACCATCAATATAAAACATGACCTTGGCCTTGTAACATAATACTGGTGGGAGACCTTCTGTCTCCCTTCAAAAATCTAATTCCGAGATTTGGGTCAAAATGAAAACGACAGAACAAAATTACTGAGCCTATGGCATTAGCGTTCTCTCCTTAAAATTACACTAACAAAAATAGATATTCCGGAAACACAACAGCTAGTTTTACTGGTGTTTTCTTGTGCTGGTAAGACCGTGTTCCTGGTACAGCCGGCATTATCATGATAAATTCACAGGTGCCGTGCGTCTAGCGGCGACCAAGTCAGTGTGAAATGTGACGGTGGTAATGTTTATGTCGGAGATGTGGCAGGAACGGAAACCAAGAGCAATCATTGCAGCCACCACACACGACAAAGCTACCACATGGCATAACCACAACAACACACAGCTAACATAACATACAACCACTACACGACAAAGCTACCACATGACACAGCTACTACCCCACACAGCCCACACTGCACAAAGCTTCCACACAACACATACTACCCCATACAACTACCAAACCACACATTACATCACACATCTACCAAACCATACAAACAATACACCACAAAACTACCAAACCTTATAACCATATCACACATCTACTACCCTATAGAACATTTTAACCACAGCTACCACACGAAATAACCACCACATCACACATCTACCGCTTAATCCAACCAACACACGACACAATCACCATATTACACAGTCACCATGCCATACAACGACACCACAAAGTCTGCATACCATATAACCACTATACCAAACTATACAACCACACCAAACGGCTACATGCCAAAAATCCCCGACGCCACACAGCTACTACACAACACAATAACTCACAAAGTTATCATATCTTACAACCGCCCCCTCCCCCCTCACGAATATGACTACAAATAACCTTACATCATAGAACTACCATAATAAATGGCACCGCAAAATCACTACATACCAGAGATACCATTCATTCCATTTAACCCCACAACTATACCATAGCATAAACCAGTTCACAATACAACTAGTCTTCCAATACCTACTAAATTATACAAAATAACAGAACAAAAAATCCAACATGACATCTCAATCACCAGATTTTATGAGCATATCACCATCACACGTACCTCCTTGTCCAGTTTCCTAGTGAGGGTGAGGTTCTTGGAGTTGTCGGAGATCTGGACGGGTGAGTCCTTCTCCCTGAGTCTGAGGTAGATGTCGCCATCGGCGCTGGCATCGCCCTCGATCCTCAGCGTTCCTGGAACATGTCAGCCACAACGTCAGCCACCCATCACGATAAGTCCTTATACGCTAAACTTACGCTTTTTGTCGTGGTTACGATGTGGCTCTTGGAGCGTAGGTCATGGTAATCATAGGCACGATATGTGGTATTCATTGCTATCGGAATGAAGGGTTAAGTTATAGTTTTCGGAGAGTTTAGTTATTGTACTGTTGGAGTTACTGGGCTTAAAGAGTAAACATATCTTGCAAGAGCTTAGGGAGAAGAAGGGGCAGAGGACTAAACTTATCTTGCTAGAGAATGACTAAACTGAGTGGAAGAATGCAAGTATCGGACCAAGCCGAAGGAGACAGCCCACGTGAGCCAGATGACGCCTCCCACTCTTCAAAACCCCAGTAGTTGTCCTGTTGAACAGGACCACACATAAAGGTGCCCAAGGTACGACCCTTACAGCAAGACTCCCCTCCCTCCTTTAAGAACACACCAGGACCGCACTCACCGATGACAGTCCCCACGGGAAGACTTTCTCTGACGAAGAAGTTCTCCACAGAGCCGCCCTGACTCAGGTAGCATCGCGAGTCTGCAAATGGAGATGGGCCACAATTAATAAAAATCAATAATATTAAATCGAGACAAATATATTAGACCAAAACTAAGGAAACAAATGGCTTTTGGAGTTAATACGATAAAATATCTAACACAAAGACCAAATAATATGCATTTTTGAGACACGATGACTTCAGATGTTACACAAAAGCTGTTGATATTGAGATTAGTTTCTTTTACAGGGAGAAAGTATTACATACGTATTGCCCAACCTTAACCATGTACATTTGTACCATGTTATTTTGTATACACACATCCCATCACAAGAACAACTTATCAGAGAAGCTAAGGTGGTTAACCTTTCATAATGTCAAACTACTCATATGTATATGGACAAGATATAAAGAAAAACAATATCTACAGCACACAAGGGTGGGCCGTTTTGATATCCACTTCTTTCCCGATACGTCGAAGCTTTAGAACTATTTACCTTCTTATGCTTTCCCTAAAACTAGCACATTTCAAAAGACAGGTCTTTCACTTCCTCCAAAATTCGTAGATACTTTCCGTTGTCTTTTCTTTTTTCCGTTTCATAATTCTCTCTACATTTCAATTAAGGCCAGGCCTTGATGTGGACTTTTGTCCGTGACTTGAGCCTTCAACATAAAAAGAAACCAAGCGATAGTCCTAAGCTAGAGCGAACATTACTAGTTGAGTCACTCATTCGATGAGACGTAATGATCAGCTTAGGTTTAACGAAATGAAACAAGGAATGAATGTAGTATGTACACGAAGAATGGGTTCTGAGCTTTGATAAGATTGATGAAAAACCAAACAACAACCTTCAAGTTTTTTTTTATCCATCTGGTAATGCTGATATTTCGAGACAAAACTATACAAAGAAAATGAAAGGACGAAACAAAATATTAACGAAACGAAATAGAAAAATGTAATGAACTGCTACTTATTATAAGGGCAGATGGAGTACACAAAGTGAAGCAACGGTGCATGTAAGAAATGCAAAGGAGTTCAAGGAACTGCATATAAAGAAAACAACAACAACAAAACAACAAGATAGGGCCCCTGGAGTGTAGAGCTCCCTCCCCGTACTGCACAAACATATAATCCCAAACACGCACTCAAACCCTCTTTCAAACAGTAATGGCCACCCTGTCTCGCGGCTGCCGTGGTCAGTCAAGAGGGTAGTTTTTCGTAATATCGTGAAGTATGGAGGCCTAATTTGCAAGATATTTGGACGCCATTTCTACATTCTTGTACCTAACAAGCCTGAACAAAAAGCTCATACCTAAACGTACGTTAAATTTAACCAACCACCAAGCCTTTCAAGATATCGCAAAAAGCCTCTACTACCGTAAGATGGAAGTAGCGCACGGACACACGGTAAATCTGCCGCCAACAGCTCCCACGTACAAATAATTTTCTATGATCGTCTTTTTTTTTTTTAAAGTTTGTTACTTTAAGAACCAGTTCCCCATAATGTAATAATGCGACCTTGACACGCCTGTAAAAGCTGCTGGAGCTTGAAGGCGTGGGCTAGGGTGGGCGTGGTTGTTAGCCAGGTGTTTACGTCGCTTATAATACCAACACGTCAACGGCGGCCGCTCACTTAGCCTCCACTCAGACTCAGTGAAAGTTAAATTATTCAAGGAGTTAACGTAATGGCTAGGGTGCGTGTTTGTGTGTGCAATGATGCGTGCAAGTACAACAGGCGAGGGAGGAGGTAGGATTGTTGCCAGTCCTCCTGCTTTTATCTTGGAAAATTACTTTTTTTGATCCAGTGACCGCGGTACTCTCCACCCCCATCCATCACGTCCAATAAAAACTGCAAGAATATTCGAACACAGAATCAAGTCATAAAAGTTCCGTAGGTAAAGACACGGGTTTGATAATAATTGTCAATGGCAGCTTACTTCTTATATCTGTGAATCTGAAACTTGGCTAGCCTTCAGTTACGTAATAATCTTCCTCGCCTTGCTAAAGGTTCATTTTTTTTTCTCCGCGTCCATTTTACCTGAGCTATACCTGCATAAACTTAAAATGAATTTGGTGATATCCAAGGATAATGTTACACTTAATGAATTTTACACATACTTTCGTGAATTCGAGAGAAATTTCGAAGTTTTAATGCAATTAATTACTTCCCAGTCACAGAAAGTTCTGAAAAAGTTTCCGGTAAGTCCTCCATTCAACAGTAAGATAATAATTCACAGATAACGTGCGTTATACACACACGCACCTGACCACCCCACACTAACCTTGCACCTCAGCCACACCACCTCCAATGCTTCTTGCTGCTGCCAATGATTACATGAGATCCACGGCGAGCCATGCAAATTTCCTCCCGATGGGATGATCTGCCACTCACAATGCACGGAAGGCCTCAGAAGGGCGCCTCTTACGGCGGTTAACGCGCCCATTCTCCCACACTGTTCACCCGCTCTCCATACCGTTAATGTAATTTGATATTAGAAAACTTCTAGAGAGAAAGCCTGGAAACACTCCATCGCTACCATGGTACAAGAGAGTAACTCATGCTGATTTCTCTTCTAGATGCCTCTCATGTCAAACTTCCTGTACGATGGTAAGGTCTGCTTTTCCACATATTCATGGCTATGATGAAATTGAGCTCCTCCCAGTGGGAATTAAGTTACGGTTATCTTGTGCCGTTATGTCGCTGCTGCTCCTCTAGCAGGGTGATCAAGGTGATATTTTGAAGCGAATTACATATTTCGCCTAATGTTTCAGTTATATCTGACTATTTGCACTGTCTTCCCCAGGTAGGTTTACTGCATCAAACTATATGTATACCTTACTATTAATGTAATACTAAGGCAATATTTCTGTATTTTTCTTATGCTACATTAAACTACAGCAATCTATACTTAAAACCTCCATGTAGCTGTCACTAATGGGCTTATGGAAGTGGGCCGGCAATACAATCTTGTGTGACTAGGCTGTCATAGTTTTACGAAGCTACGCTGAACATGACATAGCAATGGTATCACAGCTCAAGGCTGTAAGGAGCTGTTACTTGTGGTTTTGAGGAGTTATGCTGTACGTATCATGGACACAAGAACCTGAAAAGAATGACTTCTTTCAAAACCTTATTTCCTCATCGGAGTAAGGCAACCTTGACCTCTGACCTTTTCGAAAATGTTTTTTTTTCCGTGGCTCGAGAACAACTTATAAAATCTGATAGAATGTAGTGTTCAAATCATATTATGTTAAACATATATGCGAACGTATAAAGACACGACAAAATCACATCTTACAAAACTGGTGTAGAGTTTACAATAAATGAAAGTATCAAACAGTAAAGAAATCGATGTTTCAAACCAGTGTACAATGTGTGAAATGAAAGTGTTCAACGCTCTACCAGCACACATCAGACATATCATTTGCCAACCACTGTAAAAGTTCAAGAACTCCGATGAAATTCTATAAAGTGTACCTGACCAGTCAAGTTGAAAAGGGTGATTATACCTGCGGGCCGCCGTCTCAAATAGCGTGACTGATCGAAAAAAAACGGCACAGTTTGGCTCTAGACCAAGAGTCAGAAGTGGAAATGAGCCACTAGAATTAACATGAAGCGTACATTCTCAGCTCTAGATAATTTTCAGTCTACACAGGTAACAAGAAGAGAACACCACATCATAAACAGGTTACACATTTGTTCAAGGTATCCTGTAATGTTCAGGTTAACGATTTCTAGATACTCTAGGTATTGAGAGATGGAAACTATGGAAAATTACAGGTTGGTGAACGGTTAATGAATTCTGAAACAAGCCATCACTAATCTACAATGGAGACTGTGGCCGAGGTGCTTCCTGGCAATGTTAAAACAGTTAGATATCAGAGGTTTGGGTCTGCACGCACACTTGTCGCTCACGGCAACTCTTAAGCATTCCGTGCACAAGAATACTGTTAACGTTATTACTCATAGTGTAATCCTTATTCTAAATTTCAGGGAAGCATTCTAAGGATATGTGTTGAATATGCTCTAGTATAATGCTCTTATAAGTTTCACGGGAGCATTTTCGGGATTTGTGCAGAATATACTGTGATATTAGGCTGCAGAGACAAAGGCTATTTAGATAAAAACATCAAAAAATAATGCATGATCAATTATTTTTGGTTTGCCACGCGATAAAGGTGACTCCTTTGTCTTATGATATGACTAAGACAATGAAATGTTGCAATGTTCCACAAATATGACATGATATCTCACATCTTGTATTATAATAATAATTTTCGACAAGAGCCAACAATGCTTCTCTTCTGACTTCAAAAATAGGGCTTACCATTTAATATTCAATCCCATTTTCAAAACCTGACCTGATGTATTGGTATTCATTCGATTAACATTCGTGTGCCATTATTCACATAATTCATTCTAACATCACTCTTAGATTACTCAGTAATCACCTGAGGATCTCCTGACAACAGAAGCAGCTTACACGCTCTCCAGCGCCAGAAATATTGGTAATGCTATATCTTAACCTATCGTTATCAGCAAACATGATTTACTGACAAGAATGAACAATGAAATTACAAAATACGATTCAGGAAGTACTCGAAACGTTAATACAAAGAGAGGAAGGATAAACGAATTAATTATCCATGTGTTCCTTGATGGCTGGCGGAGCAGAAGGGCGCCGCCCTACCTCTGTAACTTCACTGACCTGTGCTATTCATGGAAGGAAGCAACTGATGGACTCTGCATCAAGTGGACTCAAATTCAGCCCAGTTTCTACGAACGTCTATCGAAGTGTCTTTAGAGATCTAAATGTATGACTTTAAAAACTACTTGTGTCTACAACTTCATTTCCTGTCCTTAAAAACTTACTCGTTTCAGTGGTGAGGACTTTCATTAAACATTTTAGGTTATAGTTTGTATATGAACTTAAATATGATTAGATATAAGTTGAAAAAAAATGAAATACCTTCCTCTCACAACATATTACAAAACAATTACCTGGTAAAATGAAAATTGCTTCCTTATGATATCAACTCATGGGTAGGGAAGGCTAATCGACTTAAGCATAAAAGAATATCTTACCGTCACTCTAATACGTACAACTAATCATGGAGTACACTACATGGTAAAAAGACCACCGCCCGAAAAATACCACGAACCTTTGGCTAAGAAATATTAATTCATAGGAAGTTACGTTACGCTTACTGATAGGAGACATTAGAACTACTCATGTTTACTGCATGTTTGTTTAAGCGGCTGATCTTACCAGAGTGGTTTACTTTCCCTACTAAAGCATGGCTTTTCTTTTTCAGCTAGATTAGCTGCGTTTGCCTACTGTGTACTGCAACATTACTCAAAATGTACCGAGCACAACTCCGTTAAAGAACAAGCTAGTGTGGCATCCTGGCTAACATTGCGGGCCACTCAACAGTCTAAATCTACAATATCAGAGTGATGGTCATCTAGCGTTAGCGACATTCACAACCTATATGGATGGTGATCGATGACATACGTGCCTACAGGGTGGCAGGTCAACTTACATGGAGGGACACATGAGTTTTCGCTCTCCAACGGATTTGATAAGCAGACAAACAAATGCAATGTGACAAAACCACGCTGTACATATATTAATAAACTTCTCCATACGTTCCATCTTTCAGTATGAGTACAATGAACACCAGCACACACAATGTCTTCCACACATCACTCGTTCACTGGATATGAAACGACGATAACAAACTCCTTAGAGTTCCACGGCGGAGCACTATCGACGGTGGTATGTACAGAGCCACTTGCAGTCGCTCGCTCATCAGTCACATGCTCTGAAATTTTCGAGCATCATTTGCATTCCGTTGACATTCTACAGCCTGTTCAACAGGGTAAACACTGGAACAGCAATCGTTTTAGATACGTCACGCAGCACAGGAGAATAGAAGTAAACGATTTTAAGAGAACTGCGGCAAAGAACTCTTCGCTTGGTCAAGTATTTACCGTAAGATGTAGAAATACTTTAGTTAAAATTACTGAGATATACATCCTGGTGTGAAGGTCGGGAGGTAACCATAAAAAACGTGTGGGAGGAGTATGGTTGTTGTGGCAGGCTTAAACCTGTAGCTCGACAATGGACTTAAATCATAGGTTCTTAATTTTTCTTAATGATGAATTACTGAAGATTGCTCGCATGGCCAGTGGACCATCCTCCGTTTATTTAAGGGTAGAGGCCCAGTAACCAAGAAAAAAAACCACTCATCTATGTGAGTATAGCATAATCTACGAAGTTATCACTACTCTGCATAGAAACCTGAAGGATGACAAAGGATAGCGGCTTTAGATTTTAATTGGAGACTTAACTTTTCAGAGAATTCTTGTTAGCAATATACAAAACATCTAGTGTATAATAAATGGCCTGAATAATGCAGGCTTTAAAAAGTCTGAAAAATGGCAACGGTATTAAGTTCGAGAGACCTAACACTCCATCTTTACCACTAAAGCTAAAGTATTGGGCTGAGAGATCAAATAAATTATGATGTAAAGAATGTTTGAATATACTTCGGCTTTACTGAGGACCACCTGGAAATGGTCCATGGACCACGGGATAGGTAACCTTGATCTAGATACCTAACTTGGACGGTAAGTTAAAAGAGAACAGCTTTCTGGACTCACAGTCCCTGAAGGTGAGTTAACATGTGAATCCCACTCCTGAAGTCGCCACCTGGAGTGAAACTTTCCCTGACCACAGGACAGATATTTCGAGTCTAAAGTAGTCCGCTATGTACGAGAACTACTGTAAGACGCATGACCTGGGAGATGTGTCGAACGTCTTAAGACTGGTAGTGGGGAACTGGGTGAGTACCACCCAACACCTGGTCGTCCCGCGTAACATGACATCTTTCCACGTCGATCTATGTACATAGGTGGTGGCTTCCTGACGGCTGGAAGGGTGACGGACGGATACTCCGTCTCGTTCACTTGCCTCTAATAATACTCTAGGGTCACTGGTGTCAGTACGGGAGCCAGCCGAGCCAACCACAGGATGGTTCCCACCGCTGAGGGGTGAGGTCCGCCACCCTGACCCGTTATGGCCTACATCGACGATCTGGATCTCGGGTAAAAACCAGGAGTAGCGTTCACTGGCCACCGAATGGGGACTACTGCAGATGGAATTCAGCCAGCATTTATATTTTTCTTTGTAAGTGATAAGGATGTGTGGTTAGCTGTGGAGCACGTTAGGGTACGGCAGGAGAGAACTGAGCAGGTTATACCTGGTGCTACACCAGGAGGTACTGGCGGTGTTTAAGAAGGTAGCAGCTGGCGGGTCACGTGTGTTTGCTTGACATATGACCAACGTCTTCACAAAGCCTGCCCGAAGGTAGCGCAGATCAATATATCTCTACCACGAGGAGCAACATACCCGTTCTCAGTAGTTAATAATTTGTAAAATCAATCACTGTGTTTACAGCTTTTCTCGTCACTTCTATTGCGCATGTCTGTCACACGAATTCGGACAGTATGTCTCAGCATCTTTCCGCTTCTACTGTAACTGTCTGTTAAGGACCGGGGAAGGAATTCTGTACTCGTAACGGCCTCATCTCTTGAACTTTCTTTACTATCATAACTTTCTAAACTTTCGTAAACTGTCCACCCTCCAAAATTTCATTTCACTTGTTCCAATCACATCCACTATTCTTACAGTATAAAAATGTTTACGTATGTGTGCAAAAGTACGTAGGTGTACTTGCTACCTCAATGTATGAGGGTTTTATGTGACACGAAGCGTACACTCATATGATATCTTTAAAGTGTTTGTGTTACGTCTACATGACGTGTGTTCTTCTGAACAAAATGTAGTTGCCTGTATGTTACACCGCTCAAATAAGATCCGAGTAGGATAAGCCAGTCTCCACTATTTGGCCTATCTCGTCCTATCTGCAGTGGTCTACAGGGGGGCGGCCCTTAATAGGGCCATAATTATTCCGTCATCAGTACAGCCAACAGTGAAATTTTTACAATAGAAACTCTCTAACACTTCATTACTTGCTATTACTCGGCCAGGATTATTTCTTTACAACGGCAGTAGTATAAACATCACCATGGCAGCCAAGGTTTGGTCTTCTGTCCGGATCTATCGATCTATAGGTATTTTTTTTTTTCGTATATGCAACCTTGTAGGGACAAAAGGCCATCTAAGGCGCTGGCCAAGGCATTAGTCATGGGTCAGGTCACGCAATGTTGAGCACACAGGGCGGGGGAATTCCGCCATTGTAACGCAGTAACTGTGATCACTATAGACTCATCCAGCCACGTCCGCCTCACAGGGTCACTACCACTGTATCTGAAAAAACCAATTATTTTCGAACAATCTATCCACTGTTCCATCAAACTCCCTCCGTTACGCTTCCCAATGGCGTCCCCAGCCTAGCCGATTTACCCAAGTTTACCGTTTCCTAAGCTAACAAACCACTTGCTCAACTAACCTAACTCACTTCATGAAAGTGACTACCTTGGCATTCAATAATGGCCGACGCTCATATATTCA
Source organism: Panulirus ornatus (assembly GCF_036320965.1). Lineage (NCBI taxonomy): Eukaryota > Metazoa > Arthropoda > Malacostraca > Decapoda > Palinuridae > Panulirus > Panulirus ornatus. The sequence goes on from NC_092235.1 coordinate 67,505,523, forward strand.
ATTTCTTAATGCTTAACTATAGGTAACAACCAATGAAGGAGAAATACTGACCAGGATATCATATGATGCACTCGGCAGAGCAAAAAAGAAAAATGCAATGCTAGATTATTACGCTTTCTTGACTACACACGGAGAATTCGGTGCCAAAATAATTCCTTTTCTATTCAAAGATAAACAACTTTTTTCTATTCTTTGCGGAACTAAACAAAAGTTTGATACACCTTAACTGGATCGTTAAAACACAAAGAGGTGCCTAGTTTTACAGCCAAGGGAGATAGGTTTACGCAACGCTATCAGGTCACATATCATTCTATCCATTTTCCATCATCATTCCATCATAAATTATAGCAACTACAGACGAGAAGTTACCGTAAGTACTCAAGATTGAGATCAAAATCACGCAAGTCTGAAGCTGGTTTAATCACTATATACATCGTTTATGAAGCTGAACTATTTGCTCGTAATGGTCTCGTAACCAATGACCTGAATGACGCTATGGTGAATTAAGAGCGCTAAGTAAGCAAGCTTCATCACGCTCTGCGGAAGAGTACCAACTTTATTGGGTAACTTCACACATCTAAGTGTTTCTTTGTAAATCTAGATATGTACATGTTACATAACGATCTTTTAACTTGCACTGATCAAGACGACCAAAAAGTTTAAAATCTATGTTATGTTCTTTCGTATATAATGGCGATCAGATAATCGATAAGATATAGGCTACATGATGTGTAACGGGCAACTTTTTGTTACGCTTTTCGTGCATGGGTCTGTTTATGTGATCTCCAGTACTCCAAGGCAGTATACAAGGTTGAACTTCATACAAGTCTAGTATCTGCTCTTCTTACTTTCTCCTGAGCTTTACAAGTATCATTGTTTAAATTTCAAAATTACTAAGCGGCAATAGTGGTAAAATTCGTCTCCCGCATATCCTAACTGTAACGCCACATTCTAAATCCGCATCATCAATCAAACCAGTTTCTCTGAATCAAAGAAACCATTGCAATGGTTTTACTACAGTCCTCTGATAATATTTAGCGATACAGCCTGTTCAATTATCTTTCAGTGATCTCGGAGACTATTCTCTAACCCCTTATTCGGTTTTTGACCAAGTTTCCCTGTTGGTTAGGTTAGGTTCAGCCGATGTTGGATGCTGCAGCCTTCATTCCTGCACATTCAATGCCGTTGGCTGCCCTAGTAGACTGGTCCAGGAACTGTTCTCACGACCTCTGTGTGACTGATGTTTATCTAAGATACCTTACAAAATATAGAAAACAGCCGACAAACAGTTAGCCTTGGGTTATATATATTCTACCATGTGACTGTGCTTAAAGCAAATCAAAAGAGAGAGAGAAAAAAGGAAAATATAAGTAAAAACAATCAATCAAGTGTGATTCCAGCTTCTGTTCACATCTACGTGACTGTTTTTGCTACAATACTTACAAGACAAGTGTGACTTTTATACTTTTTTTGTACATATCACAGCTGTGTTAGTGAAAACTATATCCATAATTAGTAATTACATAAAAAGTACCATAACAAAGGTGTACATGGACGATCAAATGTTGAAGATGGTCGAGAAGTTTGCTCACAGGAGCCAGAACTGATGGAACGTTATTCTTGCCTTCCGTCAGGAGACAGTGTGTCTGGTCTCTATTTTCAGGAGTCACTAAGCCTACGTTATGTATTTGCAATAACATTAAACGCAAAGTCGTACAAAAACTTGTCCAAGGGTCGCCACAGACCCAAGTCATCCATCAACAGTTACATGACCTGAGGAAATGTAAGCGATGCTGACTGGGGCTCCGGCTGTCCAATCATGGGGACCTCTTCGGCCCTCTGCACCCGACGCAGGGTGGCAGCCCCCCCCCCCGGCTCCTTTCACCAGCCACCCGCTGAGGCTGGCCCGACACGTTGGCGCGGCGGCAACTCCTCGACGACAGCACTTCGGGCGTGCTGCCTATACCGTCTGGCTTTACGAATACAAGATACTAAAGGACCTTCTTGTAGTGGTATCATAAACATCAGCGTCAGAACACCTGCGAGGAGGACAGACAGTTCTATCGCCTGTCAGGAGGGGCGAGTTTTTCTTCACTGAAATATTGTCCAATTATCAGATGAGCCCAGGACTCGGTAAACAAGGAGCGGGGGCTACGTCGTCCCAGCCGGAGAGGGAGATACAGCCGAGGGATGGATCCCTGACTGCTGCAAAGGTCATGATGCCTGAGCTACATTGTCAACCACATCACGTGCTCCTCTCCTGGGTCAGACTAAGGAAGGGTCTAGGGGGAACAGGAATAATGAGGGAGCGTACGGTTAAGCAGGACTGTGCGGAGAAATGAGTGGCGTAAGACGACAGTTTGCGGGACGACAGTCACTTCACTATGAGTTGAACGCGTTTACAGTGACTAGATTGAAAATGAGTCGGTATATAATTTGAAAAATTGTAAGAGGTTCATGAAACTGCCTGCAGTATGTACGACAAATGTATGTCAATACCATTTGTGTAAATGGGAGATTTTACACTAGTGTTGACACGTCTCTTGAACTTGTATAACCATGTCTACTCGAGTAACTATGTGTCTATACACACAGATTCTCCAGTATATGCTAGGTATCCCATTTACCGACTAGCTCCTAGGTGCAGATGAACAGCAGCTGGTAATGACCGTGGACCGAATGACGTGCCCAGAATTCGAACTGATGCAGGCCCGACCCCGGGTGGGCCCGTGCTGAATCATGGTCAATAACGCTAACCACAACACCACGGAGGCACACGTGAATGTGTGTGTGTGTGTGTGTGTGTGTGTGTGTGTTCTGTTGGATGCGCTTGTAGAGAGTGTCTTTAAGAACATGACAGCGCAGATCATCAACGACATGTGGATGTGAAGACTATGCTTCGCGGCACACATAGGTACGTGGCGTGCAGGACACGTGGACAGACGGGTGCACTGTGAGCTGCGGTGGCAGATCTAAATTATAGGGGAGGTGCGTGTAGTGCTGGGGCTGTGGGCAGACGGGTACACTGCAGGTTGCGTTAGTACAGATGGATCCTATGGGAAGTGCGTGACTCATTCTCGTAGCGGCTTACATCACGCCAATGTTGTATTGATCCAGGGGCCATCTCGCTCGCACCCCTGCTGACTCAGAGGCACACATTCCTCACATATCAAACAGGTTCTTATGGCCAATTTACTCCCCATTTAATCGCATTCCTCGGCAGACCTAACTGACCACACCTTTTTATCAAAGTTATGGAATTACTGTAACAATCTATGTAGATTTAGGGTTACTTGTTTTCAGCAAGTGGTGAGGCTGGCATGGTTCATCCTACACCAGCCTCCACTGATGCTGCTCTCTGGTTATCATTCTTTATTAAATGAAAATACGACGCCGATAATCTGAGAATCACAAGGTGTCCAACACGCGCGTCTGTACAGCTCACTATTTTAGATTGATGGACTCACGAAAATTCCAGGGGGGGAGATGTGGGGAGTTCCCCTGAGAGGGCCGGGGAGGGAAGAGCATTACGACAGAGCCAACAGTGCCACATACACCCCCCTCCCCCTCCTCCTCATGACTACCACCACTATATCGTCCTGGCTGATCCTTCTGGCATGACACAGAGCCCCGTGTCATGCTGAGGACTTCGGCGTCGTCCCTAACCAGAGGGAAGGAGGGACATGAACCATCGGTGGCGCTGTGAGGCAGGGGGCCAAGGGGTGTGAGGACCTGGCTGCTGCTGCTGGTGGCACTCATTACGGCGTCTCCCCTACCTCAGAGGTCACCGCTGGTGTCACCGTCCCCAGTACCAACCATGTCCCTGCTCTCATGACCTGACTCCCTCGTCACCCTCGCCTGTTAGAAAAAATAAAATCTAAATTTCAAGTCTACGGTGACCTGACCTTGCACTACAGGAGAGGGGATCCCTCAAGTCTACGGTGACCTGACCTTCCACTACAGGAGAGGGATCCCTCAGTATGATCCGACGCCCGCATGATGGCCCCAGCCTCAGGGTGTGGGTGGGGGTGGGGGGTAGGGTGTATCTCCCGCCTCGTCAACATTCCGGGCGGCGCAGCTCGGCCGCCGACGCCAGCCGCTCCCACTTGAAAAATTGTCATTATTTATGTGATAGCCACTAGGGCTGGTGGCCCGGCCGGCCCCAGGGACCTACTCCACCATGACCTGTCATGCTGCCAGGACTGTCAGTCATGACATGACCCACCACGCAGCCAGGACTGACATTCACGCTCCGCTACACCCGTCATGCCCCGCTACGCCCGTCATGCCCCGCTACGTCCGTCATGCTCCGCTACATCCTTGTGCCCCGCTACATCCTTGTGCCCCGCTACACCCGTCATGCCCCAGTACAACCTTCATGCCCTGCTACACCCGTCATGACCCGCTAAACGCTAAACCCGTCATGCCTCACTACGCCCATCATGCCCCGCTAAACCCGTCATGCCCCGCTACACCCATCGTGCCCCGCTAAACCCGTCATGCCCCGATACACCCGTCATGCCTCGCTACATTCGTCAAGCCCCACTACATTCGTCAAGCCCCACTACATCGTCATTCCCCATTACCCTTAGTTATGCATTGTCATGCTCCGGATTCCAGGGCCATGCCTCGCTACCCTGGGCTATGCTCCCATCATGCGCTATTACCCCTGACTGAACCCCATCATTCCCCACTCCCCCTAGCTATACCCCGCTACCCCTGGCTATGCCCCATCATGCCCCGCTACTCTAGGTCATGACCCGTCATGCTTCGCTACCCCTGGCTATGCCCCATCATTCCCTACTACCCCTGGCTATGCCCCGCCACCCCGAGCCATGCCACAGCAGCGGGCTGGTAATCTCCACACAAAGCCTGCCGTGGCTGGCTGGCTGGGGGCAGGATACGGCCGCGCCGCCCGCCCCCAGACTTAATTACCTCGCCACCTGCACACGTCTCCTCAAACTCATCTTTATGCATTTTTGCCTCCCCAAGCCACAGCTTGTGCTCGAAGCGTCGTCAGTGCTTCCAACAGGAGCCTGGGTGTTCTAGGGGCACGCTCCTCCCCCACATCCCCCCACCTTGTGAAGACCCCACCTCCCTCCCCCCAGCAATAGTGGGAGGGGAGTAATCTCTGGGAGGCATCTCCAGGAGGAGGAGGATGGGAGGAGGGAGTGGGTCTGGCTGGCGTATTGAGGGAGGTGTATCCGGGAGCACTATCCTCGTCCTGGAATTACCGCCTGCATAACTAGCAACAACTCGTCTTCAACCTCTCCAGGACGACGGTACGAGCCCGCAGCACGACCGCGACGACCCCTGGGCACGGTGTGACCTCTAGCGGTCAGGTCAAGCCTCACCATCATACTCAAGCGTCGTAACGTCGTGAATAAGGGCCGAGCCGTTATAGTGAGGGGGGGCGGGGTGTTAAAGTGCCTGGTTAGTGATAATGGTGTCCCGGCCAACAGGCTGGTGACCTTCACATTATGTAAGAAAACTTCCATTACGACGAGTCTGGAAATTTCGCCTCTGACACGCCAAGGTCTATCAAAATATTGATAACAAAATAACAAAATTTGATTAAAGGTAGATAACACTTTATACTTACCAAAATATAGCCTTGTTATGCCTATCTGCCCCTTGCAACCTGCTTCGTATAACACAACACCAACCTGTTCCTTATCTCTGAAAAGAAACTTGTTCCTTATCTAGCTTGAACAAATTGTTCCTTATATCACACATCTATTGAGTTATGTCCATAAGTTCCTTACCTAACCCTTGCTACGTGCTCCTACCCTCACCCTCCCAATCTGTTCCTCATGTTTACACTTCCACCTCACCGTAGCAGCATGATGTTCCTTGCTTTACATCTCCTGATTCTCCGTCCAGTACACCACCTGTCTTGTTTATTATGGAACTTCTGCCATCCTCTTCCGTGAGAACTGATGCCGCAACCATCCTACGCAGCGTACACCTCTCGCTGGTCTTAAGTGTACTGGCGGTGCACACTATGAGGCATGTTACAAGGTGACGTAATCATCTCTGGCGTTACTCTTGTTACTGCCCCGAGTGACATGACATACATCTGCGTCTCTAGTCACCCCCTAGGTCGCGGGAAGACGGTAACCTGTATACATTTCTTTTTTCCTAGAAGGCAACGACTTACGGCCGAAATGATAATTCAATTAGAACCAAATGACCCAAGCGACATGATCGCTTATAAAAAGAGAACATCGCGACCTTTCACACTACCACGAGTGAGGGTGTTTTTTTTGTTGTTTTTTTTCCTGCGAGTCCTTGTCAACTTTCCCCAGGTGGCAACACACCCTCCACACTGCCACAACACGAGCCTCTGCCAACCAACCGAAGGTAAAGATGGAGGAGAAAAAAGATACGGGAAAATATAACATGGCAGTAGAGTATTGAATGGCCACGGGAAGGGTGCGATGGGGCGGCCTGAGGTGCTGGCTCTACGTTATGATGTGGGTTGCTGGCAGAGCGGGGGGTTAATTGAGGTATTGTGTGGTCCGGGTTGCCACACCATCTCTCAAGTACTCTGTTAGGAAGTTAATTACGCTCATATTCCTCTGCCCGCCTTAAACGAAGCTACGAGCGTCACTAAAACATTTCAGGGCTGGTTCAAAGCATTCATCTCAGACGGTTGATAATAATTAATGTACACGATGATACCATTACTAACGGTAATGAACACTTTATTACCTCTCATAAATCCACAACGACCATGATATACTGCCTGGAGGAGTGGTGGCCGGAACACTGGCAGAACAGCCGAGCATCAGGAGGCGCAGTTAGCACCAAAACAATGGATTTGAGCACGACCAACATACCGTCACAGGGTACACATCACCTCTCTCTCTCTCTCTCTCTCTCTCTCTCTCTCTCTCTCTCTCTCTCTCTCTCTCTCTCTCTCAGAAAAAAACGTAGTTCGTTATAAAAAGTGAAAAAAGGGGTGGAGAGAGTACCCCCCATTTGTTACGAGAGCGTATGTTATTAAAGAGATGTATTAAGACTGGGTTACGAATAATACTGTTCCCAAGATGGCAGCAGCCCAGAGTACCGTAGTATTGTTTCTGCTGACTTGTCTTACCAGATTCAGAGGTGCTGATTAAACCGGTCCACTGAGCTGGTGCAACGAGACGAGGCGACCACCTCGCCCGCTGTCGTGAAGTCGTCCCAGCGATGGGGCGCGACGACCTACCTCACCCCCAGAAGACTCCCACTAATCCAGAGTCTCCTTTAAGGCAGCACGACACGACCACCTTCCCCGCTCTCGTGCGGTCGTACCGGCGGCGCTGCGGCACGACCTCCGTGTGCCTCATTTTAGCTGGAGCACACTCCCACAAGGACCAGTCTGGGCCTCGGCGGCTTCATTAGGCTCATGGTGATGCCAGGAGCGAACCCCAGCCTGTGCTGGAGACGTAAACAAACGACCGCTACGCCGCCACCCCCACCACCTGACACAATCGCCACGGCAGCATAACAACGCCGATACAGAATTACAGAGCTGACACAGCACAACAAGGCCACCACAGCTAACACGCAATCGTCAGAACACTGCCGCAGTAACATACAACGTCACCACAGCAACCCCTCCCGCAGCACGCACAGTGCCACCACAGCAGCAGGCTGGCCAGGCTGGGGGACAGCTTACGGTGACAAGTGGTGAAGCTCCACGTTCGGCTGCTGGTCCTAGCCTCCAGCCCGTGGCTCCTACCATCATCCAGTGGTTCCTACCCTCCCCTTGCTGCCTCCTGCCTACCGAGTGGCTTCTTCACCTCGTAGCTCCTGCCTTCACCTAGTGGCTCCTTCCTTCACCTATAGTGGCTCTTGCTGAGGCATGTGGACTGGTGAGGCAGTCCATCCCTCACCAGTCCAACTTCTACAACGAAACACACTTTAAAATACAAATATTTAACTGACCATTTATTATACTGCCAGGCCGGGCCCTCCATTCGTGTGTGTGTGTGTGTGTGTGTGTATGCCAGGCACTCATATTTCATGCTTTCACTATACGCATGGCTGCTCGCAGCCTTGATTTGCATGGAGGAGTTTCCCTCTAAACGCTACTGCTTGTGAGGCAGACGGGGGCAACCCAGGGCTCAGCCACCCTGCCCTGGGTGGAGAATGTTTGAAGGCTCCTACGTGTACCAGAAGGACATGTGCCCCAACACCCGCACGTTAGGAGAAAAAAATAAATGAAGTACAAATCTGTTGTCTTGGACTGGAGGAGTGGAGAGGGTGTTCATTGGATTATGTAAGGTGACCACAGAGTGAGGGGCATTGCGCAGGCGCGGGGTCTTCACTATGCCAAGGTCTCCTCCATCCAGCCACACATTGACTCAACAAACGAAACATATATATATATATATATATATATATATATATATATATATATATATATATATATATATATATATATATATATATATATATATATCCTACATATCCATGTGCATAAAAACACACAATGCACCTTTTCCGTGTGTGTGTGTGTGAGTGGGCGTTTGTGTGTGAAGGCGGGCACTGATGAGTGTGAGGTGAGTAATGAGGGACATAGCTGCCTAGGCACGCGCTTGAGAGGTGACCCAGGTATTGTGGCAAGTGCCACTGTGGGAGGGATCATCCAGGTACTGAGGCAAGTGCCACAGTGGGAGGGATCATCCAGGTACTGAGGCTTGTGCCACTGTGGGAGGGATCATCCAGGTACTGAGGCATGTGCCACTGTGGGAGGGATCACCCAGGCAGCAGTAGTAGCGCCAGTGTTGTGAGGAACTCTGTCATGGGACAATATATGATAATCTGACCCTCAGGTGCCCTGGCCAGCTGCAGGCCAAACCCTCGGCCCGTGGGCATGAGGCACATCACCGCAATGCTGCAGGACGACCACACTATGAAAGGACTGCACGGCCAGCAGCACACGAGCCTCACTCTCGTAATGACCAGATTCAGAAGTTCTTTCATCTATTGTTGTCTTGGACGTCCAACAATACAACAAAAAGACCAAAAATTTTCCTGTCCTCTGCCTCTCTGGTTTTCTTTTCATGACGGATCATACAGTGGAAGCTATCCTGCCGCCTTATGCTGGAGCACAAGTTGCTAAACATATTGAGAACGTTTCCCTACGACCAGTGTGGTCCAGCAGCAGGGCAGGTCGGCGGTCCCACACAACCGGCTCACTCCATCCTCAACCCGGGCTGGGCGGGCGGCAGTGTGTCACCACTAACCCACCCCTGGACCACTTGCTCTGTCGCTACTGATTACGTCCACTGTGTCAACTCGCCAGTTTCGTCGCCCCACCACTATCCTGGGCAGGCTAGTGCAGCCACGCCTCCCTGCTGTAGTAACTGACCCAGTTGGTCGTGCATGTGACAGCTAGACGAAAACAGACGGCCACTGGCAAGCACCCCAGAGCTGATGGTGGCCCTCTGGACACATGTAGTCCACAAGATGAGGAATATAGTCAGTAATGACCAGGACATGTCAGGCTTTAATGAGGGGGCTGTTAAGTTAGGAGGATTATGGCAGTACGGGTCCACCGGGAGTCGTGATAAGATCTTGGTACATTTGTATATTGCTTGAGAATTGGTTCATGTTACTTAATGCTTGTCATGATGGGATATGATTGTGAACATCCAGGTACCTTACCCCAGCATCTGTAATCTTGTGAAGTTAATTACCTTATCTTAACTCTCTATATCTACTTACCTCAGCCTGTATACTATCCTAGACTTAAGTCTCTGTTCCTTTAATGGTGTCAATGTTTCTGTCGCAGACCCTCCTGTGGTGCGGGATGTTACTGCAATCCTCACGTGATGCCTCAATCAAGCATTTTACCAAATAAATACCAGTTTCAATACAGGTGTTTACCATCGTCCGTCCGTCTGTGTGACGTCAATATTGTGGACAAGAGCGCGGGACTCGCCCCTCCCCACACACACACACACTGAGAGACCTCCGTTTGGGGAACCACACCCCGTCTGGCCCCGCCTTCATACCCACCCAACCCACGGACTACCTACGTACCTGGAGGACACACACACACACTCACACACACACACACACACACACACACTGGGACATAGATTCATCCTAACTAGCCATGACCAGACTGGGACACATGCCAGCAGGACACACACATTTTTATAAACCAAACAGCAGTGAGCAGGGCCACAGAAGCCCACGTCAGGTTGGTCGGCGGGAAACACACGGTAACAGCGTCACTCGGTGTTCGCTAATGGCAGACCCGCTTCCTGAAGGACAGGTTGTGTGTGAGAGGGAATAGAGGACAGAGAGTCACACGGTTGTTGAACGAAGGAGCAGACGTGATGCGAGGAATAGAGAGACGTGGGTACGAATGGGAATGGAAGGTGGAGGAATGGACCCCACAAGACCCAGGCACTACACACACACACACACACACACACACACACACACACACCTGTGTCCCTTGACTCAACACCTGCCATCAAACCTGATCAAGAATGACAACCACTTTCTCACCAGGTTAGATTTGATACGATTTCCCGTACAGGGGATCCAGCGGGTGAAATCAGACCAGTTCACCATTCATCCATACATCCAGGTCAGTATATTGTGTCAGTACTACACGGTGCTCCTTCACTGCTACTTTCATTATGGCTAGTGAACCGGAGCGAGTGCTTCTGCTTCACTATCCAGTCTCCATCCACAGCAGAGGAGGGAAGGAGCCTTCTGCTTCACTATCCCGTCTACATCCGCAGTAGGGGAGGGAAGGAGCCTTCTGCTTCATTACTATCTCGTCTCTGTCTATACAGATCAGGATTCTAGGATTGTAGTATTACTGTCGTGTGGGAGATGGCCTCGTCATGGAGCATCAGGTCCGCTGTTGTCTGTCCCTCCCGTGTACCCCCAAGTACACCCCACCACCTGCCCTGAGCCCCGCCACTGGAGGCAGGGGAGGTGGCAGGGCGGGCCGCTTCCAGCCTCTCATGTTGCTCAATGTTTTGTCTGTCAGGACTTGTCAGTGGGCGGGCCTTCCTACTTTCCCGCCCCGACCCTGACGTCACCCTGCCAGTACTACTATCCCGCCCCGACCTGCAGCTGATGTCGCTTTGCCAGTACTACTACCCCGCCCCGCCCCTGACGTTACCCTGTCAGTACTACTGCCCCGCCCCGCCCCTGACGTCAACCTGCCAGCGGTACTGTCCCGCCCCGCCCCTGACGTCAACCTGCCAGTACTACTGCCCCGCTCCGCCACTGACGTCACCCTGCCAGAACTACTGCCCCGCCCCGCTGCTGATGTCACCCTGCCGTTAGTGCCCCCGCCCCGCCCCGCCACTGCAGTAAGTGCTGACAGTCTTCTGGTCTAGACTGTGTGAGGACCAGCCGCTCCGGCACAACCCAGACCGTCCTTCACGGGGTGTCACTGGGGTCGCCTGTCGCGCCTACTCCTGCGGCGCCTCCTTCAAGCACAAATTCTTCATCCAACTTGGGACACCTGGGGGCGTAGCTCTCTAGTGCAGGTGCTGCTGCCTGACCCCCCGCCCTGCCCCACTCCCCCAGCGTCATCTGAACCCCTACAACACCACCTGGTACCTTTCTCCACCACCTGTACCTCCGCAGCACCATCTGGCTTCACACTGCATCATGTGGTCTCCTTCATCGCCATCTGATCCCTTCCTGCACCACCTTGACCCGACCCCACCCCACCCCACCCCACGCCAAAGCATCGCCTGCCTCGCCCCAACACACGATTCCTGGGAGACGGAGGTATGGCCCCGTGGTAGGTGGGGGCCGAGCAGCCCAGCACGAGTGGCCACAGTAACGCAAGGGCCACCAGACTGGAGCAGAAGGCGGGAGAGAGAGAGAGAGAGAGAGAGAGAGAGAGAGAGAGAGAGAGAGAGAGAGAGAGAGAGAGAGAGAGAGAGAGAGAAAGAGAGAGATGGTGTACAAGGATGAGGTGGTGTAGACAGCTGGGGGGAAGAGCCAGGATGAGGGAAGCGAGATGAGGAACGGAAGAAGGGGCTGAACACCAGGTGAAGCTGCCTAGCTGGTCGGGTGGGATGTGGTGCAGAGTGTGATGGTGTGGTGGGTAAAGATGAGGGCAGTGGTAGGCAGAGGGTTGGTGGACGAAAGGTTCTCACCCTGTACTACAACTGCTGCTGCTCTACTACAACTGCTGCTGCTCTACTACAACTGCTGCTGCTCTACTACAACTGCTGCTTCTCTACGGCACAAAACACTTCACGAAGGACCACAGGCGAGCCTCGTCTGCCCCACCTGTCATGTCTTGCATGTAACCTGTCGTCTTCGTCACAACACTAAACCCTGAGCCTTCCCCCTCACCTGTCTGATCCGGGAACAGTGACGGGGTGCCGGCTTTGGACAGTGATGGGGTGTGGGCTGTGGACAGTGGCAGGGGTGTGGGCTGCGGACAGTGGCAGGTGTGTGGGCTGTGGACAGTGGCAAGGGTATAGGCTGCGAACAGTGGAAGGGGTGGGGGATGTGGACAGTGGCAGGGGTGTGGGCAGCAGGGAGCGGGGCGTGGCTGCCTCAGCAACCCAGACATAACAACCTTGTCCACCACCACACCAGCCGACCCCCCGCCAGGCTCCTGCCATCTTGTATAAGGAGCAATGCAGACCACACAGCTGCTCTGCAGACCACACAGCTGCTCTGCAGACCACACAGCTGCTCTGCAGACCGCACAGATGCTCTGCCTCACGGACCATCACTTTACCATCTTCACCCAGGTACAACTGGTGTGTGTGTGTGTGTGTGTGTGTGTGTGTGTGTGTGTGTGTGTGTGTGTGTGTGTGTGTGTGTGTGACCATCCCAGGAGCTATTCCCGACAGCCGACAGGGCAAGGGCGCGTGCTGCTCTCCTCCTTACAGTGAAGATTCCACCCCCACCAGACTGGCTGTTCACCCGACCATCACCCCTGTGGCACCCCACTCACGCAATCACCCCCAACCCAAGTAACGTCTGGGTCGTCCGGTCTGTGCCTGCATCGTCTACCCCAGGATGGACCATATCCCTAGGGGGTGGACCGTCTACCCCAGGATGGACCATATCCCTAGGGGGTGGACCGTCTACCCCAGGATGGACCATATCCCTCGGGTGTGGACCGTCTACCCCAGGATGGACCATATCTGTGATGTGGGCGGTCTACCCCAGGATGGACCATATCCGTGGTGTGGGCTGTCTACCCCAGGATGGACTTCATTCCAATAATGAATCACCTGCACCAGGGAGAACAATCTCCTCCAGGGAGAGCCTTCTACGGAGTGAACTGTCTCCTCCAGGGGAGAACAGTATCCCCAGGGCGGACAGGCTCCCCCAGGGGAGAACAGTATCCCCAGGGCGGACAGGCTCCCCCAGGGGAGAACAGTATTCCCAGGGTGGGCAGTTTCCATTGGGGCGGTCAGTCGCCTCCCCCAGGTTGGACAGTCGCCCCACAGTGGCCTATATTCCCAAGGGTGACTGTCCCCCCTTCGTCTTCCCTCCCCGGGGCAGGAAGCGCTGTCTACATAAAGGCCGGACACAATATCAGGCGTACATCAGTGTTCGTTAATGGCCCCTCCTACACTACCGTGCTCCTCCCACGCCTTAAACGACCTCCCGAGCTCCACCCACCAATTATGAAGACTTAAGAAAATTTTCGTTCAATACAATCACTAGCAAAAATTGTTCCCGAATGTTCCTGTGAGGCACACACATCCAGCCAGCACAGAACACATGTCACTTACACCAGCGTCTCCCACAGGAACATACGTATCTTCAGCTGTGTACAGGAGAGGTCGCGTCGCGCACGACCACCTGCAGGAGGACGACCCTTCCCCTCCTCCCACCATCAAGACCTGGGTCGGCTAAATATGAAATACGAATCTCGATTAAGAACATCCATCCTCCACTCCGTCCGTCCGTCCGTCTGTCCGTTCTGACGAGCGGTAGCACGACACTGGTACCAAGGCAGCTGAGGGTTGGGGATGGTCGTCGTCGTCAGCGCCTGCTGGTCGTCCAGTTAATTCGGGCTAATGAAGACGTGTGGGGGACCGTGTGCCGTGCTGGAGGGAAGTTTGTCTTCCTCGTACACGGTCAATATGGGCCAGCCTGCTGCTGTGCTGCTGCTGCTGCTGCTGTACTACGCGTACAGCACGAGAAGCACGACTCTTGAGGATGACAGCATGACCCTTGAGCACGACTCTTGAGGATGACAGCACAACCCTATAGCACGACTCTTGAGGATGACAGCACGACTCTTGAGGATGATCGTCCAACCCCTGAGCACGACCATGGCCGGGTCAAGGACTAGGTCATCAACCCAAGGATCGAACCGTCGTGCTCGGAGGATTAAAGTTCTCTTCTGCAGCCGGACAGCCACCCGAGGGATTACATCTAAGACAGAGGAAAAGGATTTCTGGAACCACAGACTCTCACTGGTCCCAGCCTACCACGCTCTGGCTCCAGCATTACATTAACCCTTGAGTACAGCATGATGACGTCAACCCTTCACTACCACGACCCAACCCTGGCCTGGCCTGGCCTACAAATGACATGCCATCCTTCTCCAGGGGAAATGATATACAGGGCAACGCTTTCCCAGAGAGAGAGAGAGAGAGAGAGAGAGAGAGAGAGAGAGAGAGAGAGAGAGAGAGAGAGAGAGAGAGAGAGAGAGAGAGAGAGAGACCCGGGCGGATGGCGTCCGTGAGTGAGCGCCCCCCACCACCACCTCCCAGTAATTAACTTACACCTGAGTGACCCCGTGACCTGACCCGTGTGATGAACACGGACACTGACATTACACAGAAACAGGCGCGGGTCAACAGCCTGGCCAGCGGGGGAGGGCGGAGGGGGGAGAGGAATGTTCCTGAAATGTTACGCTGAGGAAGAGACGGGAGGAGACCCACCCTGCCACACTGCTCCCCCGCCTCTCGTCACGTCTCCAGGTACACCTCATGACCGGGGCGGACTGTGTGGGATTACAGGCCGCTAGCGGTCAGCCGTCCACTGTACCCAAGACTGTAACAAAGACATGACGAGTGAGGGGACACCACTGGACTCTCTACGCTAGCTCCTGTAGGTAGGGAGGGAAGGGTGGTCAACACCAGCAGGTTCTGGTCGGTATACAGGCAAGACCCGGGAAATACTTCAACAACGTCCTCCTGGTTCCTTCCTGCACAAACGTCAACAACCATGTGTGGGACTGAGAGAGAGAGAGAGAGAGAGAGAGAGAGAGAGAGAGAGAGAGAGAGAGAGAGAGAGAGAGAGAGAGAGAGAGAGAGAGAGAGAGAGAGAGACGCTTCCTCAGACGAGGCCGCGACTACGAAAAGTCAGTGTAGGTAGTAACGTCGGAGTGTTTCCTCCAAGATGGGGTTCTGGCGCGTCAGCCGAGGTCTTAATGACGCCATCCTGGTGGAGGCAGGGAGAGCTTAACTCCCCCCCACCCCCCAACCTCACCTCCTCCTCCTACTATCATTGTGACGGACGGAATGTTGTCTGGTCGTACCCCCGCGTGGAGGGCAGTGGACAAGGAGCAGCGACACCTGTGTTGAGTTACCACGACATTCCCGGCCAACCGTCTGACCAATACAGGGGTCGCTAGTGACCAATATACAGGGGTCGATGGTGACCAATACAAGGGGCCGATGGTGACCAATACAAGGGGCCGATGGTGACCAATACAGGGGTCGCTAGTGACCAATATACAGGGGTCGATGGTGACCAATACAAGGGGCCGATGGTGACCAATACAAGGGGCCGATGGTGACCAATACAAGGGGCCGATGGTGACCAATACAGGGGTCGATGGTGACCAATACAGGGGTCGATGGTGACCAATACAGGGGTCGATGGTGACCAATACAAGGGGCCGATGGTGACCAATACAAGGGGCCGATGGTGACCAATACAGGGGTCGATGGTGACCAATACAAGGGGCCGATGGTGACCAATACAGGGGTCGATGGTGACCAATAGCATCGAGGTCAACCACATACAATCCCGCCACAGCCCCAACCGACCCCCCACAACACCCATCGTGGATACACTGAGAGACAAGGGTTAGGGAGCAACCAGGGAGGACCAGAACCCAGGTCACCTGATCCATGCCACAGGTCATCCTGCAGGTGGCACTTTACTCTGACAACACACTATTGTTGATACTGTGTGTCGTGAGGGTGGCATGGAAGGCTGTGGTACAGGAGGCTGTGGCACAAGAAAGTAGTACATGAGGATGTGAGGAGGGACGAAAGTACAGCAGACGTGGTGACATTAGCCAGGGTGGATGGTAGGGCCACCAGCAGGGCCCCATGCATAAACCATCACCCTTCCCTCCCTACCTCACAGTACACGACCCCCTCCCTCACACTACACATCCACGCCCCGAGGCTGGCCAAAGATCACATGCCACACTGCGACCGTCACCATAAGACCCCAAGATGACGAAGACAGCCTCTCTACCACACCACCACGCAGACGATTCAGGAGGGGGGGTAGCTTCTCCACCACACCATACGACCCAGGGAGAGGGAGGCGGCCTCTCTACCACAGCACCAACCACAGGGCCCAGTTTGGTAGCCTCTCCCCCACAGCACCAACCACAGGACCCAGGTCACAGCCTCTCCACCACAGCAGTAACCACAGGACCCAGGTCAGCAGCCTCTCCACCACAGAACCATCATCAACTTCGCTCGTTATAAAAAGGATCAACAAAAACCCTCACGTGATCCGCGAGCAGACAATGTTATACTGTAAAAGATGCAGTCGACCTGCAGGACAAAAGACCCACGTCAAGGAAGGCAATTTTCTTAAGTTCCTCACAAAATCACACGATGTCGGCCAATAGAAACTGGAGTGAAATTAGAGGATTGAATTACTTAGAGGAAATTACCAGGCAAGGTTTAACAGGGGATCTCAAATTAAAGTTGACTGCTGCAACGATACGCTCAAATGCAGCGGTATGCTGAATGGAGGGTGAGCATGCGAACATGACGGGACGAGAGAGGAAAAGACGCACCACACTCACTATCACACACGAGGAAAGCGATCACACACACACACACACACACACACACACACACACACACACACACACACACACACAGAGCTGCCTCCATCCACTCACTCATCAATGATTGATGAGAACCCTTTGCCAACTGGGTCATCCCGGTTTTGAATCGATGAGGAAGTGTGCCTTTCGACCTGTGTTTAGACACATCTTGGCGGCCTTCCACCTGCTGCAGCTCCGGCAGCGACTTGGTCAGGTGAGGGCAAAGGTCTCATCTGATGAGACAAATTCCTCGACTCACGCTGTGAATGTCATTACTGAAGCTTACGTCTCCTGGGGCGGGACGTGGCAGCGCCCGCGCCATGCACGGGTTCTCGCTGAGACAAGTCTTAACTACGTTACCCCCTGATGTAGGGCAGATGAAAACTGCTCATGTCGGTACTGCCTCTCATACCAGGTGACGGTGAGGGGGGGCCGGGAATCCCTCCCTCCTGTACTATCACTTCCCAGGGAATCTCTCCCTCCTGTATTATCACATCCCAAAAAAAGAGGAGAGAGAGAGAGAGAGAGAGAGAGAGAGAGAGAGAGAGAGAGAGAGAGAGAGAGAGAGAGAGAGAGAGAGAGAGAACACACTGATGAACACACACACACACACACACACACACACACACACACACACACACACAGTCTTAACCTGCTGACGGGGACGACCTCGCTGCCCGGGTCAGATAAGGTCAGTGCACCATGACCTTCACGACCGCCTGCTAGCCAAGCCCAGACCAACACTTGATACTTCCCAGTGGTCAGGCAAACTTGATACTTCCCAGTGGTCAGGCAAACTACCACTCAGTGGGAACAGTGACCGAGTCGAGTGCTATCATGGAGACCCCTGACCCAGCCAGCACACCTGTCCTCCAGCCCAGGCTCTCGAGAACCAGATCGTCAATCTGTGTGATCAGTGTCTGGAGGCGGTCCCCTCCTGCTGGGGAACTTGGGGGTGTGGGGTTGTGGGGGGGTTACCTGGACTGTGGGAGTCCGGTGGGACACTAGGTGGGGAGCCAGGGGGGAGGGGAGGGAGGGGGGGTAGTATCCAGAGGTAAGTGAGTCAGAATCAAACCGGCCGACTCACCTGGCCTTCAGTGTGAAGCACCCTGGACTCTCCACCTCACCCTGGGGGAACAGAGTGAAGCACCCTGGAGCCTCCACCCTACCCCGGGGGAACAGAGTGAAGCACCCTGGAGCCTCCACCTCACCACGGCAGACCACAGTCAGAGTGAGGCAGCTACAATACTGTTGTCCTGCCCCACACAACCATCTATCACCCCCCCCCCACCTCCACCACCAGCCCCAGTGGTCGTGGTGCGCCCCCCACCACCTCCACCAGCCCCAGTGGTCGTGGTGCGCGCCCCCCCCACCTCCACCAGCCCCAGTGGTCGTGGTGCGCCCCCCCACCACCAGCCCCAGTGGTCGTGGTGCGCCCCCCACCACCTCCACCAGCCCCAGTGGTCGTGGTGCGCGCCCCCCCCCACCTCCACCAGCCCCAGTGGTCGTGGTGCGCCCCCCCCACCTCCACCAGCCCCAGTGGTCGTGGTGCGCCACCCACCACCTCCACCAGCCCCAGTGGTCGTGGTGCGCGCCCCCCCCACCTCCACCAGCCCCAGTGGTCGTGGTGCGCCCCCCCACCACCAGCCCCAGTGGTCGTGGTGCGCCCCCCACCACCTCCACCAGCCCCAGTGGTCGTGGTGCGCGCCCCCCCCACCTCCACCAGCCCCAGTGGTCGTGGTGCGCCCCCCACCTCCACCACCAGCCCCAGTGGTCGTGGTGCGCCCCCCACCACCTCCACCAGCCCCAGTGGTCGTGGTGCGCCCCCCCCACCTCCACCAGCCCCAGTGGTCGTGGTGCGCCCCCCCACCACCAGCCCCAGTGGTCGTGGTGCGCCCCCCCCCCCACCTCCACCAGCCCCAGTGGGCGTGGTGCGCCCCCCCCCACCTCCACCAGCCCCAGTGGTCGTGGTGCGCCCCCCCCACCTCCAGCAGCCCCAGTGGTCGTGGTGCGCCCCCCCACCACCAGCCCCAGTGGTCGTGGTGCGCCCCCCCCACCTCCACCAGCCCCAGTGGTCGTGGTGCGCCCCCCCGCCCCCCAGGACAGCGGGTTATGGAGGGGGTGGGGGGGGGTTGGGGGGGTGTTAGGCATTGAAGGCTGGAGATACCGAGACTGGGGGTGGGAGGAGGGGGAGCCACCCATCCTCATTAATAACACACTGATTGTGGCTCCTCTCCCGGGAGGGGCGGTGGGGGGGGGGGAGGGGTTACGTGTGAGGGGGGGATAGGAGCTTCAGGGTCACGGGGGGGTGGGGGGGTGAGGGGGGGGGTGGGAATGATTCGAGGATAATATCACAATTTACTGTGAGGGAAGACGACGGGTGCCATCGTGTGCCGCATGGCGCAGCAGAACATGCTGCCTCATTACCCCCGGCCTGGGGTGACGCAGGGGGGGGGGGGATATACTTACGTCCTCCTCCCCTCATGCTGCTGGCCAATGGCCCCTGGTGTGAGCCTACCGTGGCCCCAGCCATGAAAGTACCGCGACCCATGGCCCCTGGGGCTCGCCCACAGCGACCCAGATGGACCGAGCTTAAAGCCACAGTCAGCCAGGGAGATGGTAGGGGCTTCACGGAGCGGATGGAGGGGGTTGGTGGGCGTCAGAGGATGGATGGTGGGTGTGGGCGGCTGAGGTGTAGGCAGGGCGGGCGGCTGAGTGTGTGGGCGAGCGAGCACAACCACCCACGACCTCTGGCTCGATTATCGTTTTTTTTAATGACTCGATTCTTGACGTTATGAGGAGCTGGTCCTACAGGGGAGGGGAGTGAAGAGATGACGTAGGGAGGAGAGGGGGAGATGTAGTAGGGAGGGGTCATGCTGTGGTGTGGGATCATGCTGTGGTGCGGGGTTCATGCTGTGATGTGGGGTCGTGCTGGATGGCTGGGGGGATGTGAATGTGATGCACGGGGAGCCACTCTCCCCTGAAGCTGGGGGATGTGGTACAGGGGGAGCCACACAGCCTGAGCCCGAGGGGAGGTAATACAAGAGTAGCCACGGCTCCCCAGAGACTAGGGAGAAGACCTGATGGTCTATGACGAGGTTACCTGCTGAAGGACAGTAGTATCCTAAAATCCCAGATACACAGACAAGGAGACATGAAAGATGAAGGTTCCTCCCTACCCATCACTGTAGGATAGAGTGACACACACACAGGGTAGTGAGGCAGGAGGTTCCTCTCCACCCATCACTGTAGGATACACTGACACACACACAGGGCAGTGAATCAGAAGGTTCCTCCCCACCCATCACAGTAGGATAGACTAACACACACAGAGTAGTGAAGCAGGAGGTTCCTCCCCACCCAGCATACCAGCCAGCAGGAGAATAACAAATAGTAATACTAATATCACGCAGGAGAAGATGTCTGGATATCACTGTGTGATCTACCGTCGGATGAGAGGCAACAATTTTGTCGCTACTCTCAAGAAAAGAAATGAATCCCAATGTGTACATCATATCAATCTTGTACATGATTACTCATCATCATTAAAGCCTATGTCCAGCGGTGATTTAATTGTACCGACAGTCCTCCACGTTTTCATCACACCTCTTCTCTTCTGACGTTATTTCTGGTCATAGTGACTCTTACTGACGTGGAGGAAACACCCGGAAAATAATCATTTCCTCACAGGTTCCTCGGAGTTCTTCAAATAAGCGACATCAGATCACCGAGTCTTTCCTCATAAAGTTTATATATGAAGGACGGCATTAAGTTTTGTTGCTAATCTCTGCATTCGTTCTATTTCTTCCTTTATCTCTGATGGAGTTTTATGATATGAAGAGCGTAATGGACTCTGAAGGTGGTGTGAATACTGGCTCTGTCAGAGTCCTGTGTGTCTCGCGCTGCCATGGAGGGAGACCACAGGATCGTGAGAATATCCTTCACGATGATGATACAGGCATGAGTGCCATCACTCGCCAAGAGCTGCTCGAGGGGGATTACCAAACACGCCACCACGGGATGAGGAGGAGGAATACAGAGGAAGGAGAGGGTCGAAGAGGGTCACCGGGGAGGTGGAAACACACGGCTGAACTCAGACAGAAGAATGAGAAGTTGAAGAGAGTAAGACTAGGTGAGAGTGTGGAGGGATGGGACCGTGGGAGGGAGCAGGTCTGCGCCTATCGTGGAGTAGGTAGCGGAGTCTATGTATGTCCCCCTCGACCAGCCACCTGCCAGTACACAGGGTACGACGTCAGCCACAGTACAGGACGCCTGCCAGGTACTGCAGCTCCTGGTGACGACAGGACCTGCTGTGGTGCTCATATGTAGCGTAGTGCCAGGGGGTGGTGCAGAACCCGGGGCCCTGGGCCAGCCAGCTACCTAGGCGGACGAAGGCCACGTCCTCTGCCGCCCTGGGGCAGGAAAGTACATAACACAAACCTGCTACACCCCCCCCCCTCGCCCTCCCTATAATAAGAGAGAGTGGCCGCACCTCTCACGTGAAACAGGTTGAAGACAGAGAGAAAAAAAATGATAGTGTAGGCAAGAAAAACAGTCAGTTCCCGGGGATATCCGCGGGGAAATGATGGAGGCGCCCTTCAGGCGTCTTCCTGGAGGTGCGGGAGACAATGCAAGGGACTTCCTGGGGCGGCGAGGATCCTGGCCACACAATCCCCGGAAGGAGGCGCTCACTCACGCCCAATACCTCATCCACTCACCTTTCTCTCACGATCGAAGTTTCCTTACAGTCAGGCAATGCCATGTACTCACCCCTGCCTAGTGCTCATCTGGTTCTGTCATGTACTTACCTTTGCCATGTACTCACCAGGATCTGCCATATACCCATCCCTGTCATGTACTCACCAGGCTCTGCCATATACTCACCCCTGTCATGCCCTAACAAGGATATGTCATGTACTCACCAGGCTCTGCCATATACTCACCCCTGTCATGCACTCACCAGGCTCTGTCATGTACTCATCCCTCCCATGTTGTCACCATACTCTGCCATGCACTCACCAGGTCCCGGCATGTAACACACCGCGAACAATGTACTACGGGAGGAGGTACTCACCCTGAGCAGATGCAGCAGACGCCAGCAGCAGCAGCAGGAGGGGTAAGTAGGCCCCTAGTGGTGCCCAGGTCGTCGTCCACACTGGCCAACACGACCTGCCCTGCGCCCCACGACGATAAGTACGACACGAGTTATTTACACCAGATGAGCCAAGCGACAGACGTGACTCCACCGACCACCACGAAAGTGACATGTTCTCCCTAACATGAGTCACGTTAGTTCTTGCTGCCTCACTTTCATCACAGTCGCTATCACTCATGTTCTGTACACACGGCTGCTCCCCAGTACTGTTTCTTAACACAGGATGACCTGAGTCCCAGCTGAGGGCGTGAGTATGGGCGAGGCGCCTGGTCCTCCTCTCACCAACACATTCTGCCCTCCCACTAACGCACTCTGCCCTTCCACCAACGCACTCCTCCCTCCCGTCGACGCACTCAGTCCTCCCAGGACGCGTCGCGCCCTGGCCCCCCATGGCCGTACGCGACCATCGCCCTACGCTGGCCTCGCCCATGTCTGCTGGGCCGGCCATGGCGGGCCTGCGGGCGGCAGAGGGCGTGTGGAGGGCCTGGGGCCAGCCCTAGAGGGCAGGTCACGCCGGCATGCTGACCCTGTGGGGAAGAGACAAGTGTGGGGTTAGCTCACTCTGTCACATTAGGCATAAAACTTTTATTGAACATCTTTATTACCCAGGTTCCTAAATACATATGATGATGATGATAATAATGATAATAATAATAATAATAATAATAATAATAATAATAATAATGATAATAATAAAAAAATAATAATAATAATTAATGATAATAATAATAATAATAATAATAATAATAATAATAATAATAATAATAACAATAATAATAATAATGATGATAATAATGATAATAATAATAATAATAATAATAATAATAATAATAATAATAATAATAATAATGATAATAATAATAATAACAGTAACCTATCATGTGTCCTGGAGGGCGACTACCACAGCTCCTATAAGCAGAGGGCTCGACCAAAGCGGCCCCGAAGGTAGAAAGTAATCAATAGGTGTAAATGTTTGACGGCGGCTTCTTCCTCCCCAGTGGCAGCTGGCCTCACCATCACTAGGCCTACTACCCTGACAGGGTCATGGTGCAGCCACTCACAACACCCCTTCCAAACCCACTGCTGAAACCTCTCCATATGAAACCCTGGCTTCTGAACCAACCGTTGATGACCACATCAAAGACCAGGCCATTCCACCCAAGGGTCGTGCTGACGTGCACCGACGTGCACCACGGTCGTACCGCCGTGTTCAGGGGATCAACTTCCGGGGAGAAGTCTCTGGGGTGTACACAAACACTACCTCACCAAGGCAATGTCCCGCCTCCCTCTGACAAGTTAAACACGTGAACAACTAGGTTATCGAGCGACCCCACATCAGCAGCATACATCATTTTACCAATATTCACCAAATTCAACAATGCTATTATATTAGTAGTGGTTTTGTATTGTATGAAATATCTTTATTAATGAAATTATTCTGTAACTAACAATGAACTACGATAAGCGTGCTAAAGGTATGATCAGATACAGCTTCGTTACAAGTAATGAACCAATGAGCGAACCCGGAAGGTTCGATATAGCTTCGTTAAAACCAGAGAATCACAATGAACGTATCCGTGTGGTTCGATACAGTTTCACAATAAACATATCCGAATGGCTCGATACAGCTTCCTTAAGAATAATGAACCACAATGAACGTATACAAGGGTTCAATACACCTTTCTTTTTAATAGCAATGAACCACAACAAACATGAACGGGACGGGGCGGTCGATAATGTATCGTTGGAATCAATAAACCAAAATTAACAAAAGCACGAAAGCGGGAGGTTCGATACAGCTCTATTGATGAAAATAATCCACAATTAGTGTATCCCCAGGTTCGATACAGTTTCGTTTAGAGGAATTAACCACGATGATATCCCGGGGCTCGATACAGTTTCGCTGTCACGAAACACACGCGTGTACAAGTTGTGAACAACCTGCCAATCAGCAGGTACTAGCAAGAGACGACTCAGTCACCAAGAACACGTGCACGAGCTGCTGAGTCACCAGGAACGTCCACGTGCGCTGCTGTCATAAGGCAACAGTGGGGTCAAGCCCTTGGACCACGAATGTTTACTGTGAGTCACCAGGTACACAAATGCGAGATGCTTGATGTCAACACAAACAGGCATTCTGGTTGAGCGTTGCCAACTACTTTGAAAAAAAAAAAAAAAAAAATATATATATATATATATATATATATATATATATATATATATATATATATATATATATATATATATATATTATCCCTGGGGATAGGGGATTAAGAATACTTCCCACGTATTCCCTGCGTGTCGTAGAAGGCGACTAAAAGGGGAGGGAGCGGGGGGCTGGAAATCCTCCCCTCTCGTTTTTTTTTTTTTAATTTTCCAAAAGAAGGAACAGAGGGGGCCAGGTGAGGATATTCCAAAAAAGGCCCAGTCCTCTGTTCTTAACGCTACTTCGCTAACGCGGGAAATGGCGAATAGTTTAAAAGAAAGAATATATATATATATATATATATATATATATATATATATATATATATATATATATATATATATATATATACAGAGAGAGAGAGAGAGAGAGAGAGAGAGAGAGAGAGAGAGCGGATGACCTAACACACGGCTCCTCTTTTTAAACCTCCCGTGATCACGACACAAGGGTCCGCTAAGTTCACCCTCACACTTGACTGCTCTAACGGCCAGAAACGTCGCCTGCTTCGCTTTAGGGCTGGCCAAATTACCTTTAATTATCCCGAAGTGGCCGTGTCACTGATAATTATATGAAACTTTCCGGCCAGGGCTCTTCAATACACGCAGAATGTGTGCTAGTACGTGACGCTTAATTAATGTTTCACAAAGTTTTCTCTCGGGTTTCCGATACTAAGTGAATCGACCCAGTTATTAAAGGCTTACTAATACCTCGCTGCTCTCTGAATAGCCAGCATTAATGAATCAATCAGGTTAACAATACCAGGCAGGCGGTACTGCTCTCAAGGTTTATTAAACGTTAACATTTATTTTCCGGATAATTAATAAGCAACACAGATGCCGATGACAGTACATGACGTGACGAGGCACAAGCTGCCGCGTTTAATCTTGCTTAAAATATAATATAAGATATACAATCGAGTTTCTTCCATATATCAAAATTACATATACGGTTTTTCCACATAAAAGAGAACTGAAATACGATGCTGACTTTACTTTTTAATGATAAAAATCGACATTATAAATCAACGGATGAAGATGTATTCTTTGACGGCAACGAACAGGAAAAAAAACACTGAGGCTTTTCTCTTGGAAGTGGCGAGGAGTCATGGCCTCCCCCCGGGACATGTCCATGGGGGGAACACCAAAGAGGCGTACGATGAATAAGCTTAATGTTAATTGGCCGCGTGTCATCCACGGGACGCCAGATGGCTCCACACTTGCCACACTGCATTATAGTAATTATTTAATTCCCATTCATTAAAATTCCAGTTCTTAAAAGCTGCAACTGAACGGGGAAAAAATTATGGCTTATAAGTACAGTATGCTACATGATATTTCTTGTTATTCTTTACAACCGCAGACAAAATTTTAATAAGAAAAGAGCGAGGTGCAACTCAGTGGCTCCGCGTGGGTGCGTCCAACACACACCCCAGGAAGTGGGAAGGAGCCACACCCTCACTTCATCTTCCAGCTTCTCCCAGATGATGGAGACGCCTCAGGAGGATCAGACAGGGAACATGAAGGTTCTTTAAAGCTTACTAGAATGTTGCTGGGAGTCGCCTCCAAGTATACACAAGGTTGACGACCCCAACGCCTAACCTGTCTGTCTGTTGATTATTCAGCAAGGTGAAGCTGAACACATATTTCCATGAACACGAACCTCCTTTACCACACATTCCCTCTCTTGCCGTCCTCATTCTTTTTACATCGTAACTAATATAAATATCACAAGCACGACGCCCCAATCCTACCTTTCCCTCCCCCTACGTTGCAAGATAATCACCCGCTTTATGGCATACACTTAAGGTCTACATGTCACCTTGCTAAGGTTATTCATGATGTAAACAGCTTGAAAATTATGCTTTTTTGTGTGGCCGTTCAGCGCATGTGCTTCCACTGCATGCAGTGCTATCACAAATATTTTGTTTTGTTTGACCTCAAGACTTCACGATCCGTCATTTACGAGTTTTTGTTTTACACGAGAGGAAGATTGGCTCCCGTAGGGTGTCATTACCTTCTTGTCTTTCCAGTGGCAAAAATGTTGATCACTGGTGTGGTGGCGACACGTTCACTGCTCCTTAACAACTTGACGACCGGCCACTTTTACTTCTTTACACCGGCGTCTGACTCGTCACTCATAACCCAACGTTTTTTTTACATTCATTATAACAAAAGACCAACTCCTGAACGATGAGTTTTTATTTACTGTTCCTGTGGGGTTAAAACTCGACTAATTTCTGACTGGACTGTTTGAAGAAGCACAAGTGGTTAAGACCAAGGGCATCTTGATGCGAGGCAGTAAGGGCGAGGGTGGATGCCTACGTCCGGGGACTGGGGACCAAAAGATCCTCACATGAATAGGACACTAGTGACTTGCAAAACAACACCCGGGACGCCTCTAAAAGTTTTTATATTTGATTTGCAGTGAAGCATGACTGGAATCCTGCGGTGCCGCGGGAGGCTCCGGCCCTGGATGTGGAGAGGGCAATGGTAACTCCTGTTGACGGCCTTTGGCTTATACTGAGGCCTCCTGAAGGATGGTAACTCCTACTTAATAAGCTGTGGCTTATACTGGGGGCCTGGCGAAGGATGGTCAACCGGTGCAATGAAGATCCGACTGATCGTATCACTTTGTGTGTCACTGTGGACGTGAGCAGGAGACGATCACCTGTGCCTCATAAGCTTCATCACTGACATTATTTGATGACCAGGTTGGACACGTCGTGGGGTCGGCTGGCTTCATGAGGACCTTATGAAAGACGAAGTAAAAAATAATGTGCCAAGGAGTGTATGGCGGGCACCCGGCAGCCCCAGTACCAAGGTATGGGGGATTAAAATGCAATGGGAGTTGGTGTCCCCCACTTTTTTTTTTCAAGAAAGCTTTACGAGAGAAAAAAGAAGTTGAACGGGAAAAGTAAAGTGAAGTATTACGAGTGTTGCAGAGTGTGAAGGTCTGGTGTAAAGTCATAAAGTGTGTGGAAGCTTTGTTGGTGTATTTCTGACGCCTTCGTCAAGTGCTCCCGGCATACTGGGTCCGCTAAGCTAGGCTAGGCTAAGAAATATTCATTACTGGACCTGCTAGGCTAGTCTATGCTAAGCTAAGCTAGGAACTATTCACTGTACACATCTGTGAATGAGTGGATCTCTGTCTGGGCTTTTAAGTCTCCGTGGCAAGCAACTGTTCCATGTTTAGGCCACTGTCAACATCTTGAGAACGTCTGTATTGTGTCTTCGTTGCTTTCAAGTTACCGGCAAACATTTTCTTACACTTGTCTAAATTATGTACCAGTTAGATACTGCAGTTTGGCATTTCTCCAGTGTACTACAGTATGCTCCACCTCCCCAGTTTCCGTCGCCACTCATGTTCCCCAAGTCTTCTCTCTCCCTCCGTATGTTCCTCACGTTCTCCTCATCGTCTTCGTTGCCTCCCGCGCCAGATTATAAGAGGCTGGCGAGGTGGCCTGAGGGGCGTCGACAGGAAGCTGAGGTCTGGAGGCGGGGTAAGGAAGGGCAGCCCCGCTCTACTGCTCCCTCTGCCTCATCAGGCATATCTGTCCTCACATGACGACGTTCCCTACACCAGATTAATAATAATAATACATACACATGTATACATATATCATATTATTATGATATATGTATACATGTGTATGTGGGTGGGTTGGGCCATTCTTTCGTATGTTTCCTTGCGCTACCTCGCTAACGCGGGAGACAGCGACAAAGTATAACAAAGACCATAAAAGATAATAGTACTAATGATAAAGTAATGATAATAATGATAATAATGATAATAATAGTGATGATGATGATGATGATAATAATAATAATAATAATAATAATAATAATAATAATAATAATAATAATAATAATGATAACAATAATAATGATAATAATAATAATAATAATAATAATAATAATAATAATAATAATAATAAAATAATAATAATGATAATAATAATCAATAATAAGTTTTACTGACTTAATTGGAGCCACAGACTGACAACGAGAAATACACACACTATGAACAGAGTCGAAAAACCTCGAGAAATATTTACTTAACAGTGCACACGACCAGAGCGGAGGTTAGTAGTAATCTATCACTGACGCTTACGATGATCGGGATGGGATTGATCTGGCTGTGATGGCGATATGCTACCCGGGGACAAGGGGATCTCGCGTGGCAGGAGGTGATGGTTGCGCGAATAATTCAGTAGCTTCTACGCGAAGTGTCGACCAAGGTTCAGATGGTGGGGAGGAGTAGTGTGTTCAGCAGGTAGACAGGTGGTGCAGGAGGGTCCAGCATGGCCTTGCAAGCCTTCTTCTTCAACGTTTATGCAATGCCTGTTGTGTGACGGTTAGGGAGACCTGGCGGGGTAAGCATACACAAGTTTGGTCAAGATGAAAGTAGTGTGGATGTTCTAGAACCGAGGCGCAGGAAGGCCAAGTGTCCTGGGCCGACGGAGAAAGTAGAGACGATAGCTGGAAGATCTTAGGGTGATAAGGGCGTGGTCCTTCCAACTTGAAGTTTATAGCGTCTAGAATGACACCGAGAAGCTTGGTGACCTGAACCACCTGGAGAGGAGGGCCTTGCGAGACAGTGAGGGGTAAGACAATGCTGGAAGAGTGGCTGATGTGCATGACTAAAGTCGCGGTCTGGTTGATTTACATGTAACTCACGGTGACCCAGTTCCCGAGGCTGTTCAAAAGGGTTCAGGAGATCAGTGTACTGGGGAGGAAACAGATGTCAATACGCTGACACCATCGTGCAATTGCATCCATGTGAGCATCATGTATATCACATATACAGAAAGGTCGCGTAGGATAGCACATGCTCTTCACTACACACTACCCGGCTCACTGGCATGAGAATACTCCAGGTGAGGGGTTGTGGCCAGTGTAACAACATACACTCGGGCTGTGTTGATAGCGCGTGCCGACCTGGTAGGAGCATGTGATGCCTACACGTGTGTCTATATACTCTCCGTGAGACCATAAGACATTCTCAGGGAACATTCTCCTCCTCGACTGCGCACATCTGTGGTTCTAGGTAAACATCTCATACAACAGAGTCCCGGAGAGAAGTTCTAATGGCAACACAAGTCAAGGGGAAATTTCTACTAGGAGCAAAAAATGTGATTCAATCTTGCGTTTACAGTTATGGCGGGGAAGACGAGCGTCATTACCTGGCGCGTGCTTCCTGCCTCACAGGCCCCCGTTTTCTGTGGGTGACCCAGAGGACACACTCGGAGCCGAGACAATGGTCGCCCTCCACCCACCCACCGGTGTCTGTTTACTTCGCCTCCTGGGGGTTTCATGGTCCACCCGGTGAGGCAGGTTCCTCTGGATTCCACGGAACGGCCGCCTCTCGCCTTCCCTGACCCCACGCTCGCACAGTCACACGACCGCAACCATAGATCTGCATCACACACATACCCGCAAGGCAAAGCACCAAGATTCCTCCCGACGTAACAGATCACAAGATTTACCACTATATGTTAATGCTGTTGAATTGCCAGGTCTACAACCTACGTACACCCCCACAGGGACCCGGGCCACTGGGGAGACCAGTTCTCCCCAGTGGTTCTACAGGTTAGGACGGTACTTAAGATAACATTAAGATAACAAACGACGCAGGAGTTCTTGTCATGGTTATCTCCCGCATACGTTCTGTACGTTTACTGACAGCAAACACTATTTGCATGCTTAGAGATATCAAGTTATCAATTAATTTATCAAAGTCTGCCTTCGGTTAGTTAATGCTCTTGCTCGTACAACCTTGTGACCTCACGTTTTACACTGCTGTCACAACCACAGTTAATGCATGTCATTATAGGATGGTTTCACCGTCGAGGTTCACACGGGTAATCACAACAACAGAAATGTTCACATCTTTCACAGTCTTCCCCGACCCTTCCTCACCACCGACCGACCTTAACCTTTTTTTTCCCCGCGACTCTTTCTGGCCGTCTTCAACTCTTTTCCATCCTCCTCGCCTTCTCCACCTGCCCGTCACAACCCACACGGACAGACCCCTCCCACCTGCCCGTCACAACCCACATGGACGGACCCCTCCCACCTGACCATCACAACCCACACGGACGGACCCCTCCCACCTGCCCGTCACAACCCACACGGACGGACCCCTCCCACCTGCCCGTATATATATCACTCACCACTCACTCTCCCTATGGTCCCCTCAGTCGCCTTGGGCCACCATACTCCACCTCCGGCCGCGCCAGAACGACCTCCTCCTCCTTCCGTCAGGACGTCCTTATCCCATTCCTCCCGCCAAGACGTTCCTCTCCCTCCGGGACGTCCTCCTCCTCCTCCCTCAGAGACGTCCTCCTCCTCCTCCTCCCTCCGGGACGTCCTCCTCCTCCTCCCTCAGGGACGTCCTCCTCCTCCTCCCTCAGGGACGTCTTCCTCCTCCTGCTGTCGGGATGTCCATCTCATCCTCGAGTCGTGACGTCCTCCTCCTCTCGCAGGGACGTCCTCTCCCTCATCTTCTCGACGGAACATCTTCCTCCTCCCGCCGGAGTATTCCTCTTCCTCATCCTCGCGTATGGAAGTCCTCTTCCTTTCGATGAATATCGTCTTCTTCCCGCAGGGATGTTTTCCTCTTGCAGAGGTCTTCCCTCGCCGGGACATCCTCCTTTTTGCCCTCCTACCGCCGGGACGTCTTCCCTTTCTTCCCTCAGGGACGTCCTCACACACCAGGTGAGTCAGCCGAGCCCTCCTGGCCCAGTACCTCCCTCTGGTGCTAGGGCCGAAGAACGCCTGATCATTCAGACTGTTTGGTCTTCGTCCTGTGACTCAGGCTCCTGTCGTCTCCAGGTCAAGTCAATAAAAGGCCTCCTCTACCTGGCGTGGGTTGTGCATGCTTGCGCAGCGGTGTTTGCGTCAGACAAACACACACTGCTCACGCTGGCCTGGCCTTCCTCTAGCTTGAGGGGTTCGCTCGTAATGACAGTGTGTGTTTAGGGCTTAATGGGCTCCGTCCACTGACCACCTCGAGTTACACTTGTCTTCCTCTCTGACACGGGCCCCTCTAAGTCCTCCTCCTCCTCAGCCCCCCCACCTAGCACACTCTAAAGCGCCAGTCTTCATATCCGTCTGTCCCTTACCTCCCACACACACACACACACACACCATCCTCACTCCCACCCTCATTCTCTATTCCCACCCAGTGCCTTCCACCCACACACCCTTCACTCCTACCGACCCCAGGCATTTCAGCGCCCCATTACCCACCCAGCCGCCTCACCCCGCCTCGCCCAACCCCATGTGGTGCTTCTCAGGAACTCGCCAGGAGGCCTCGCCGTGTAATGAGGGCGAGTCCCAGCCCCCACAAACGGTGTGATGGAGGCCGTTAAGTTTCTACCGGAGGGGGGGGGGGGGCACCACACACACACACACACACACACACACACGGTGATACACTCTCACTATGCTGGGTAAGTTTAACATAATATGAGGAACATGTCCACCTACCCGCGCCGCGCCTTGCTCTCAAAGTTTCCCACACACTGGTGAGGGCAGGCCAGGCCAGGCCAGCGCCCGGAGCCTTAGTACATTACCACACATATTGCTCAACTCACCTTGAACAAAGCCACCCCTCTCCCACCCAAAGCCAACCTCAGCTTCTTCCTCCGCCACAACAACCTCAGAGGGTTCGCTCCACTCTCTCCTACCCTCAACCTCAAGGAGGTCGCTCCTCCATCCTGCTCTACTATCCTGCCTCCATCTATATAGATTAGGACCTAAGGATAATATTACTGTCCTTCAGCAGATAATCTCGTAAGAGAAGATCAGGGTTCCTGTTACATGTCCTTCCCATGTATTCCCTCTCCCATGAATAACTTCAGGGGGTTTTCTCTCCCCGTCTTCCACAGCAGTGTGGTCCTCGCCACCAGGGGCAGCGTCCACCGCCGGCAGGCTGGTCTTCACCGCGGGCATCACATCCCGGCGGAGGTCAACAAGAACCAATCTGTTTCCTTCAGTGGGTCAGGTGTCCGCGGGAGAGACTGTGGTCTCCACAATGACGTCCCCTGAGCTGTGGGCAGTGAGTGATCCACACCGGACCGGGTCTTCACCTTCCCCACCGCCAGTGCGCCAAGCCATAGCCCACCTGGGCTGCAGGAGCAACAGGGCGGCCTGTAAGCGCACCGCCCCCCCCCCCCTCTCTCCCTCCCGCACGGTGTGCCTCCTGCAGGATCGGCGCCTTGAAGGAACGCCTCCCTGGGGTGGCCGGCTGGGCGTGACCGGGGCCGACCTCGCCTGCAGGACAAAGACGTCGTCGGCTACCGGCGGGAGGACGTGACAAAATTCAACAAATGCATAGCATACACCGTGGGACCCCCCCCCCCCCAATCCTCAGAGGAAGGCTAAGAGTGGGGGAGGGGGGGGGGGGGTGAACCACAAGAACCTAATGCCCCCCTCTTCATCCCCCGCCTCCTTGCCCCCTCCCCAATCAACTTACACAAATAGCCATATTTTTTCTCACGATGCCAAATTGCCTCCTGCGAACGCAATAATTTTTACACCTGGATTATAGTGATTGTGTTGCTGGCGATGAAGGCGCAGGTCTGGCCCTTCTCGGCGTTGTGTCCGCTCTCAGGTTGTGTTGAGGGGTTCCTTGTGTTGTGTTGTCCTTGTGTTGTGATGGTCTCTGTTGCTGTCTTGATACCCTGCATATCTGATTTTTGTGCCAAATCAAACATAATGGTTCTGTAGCTTCACCTAAATCACGACCAGGGAAACATTTTAGTAATATCAAATATCAATGGATAAGCTGGTTCAAGACGACACCATCTCAGTCACGTATTTTCAACTTGGTCAGTCTTTAATTGTCTGCCTCTCCACCAGAATATCCAGCAGCAGAGATGACAGTCTGGGTTTTCCCTCACACTCGCCAGTAATTTTCCATGCCAGTGTCTTCTGCTCTACTATCCAGTCTCCGTCTGTTGTGGTGGGCGGGAAGGAGCTTTCTGCTCTGCCATCCTGTCTCCATCTATGTAGGCTCAGAATATTACTGTCGTGTACGTGAGAACCTCGTCACAGATCATCAGGGCTTCCGTTATCTGTCCTTCCCATGTACACGTAATCATCCGTCCCTCACAATACTGCCCCACCCTCACAACACTGCCTTACCCTCACCCGTCCCTCACAACACTCCATCACCCTCACCAGTCCCTCACAACACTGGTTCACCCTCACCGGTCCCTCACAACACTGGTTCACCCTCACCGGTCCCTCACAACACTGGTTCACCCTCACCGGTCCCTCACAACACTGGTTCACCCTCACCCGTCCCTCACAATACTGCCTCACCCTCACAACACGTCTTGCCTCCAGGTCCCCGCCACCGTAGAGAGGCCGCGCCCCGGAAACACAGACGACCCACAAGTGTGACAACAACCAACCCTTCCTGCTGCCTCCCGTTTCTCCCCCTCTCCCCCCCCTCCCTTCTCCTCGTCCTCATCCCCCTCGCTTGCCCTTCCTTCTTCTCTCCACGACTGCTTCCCTAACCCGCGCATTCAAATGTTTCCCAGCCCTACCAAATCTAGCTCAATTAGAGGTACCCTAAGCCACCCAAAACACCCACTGAACCTCATTAAGTTAAAGGTACCCCAGCCACTCACTTTAACCCCAAGACATCCCCACTTCCCTCACTTGAAGGTCCCTCAAGCCCCCTTCTTTGTTCCCCTCCTTGCTGTTCCTTCTGATCGCTGGAATGTCAAACTGACCCCCTTAACCAGCCGAGCAAGACACCTCCTCCCTTGTGCCTGCTGCCACGCCCTCTCTTGCTAGGCCGCTAACCTTAGCTAAGCTGCCCCCTGACCTGTGCCGCCCGCCTCGGCTGCACCCACCATCTCAGCAGAGCCTCCCATCCTCCTTACGCCGATGAATCCAATTTGTTAACTTGCTCAGCCATTCTCCTCACTCTGCCACCGTCACGCAGCTCACACCAGCTATCTTGAACTATGCTCACTTGAAATACCTCACACCCGACGACCTACGCCGCCCACTCCGTGTCACTGATGGCAGCCGTGGCACCCACAGTGGGTGGATGGGTAATGAGGAGCGGGTGGTGGTGGTGAGGAGGAGGAATAGTGGGCGGCATGGAAGCGTAGCGAGGGGGCGGCTAGAGCCCCGCCCTCCACCACTATGTAATTATAACAGATTTAAGTGACGGTAGAGGCAGGTCCCCGCCATTAACATACCCACGGCACCGCTTTTTCTCGGCCACTCTCGTGGCAATACTCTAATTACAGCCACCATCACACTATTTCACCTGCTGTAGTGGTTAATAAGGTGCGAGGCGCCGGTGTGGGATACTGACTCAATGTGGCAAGTTCCGGGGAGACTCAACACACTCTACATTACACTGACTTATCCCGACCCATTAATGGTTAATGGTTCTCCCCCATTGAAATACCGCGCGACTACGTCTTGTAGTGATAAATAACTCAAGTTACAACAGAAAACAGACACCTGACCATGACCTGAACAACTGTACAACTCTGGCACCGATATAAACATATTCAATGCAGACAAACGCAGACTTGAACAGGTCCAGCGAACATCCGGTGACGGTCGCTGGCAATGGTTGCCGCCAGACTGGTTTGTTTATCTTAGAATTAAAATATTCAGGAAAATTGAAATTCTATTTGTCAGAGTTGGTGAGACTTCACAGAGGCTTAATGATATGCAAGTGGGAAAGGACAGACAGTGGGCCATCAGCTTCTGAAGAACATTTAAGTAATCTGGTTGTGGTTGCATGAACTGCTATTCTTTCATGTTAAGACATGCCCTTCCCTGCGATCGACATGATATTTCAAAAAGTTTATATCCCGAACACTAAGCTACTCTTCATAAAGCCATTTCAGCCACTAGTGTGTGGTATAAAAATATCGCTCCTCCCATAGTTCTTTTCAACACATTTTCCACAATTTCCCGCTTGTTTACAGGCGCGAATATCCCATCCGCCACAGCCTGACGAGATTGCCGTTGTATCCCACACTATTTGCTCTCAATGGTCATGCAATACCTCCATAACGCTAGGATCAGAGCCATATCATTACCATTATTCACTATTATTATAGTTTATTATCATTATCATTATCATCATTTACGCAAGGATTACTTAAATGGACTCCTAAAGCCCTACGTTTGCGCTTTAAGCGGGAGCAGGGTAAGGTGTACTCTTTTGAGACGAGAATGACTTTGACAACTATATACTCTTTTACGTCTAGACAATGATACAGCTTTGCAGAAGGTGACTTCTTGCACGAGTGTGGCTACTTGCAAGAGGCTCTCTCTCTCTCTCTCTCTCTCTCTCTCTCTCTCTCTCTCTCTCTCTCTCTCTCTCTCTCTCTCTCTCTCTCTCTCTATTGGAAGGCATTCTGATATATATATATATATATATATATATATATATATATATATATATATATATATATATATATATATATATGCCGCTACTTCAAAATACAGTGCTATTGTCATGACATATAAGCCAAGTGATATACAAATGACATCTTCACAGTGTATATGATGAGTTATTATACCAACCATCATGATGAAATGGAGGGAGAGAGCCCTCCTTACTTCCTCTCATTACTCGCCAACTGGAGCAGGACGAAACACTTATCAACACCACACCCCCAGTGCAAACAGCAGCAGGAGCCAGCAACATCCCCCCGCTAATGGAACACCTCCTCCAGTAGCGGGGCAACACCACCTTGTAATGTTGCCGAGAGAAAAACATAATGTTGTTTATGAGTGTAATCTGACACGCCAGTCATGATGGCTCGTTTACCTTCCCGACCCTGGCTTCCCTCCCGCCCAGCCCCTGGTGATCTGATGGCTCGTTTACCTCCTCGACCCTGGCTTCCCTGCCGCCCAGCCCCTCGTGATCTGATGGCTCGTTTACCTCCTCGACCCTGGCTTCCCTCCCGCCCAGCCCCTGGTGATCTGATGGCTCGTTTACCTCCTCGACCCTGGCTTCCCTCCCGCCCAGCCCCTGGTGATCTGATGGCTCGTTTACCTCCTCGACCCTGGCTTCCCTCCCGCCCAGCCCCTGGTGATCTGATGGCTGGGTTTCCTCCCCGACCCTGGCTCAACACCCAGCCCTGGTGACCCGCCAAACATCATACGAGATACAGATCATCTGACCTGAGTCCTCACTAAATCCATCTCTTCATCACGTAATACATAACTGGGTAATAAGCTTGCATTCATTTTAAGACGTGGCTAAGTCACAAGCCTGTCCTCTAACATGCCTGTCTACTCATTATGGCGACGCATTTCTCTACTCCATCTACCAGTTACAGTCATTACACGTAGTGGTCCCAGCTGAACCTGTCTCTAATCGCTCCACTCTGGTATGATGGTATTCCGTTCTCTCCAGCAATTAGACGAATCTTTGGCTTTTCTTTTTTTTTTCCCCTCAGACAATTGAAGTCGATCTAGACTTCCTGTGCCGCAGCGGTCGACACACGAGACTGTTGCTGTCAGTGCCTGGCATGCTGACATCTTCCACAGACCAAAGACTAGTAAAAAAGAAATACTCGTGGAAGACGTGGAAAAATCTGCACATTTCGAGACTCGTTTTTTTGTTATTGTTTTGTGGTTGATGCCGGGGTATCGGGGGAGATGATCGCCACGATAAGATAGGGAGGAACCCAGGGGGAGCGGGAGACATGAGTGGGGAGGTGGAGGTGAGTGTGGCATGTTAACATGAGTGGGGAGGTAGAGGTGAGTGTGGCATGTTAACATGAGTGGGGAGGTAGAGGTGAGTGTGGCATGTTAACATGAGTGGGGAGGTAGAGGTGAGTGTGGCATGTTAACATGAGTGGGGAGGTAGAGTTGAGTGTGGCATGTTAACATGGGTGGGGAGGTAGAGTTGAGTGTGGCATGTTAACATGAGTGGGGAGGTAGAGGTGAGTGTGGCATGTTAACATGAGTGGGGAGGTAGAGGTGAGTGTGGCATGTTAACATGAGTGGGGAGGTAGAGTTGAGTGTGGCATGTTAACATGGGTGGGGAGGTAGAGTTGAGTGTGGCATGTTAACATGAGTGGGGAGGTAGAGGTGAGTGTGGCATGTTAACATGAGTGGGGAGGTAGAGTTGAGTGTGGCATGTTAACATGGGTGGGGAGGTAGAGTTGAGTGTGGCATGTTAACATGAGTGGGGAGGTAGAGGTGAGTGTGGCATGTTAACATGAGTGGGGAGGTAGAGGTGAGTGTGGCATGTTAACATGAGTGGGGAATTAGAGGTGAGTGTGGCATGTTAACATGAGCAGGGGGATCTGATACCACAGGGACTACATCCTGGCCAACGGTACACCGGAAGAAGGTACAGGGACACCAGAACCAACTGGAGAGAGAGAGAGAGAGAGAGAGAGAGAGAGAGAGAGAGAGAGAGAGAGAGAGAGAGAGAGAGAATTTGTTCACTGGTGATCAATACCAGACCGATACGAGGATCGCCCCGGCCCCACACAGAGCCTGGGGGTGTATGCGGGAGGGAGGGGGGGGGGTCCACCTGGGGTGAGGGGTGTCCCAGTAACCTCCCCAAGGCTGGAGTCCCAGCTGTGGGAGGCGCACGTGTTCGAGTGCTAGTAACAACAACTGTAACAGGTGTTCATATGACTCCTACACTTACGACCAGTCATGTGTGTGTGTGTGTGTGTGTGTGTTCCCGTCTGCCCACCTCACTACATCATGTCAGTATGTGCTTGTACATCTGTGCAAGCAATATAGCCTATATACGTGTATATAAACAAGACGAGTTACTAGCTGTATGTTGTGCAGAGGTTAGCGTCAGGTATTGTACAATGACCAATACAGGAGCCAGCAACATTCTATCAACTCAGTCTGAGAATTCAGTGTTGGGAAGGTTACTATTACGATGTGGGGTCTGTCTCGGTAAATTATCAACCCAGAGTCCTAATTTGCCAGATTTTTTCCTTGCATATATATATATATATATATATATATATATATATATATCGTTTTATTGTTCAAGATTTTAATCATAGACAATAATATATACTGTTTATTTTCTTAAATAATATATTTTTGTGGTAAAATGCCCATCTATCTGTCCATCTATCTATCTATCTAACAGTCTATCTATCTGAGGTGTGTCTCCACAGTCACAAGCGACAGGAACCTTCCAGACGCAGTGGACAAATAACATCAGCAACATTTTTTTTCGTTGCGTTCGCTGGCGCTGTGCACACAGGGATCACTGATGGCCGCTAATCTTCCAGCTCAGCCAACCTTTCAACCTCAAAAAATCAGAACCCAGCCAACCCTTCAACCGGAAATATCAGCTTCAATATCACGATACTTTCCACTGCCAGTTCTCCACAGCTTCAGTAACCACTGTGAAAGGACTGGCCTCGTTGTACGTCAATACTTTCCCTTGTCTTCTCTTTCTTCCGTTTCATAATTCTCTCCATTTTTCAATCAAGGTCCGGCCTTGATGTGGACGTCTGCCCGTGACTGGAACCTTCGATATAAAGAAAAAGAAAACAAAAACTCAAGTTCACCTCTCCACCAGCGAGGCTGATGGGCCGCCAGGCCTCGCCCATCCGAATTTTATGCTTCATTCAAACAGAACTTACAGCTGACACATCGAGAAACCACGAAAATGGTTTATAACTAAATACATTATAAAAAGAAAACATTGAGGAAGAAGACGTGTTATTATAACGGTATACACAAGA
Organism: Panulirus ornatus; assembly: GCF_036320965.1. Taxonomy (NCBI): domain Eukaryota; kingdom Metazoa; phylum Arthropoda; class Malacostraca; order Decapoda; family Palinuridae; genus Panulirus; species Panulirus ornatus. Next base: position 67,544,659 of record NC_092235.1, read on the forward strand.
CGTGTTAATACAACAGTATACACAAGACGTGTTATTATAACGGTATACACAAGACGTGTTAATACAACAGTATACACAAGACGTGTTAATACAACAGTATACACAAGACGTGTTAATACAACAATATACACAAGACGTGTTAATACAACAGTATACACAAGACGTGTTAATACAACAGTATACACAAGAACGTGTTAATACAACAGTATACACAAGACTTGTTAATACAACAGTATACACAAGACGTGTTGATACAACAGTATACACAAGACGTGTTAATACAACAGTATACACAAGACGTGTTAATACAACAGTATACACAAGACGTGTTAATACAACAGTATACACAAGACGTGTTAATACAACAGTATACACAAGACGTGTTAATACAAGAGTATACACAAGACGTGTTAATACAACAGTATACATAAGACGTGTTAATACAACAGTATACACAAGACGTGTTAATACAACAGTATACACAAGACGTGTTAATACAACAGTATACACAAGACGTGTTAATACAACAGTATACACAAGACGTGTTAATACAACAGTATACACAAGACGTGTTAATACAACAGTATACACAAGACGTGTTAATACAACAGTATACACAAGACGTGTTAATACAACAATATACACAAGACGTGTTAATACAACAGTATACACAAGACAAGGGGGCGACTGACAGGTAATTGCGGAGGTGGTCGACAGTGACAGACGGTCTCTGGTCCTTCTGAAGCTTTTATCAGCTTCATCTGGTCCAGGAGAAGGAGTGTATTCATGTAACCCGCGCCAGATCGGGGGATGTGTTTTTGTGAGAAGAAATGCGGTTGTCAGGTGGAGGAGGAAGCGGCCAACACGCCAGGGAAACTATGAACAGATATGCAAGTCGCGGACGGAAGCCGCTCACCACACAGGGAGGCACGGACGCCATGGCAGAGGTCATGTGTATAAAACTCGTCAGTCTTGGTCCATCGCAGCGTTGACCTGAGAATTACGGGTCTTACGTACGACCTGTAATTCCATCTGGCCTCGAGAGAAGCTAACCCTGATTCAGGAAAAGCAATACGAGTAGACTAAGCGAGATTCAGATTGTGTTGTGACTCGCCATATTGACGTAAATTATTCTGCATTTTTTCCTTCATTTGACTCGTATTGTCTTTATCTTTCTCGGGTTTAAATTTGATCTTTTTCGAAACCAAAGTGACACTTGACAGCTGAGAGAAAGTTGCGGAATATTCTCGACGAAGCTTGAAGGTTAGGTTAGGTCTGTGGTAGTTGTGGTGGTGAAGTGGTGTTGGTGGTGGTGTGGTGAGCCGAACATGAGCAGCGTCGGTGATGGTCTTGAGGTAGTTACGTCTGCCGTAATCATCAGCGGTTACTTTATCGTGCACCTCATGTTCACCCTTGTGGGCGGGAGCGCCAGAGGATTACAGAGGTCACGGAGTGTCTTCGTCAGACGCAAGCGACTGGGTAATGATAACACTTTGCTGGTGCAACGTTGGTCAATGACAACATTTGATGGTTCTACCACAAGGCTGCCTCATATACTAGTAGTGACCACCATCATCAACTGTTAGCTATCAAACCATCAACAATAACATCAACAACATAGTTGTGTGTTATTTCTATGTAGTGTGTGTGTGTGTGTGTGTGTGTGTGTACTTACCCTAAAAGGTTCAATATCTTCACAGTGTAAGACACAATGTTCTAGTGTGTGTCCATGTCCATGGCCACACGCCTGACATTTCAAACGACTAATGTTTTCACAAAATCTAAAGCATCATGATAACCCACCTTGCAGCCTACCCATCTTAATGCTCCCTCCACACACACACACACACACACGCACGTTGTACCTCACACATATCGTTAGGACTAAATGGATCTGCATCGCCTACATGTACTCTTCCTCTTACTTCCAAAACATCTGCTTCTTCCCTGAATGCAGTTCTTAAACTCCAGACTGACAACCCGTCACTGTGCTCAACATCCTCTTTACCAAGTACAAGTCTGGCTGAGGCGTCAACTCTCTTATGCTCCTGGACACGATTTGAATCTCTCTACCAGCAGTGCTGGCACGTGTGGATCTGGCCTCACAGACAAGGATCTTACATTCTGGTCTCAGGGTATAAAGAGCAAGTAGTGAGGACTGGATGTCAGAGATGGTTACCCTCTCTGTCGTTGAAGTTTCTGCAAGCTCAGGAGCGATGAGTAAGGCGAGCAATGCAGTTTGTGAGTTCGATGTCCAATTGTATATTTTAACAATCTTCTCAGTTACTATTTAGGCTGGATCACAATGGCAGCAGTTCCGTGCCTCCCAATGGTAGAGTTGTGAGAGCCGTCAGTACAGATACTCTGTATTACGTCGTCTTCAGTGGGGAGAATCTGTGTGTGCGTTGCAAGAGCAATGGCTTTGGAAACCTTTTCGAAGAGGAAGGCTTACAGTGATCATTTCCCTGGGTAAGTAGGCTGGCATGGTGACGTCTGCCTGAGAGGCAGTAAATGTTGCAGCTTCCTGATGCTGTGCACTTCTCCAGCCACCATCCTGGACCTCAGGGGGAAAAAATGAGAGGAAAAAGTCACGTGCGTGAGAGAGCGGCCGCACAAAATCTTGCACCACCACCGACCTCTCGAGATTTGTCTTCGTGTTGGAACTTCGTGGCTTCCAGAGGTGTGTGGAGGATGCGCCCTCACCCAGACCCCCGCAGCGACTGGACCTTAACGGAGGCTAATGAGCCTAACACACTGGCTATCCAACCTGCAACGCAGCCATCAGGGAATATCTTAACAGAGCGAGTCAGCCTATCATAGCGGCTACACTGCCTGCAATACAGATATCATAGTCAAACAGTTGTGGGTTTAACACAGCGGCTACACTGCCTGCAACACAGCCACCAACATAAAGTTTAACATGGCCGAGTGAGTCTAAACTTGTGGCCACAACATGCAGCCGTCATGATCATAATCACGTCCTTCCCCGGGCTGGTCATGACTCCAGCACCTCAACATGTTCCCCTCCACACCCACTATACAATACGGCTTATTCAAACCTACTTTTTTTTTCTTGTCGTGTTGTTAAGTAGCGTCACGACACAGTCACTGGGTGTGAGCGGCACCAGCTGCTTTACGAGGTCAACACAGACGTGTGGTCTGGAAGCACTGCCTCTTCCAGCACCCTGGAACATGGCAGCCGGTCCGCAAGGCTGACCCAGCAGTCACACATCAGCAACTCCAGGTCACACACCTTATTTATAAACCAGGCGTTCAAACCTCACAATCAGCTCGGGAGGTTAACTCGAGGGGAACGCAGGTCATTCTCTAATGTCAGACGTCAGTGGCATTATATCCAATTCTTCGTGGGAAGAATCTAATGTTTTTCTCTTGGCCACCACACTCGGCGCCTGGCGTCCCAGACTGTCCACATTTTTCCCCGTCCTGATCAAATAATAATCTTGGCTCATTACTTCCCCGGCCGCTGGAAAAAGTCATTTCCTCTGCGAGACGTGTTCCAGCGGCCACCCTTCCCTTAGGCTTGTTCTTCCAACACACAACACAGACCGATTCTTTTGAACGAGTGTATAAACCTGTGTTGCGAGGTGGGTGCTGGGGGCGCCGCCAGGGGGCAGCTGTGGTGGCTGGCCCGGCTCCTCCACCTGCAGCGCATCACGAACACCCACTAAACCTACTGCCTAATACACATTACACTCCACTCAATGTATAGGACCAGAACCTAACCTCCATTGCTCACCCACGTACTCTTCTCATGTGGTCTCTCTCTCTCTCTCTCTCTCTCTCTCTCTCTCTCTCTCTCTCTCTCTCTCTCTCTCTATTATACTTGATCGTCGTTTCCCGAGTTACCTATGTAGCACCACGAAACAGATGAAGTAAAACCATCCTCTCATAAACACGTACATTTTACTTATTCATTATACTTTGTCGCTGTATCCCGCGTTAGCGAGATAGCGCAAGGAAACAGACGAAAGAATGGCCCAACCCACCCACATACACATGTATATACATTCTACATATATATATATATATATATATATATATATATATATATATATATATATATATATATATACTTGCCAGCGCCACCCCGCCCCACTGGAAACAGCATCGCCACCCCCTGCGTCAGCGAGCTAGCGCCCGGAAACGTACAAATGGCAGGAGGCCCATAAAAGCGGTCCTTTGGATGCAAATGATATTGATAATAACAGTGGTCGAACCTGGCGTGTGTGTGTGTGTGTGTGTGTGTGTGTGTGTGTGTGCACTGACCACAGAGAGCCCACAACCCACCTCAGCAACGTGCCCTATAGTCAACCATGTAAGTGTTTTATACTCGAGTTTCTCCAATGCCTGTAATGTCTTGCCTACCCCACATTGTGGTCTGTATCTTGCTCACCCCACACTGTGGGCTGTATCTGGCCCCCACCACACTGTGGGCTGTATCTTGCCCCCACCACACTGTGGGCTGTATCTTGCCCCCACCACACTGTGGGCTGTATCTTGCACACCAGACAGTGTGGACTGTATCTTGCACACCACACAGTGTGGACTGTATCTTGCACACCACACAGTGTGGACTGTATCTTGCACACCACACAGTGTGGACTGTATCTTGCACACCACACAGTGTGGACTGTATCTTGCACACCACACAGTGTGGACTGTATCTTGCACACCACACAGTGTGGACTGTATCTTGCACACCACACAGTGTGGACTGTATCTTGCACACCACACAGTGTGGACTGTATCTTGCACACCACACAGTGTGGGCTGTATCTTGCACACCAGACAGTGTGGGCTGTATCTTGCACACCAGACAGTGTGGACTGTACGTGCACACAACACAGTGTGGACTGTATCTTGCACACCACACAGTGTGGACTGTATCTTGCACACCACACAGTGTGGACTGTATCTTGCACACCACACAGTGTGGGCTGTATCTTGCACACCAGACAGTGTGGGCTGTATCTTGCACACCAGACAGTGTGGACTGTACGTGCACACAACACAGTGTGGACTGTATCTTGCACACCACACAGTGTGGACTGTATCTTGCACACCACACAGTGTGGACTGTATCTTGCACACCACACAGTGTGGACTGTATCTTGCACACCACACAGTGTGGACTGTATCTTGCACACCACACAGTGTGGGCTGTATCTTGCACACCAGACAGTGTGGACTGTACGTGCACACAACACAGTGTGGACTGTATCTTGCACACCACACAGTGTGGAGGTGTAAATAAAATAATCGAACTACCATCAACACAGTTCTGACGCGCCACATGTTAGTGACGTGAGCAGCATCAGTTATAAATCATTTTCGTTATTCCCGACGTTACCCGTGCCTGCCCGGGTCACCCCTGCTCTCTTCCTGTCACCTGACCCTGGATTCAATCCAGCTGTTCATCCAACCCTAAGGGTTGGTACATAAAATGGGTACCTACCTCAGGCCAAGGTATATATATCTATTCATTTATTTGGTAAACATGTATCACATGTTTACCAAATGGCGTCCTAGCTTCGTCTCTTCGTTGTATATCAACTAACTGTTATATTTCTCTCTTGTGTCTCCCCTGTTGATGTGATTATTACACGAAAGTGCACTTGGGAACTTTTCGTGTTTCATTTTCCCCGTGGACTCATAGGAATATCTTGATCACGCGCAAAATTGTGATCCTTTCTAATATATATATATATATATATATATATATATATATATATATATATATATATATATATATATATATATATATATATATCGTTAATGAGAACGCCTTGATTAAGGCCTCAGTTGCCCGTACCGTCGCAGCTAACATAAAAAAAAGTTACTATCATGACCCGCCAATTACGAAATTCCTCGACTGTTATTTTCAGCCGAATGGCTGGTTGAATTCAATACAACGTTCTTTATCTATTTATTGATTTATAAACATACAGTGGGGAGCGGCAGTCAGTCCGGGGGCGACAACCATGACTGGTGCCACTGACGCTGTCCTCAGTTCATCACACACACACACACACACACACACACGTCCTCAGATAAACACTATCAGCAGGTCAGCTGGGAGGTCAATTAGGAGATCACACACATCACCAGTCCCGCACAGAGCCGCCCTGTCCATGGTTCTCGAGACGCAGGGCCAGTCAGTGCCTGGCCAGGCTGCCCGAGTGTCGGGTGGCACTGGGTGCCACACCTCCTGAGCCGTGTGGACAGAGGACGACTTTGTAGAGGGCCTGGCATTCTCCCTGACCCCAGGCTGACCCCCATGGTAGAGAGGGCGCGACACCCGTCTGCCACGCTGGCTTACACCAAGTCTCAACACCTCACACAGCCACACATCCTACACCTCCTCCAGCTGCCATCACCAGCTGCTACTGCACCAGGCGGCGTCCCCCCACTCCCTCTCGCTGCGGTGTGTCACCCCGTGGCTTCCAACGCAACGTGGCCTTCCACTTCGGTGTGTCCCTCAACACGTGCTTCATCACCACGTGGTCTCTCCGACCCATCATAACGTGGTCTCTCTGACCACTTGTTACGTAGCCCTCACCACATGACCTTGCACTGCCCGCCCCTGCCCTACAGCAGCCGGCATCAGCGAGGTCACCACGGTGCCTCACAGTGCCCGGAGCGGCGGCGTCCGCGTCCGGGTCGATCTCAGGTTCCGGGCCCCAGCCTGCCCGCCCGCTGCCACCCTGACCAGGCCAACATTATCATTAAGACGGAGGTGGTTCCGTCCGGGGAACAACTCGTCAAATTAGCTGTTAAAAGACCGCGCTGGGCGGCCAGTACCACCCACCCATCCCCGCCCCAATGGCCACGCCTATTTCCTAGGGGCGGTCTGGTGTGTGTGTGTGTGTGTGTGTGTGTGTGTGTAAGAGAGGGAGAGCGACTAGAGCACCTTCACCGTCTGCCATTTTACTTTTCAGTTCTGAAACATTTATTGTCTAGGTAAACACAGATAAAGCATTTCAGTGAGAGTCTGGGTGAAGGGCACATGTCTAGCGGTAGGTGGACGCCAGTATAGAACGTACAGTGGGCACAGTGCATGGAGAAAGGAGGATGACAGGAGGGCACGAGCGGGAGCCAAAGGGGGGCATCTCTCCTCCCGTCAGGAGGGAGGAAGGTCTAGGATACATCAAATACATAATGACCATCTACACCACCTCCCTCCCCCAGCACAACCACCCACAGTGACCCCCACGCGTAAGTAAGTCAGTGAGTACTGGGGTTGAGAGAATCTGGGGCGGATGTGGGAGAAAAGATGGGCAGTGTGGGAAAACGGTGGAGGCTCGTGGGACCATGTGGTATGGACAGGGTGGGGTAGTGGGGGCGGGTGTTTGACGTCTGGGGGAACAAAAAGGAGAATGATGGAAGAGGAGACATAAAGAAGACAATGAGGGATGGGAATAGAAGGATTGAAAGGTGCGTTGTGTGTGTGTGTGTGTGTGTGTGTGTGTGTGTGTGTGTGTGTGTGTGTGTGTGTGTGTGTGGAGCACAGAGGACTCCTTCTGCCCCTGGGAAGCTCTGGAGGCGGACCGTCAGCCCAGGTGGAGACCTGCTCGAGCCTTGCCCGTGACAGGCGGGAGGGACAAGCGTTGGTGTCGAGAGCTTGGGGCTCCTCCGTCCGTGACTTGTTAGGGGTCAGCCAACAACCTGAAGAATGAACGAACATGGAAAACTTAGTTCATCTTGTGTGTCAAGAGGCCGTACGGTGGCTGGGGTGCTCTATATCCGTTCCGTTTAGAAAATCATGTTTGGTGATGAGCGCAAAGTGAAGCACTTGACTCTTCGTGAAGAGTGTAGGGTGTGAATAACTCTCATGAAGAACGTTGTATAAGACTCAGGGTGTCAGGCTTGGGCCTGCCTCGAGCCGTACCACCAGTCGTTTCAACTGCTGACTCTCACATTTCCCCTTATTATCTATCGTTCATGCACGAACCTAGAGTGAACATTGCACACAGTCCCTCCTTCCACCATCAACAGTCCATCCCTCCACCATCAACGGTCTACCCCTCCACCATCAACGGTCCATCCCTCCACCATCAACGGTCCACCCCTCCACCATCAACGGTCCACCCCTCCACCATCAACGGTCCATCCCTCCACCATCAAAGATCCACCCCTCCACCATCAACGGTCCATCCCTCCACCATCAACTATCCACCCCTCCACCATCAACGGTCCATCCCTCCACCATCAACGATCCACCCCTCCACCATCAACGGTCCACCCTTCCCTGCACGTCCCTCACAACACCCACCCCGCGTCATCTTCCTTCCTTTGTTCGTAACGAGACGGTGCATCACTGCCCCCCCCCCTCCCCCACACGCCAGGAGGAGGAGGAGGAGGAGGCGTCAGCCACCTGGAGCCACACATACCAGGATGAGACGTCAACATCAACCACCTCCTGCACCACCACCAGGCTCCCTCCACACAACATTCCAGTCACTCCCCTGCCCCGCTGGGTCCTGTATCCTACTGTACCCTGCCTCGCTGGGTCCTGTATCCTACTGTATCACTCCCCTGCCCCGCTGGGTCCTGTATCCTACTGTAATACTCCCTTGCCCCGCTGGGTCTGTATCTCTGTCCTCATTTCACCCACTGTCAGCCGCAAGTGTATAGTGATCCTTCCATCCGCTGCAGACGACACCAGACTGCGTGGGGACATCCCAGCGGAAGACAGTGGGAGACAACAGACACACAGACGTAAGTCTGCCGTGTGGTGTTGACGATACAACCCCCTCTGTAATGGTGGCAAGTCTCTGTTCCTCCAGTAAGGAAGTAGTAAAGATATAAAAAGAACGTAATACCGACCAAGAGACGAAACACCGACAATATTCCGGGGGAACAATGTGGAAAACCTCGGAGCATTATGATAATGTCTGACGACCTCACTTACCTTAAGCGAATGCGACGCACCAACCACCGCTTCTCACGAAAAATCTGTGAGGCTGGATCATGCGGACCTTCCAAACGAGAGAGACAGAACCCAGCGGCACTCCAGGTAGGACGGGCTAGTACACCCCCGTCTGATGTACTGTTGTAAGGTAACGTCACCTTTTCCTGGCGTGGGAGATCGTCAGGTGGAAAGTGTGAGAGAGGAGCGCACACGACTCACATCGCCGTTTAATTGTCTTAAAACTGCTGGGAACGAATGAAACAATGAGACTGTGTTTTCCAGGGCCAACACACACACACACGAACGATTATGATGGTACACTTCGAGAAGACGAGGTTCCCAGTCTGTCCACGTGAACGGTTCTCCTCTGAAACAATACACATGGGAGACTGTAAATCATAAACAATGAAATCGAAAGGTGTAATAAGTAACACGAGAGATAACAGTGTACGCATGCGTCCGGGACCCCACAGTTAATACACTGCCGCTAGCCATCAGAAACACGACGGCCGCTTCACTAGAGATATCTTAAGGAAGGATCTGGAGAAATACCAGTAAAGTGCACCAGACCGGCCACGTTGGTCTCCGGGCAGCGGCGGCCACCTGCAGCCTGACTGAGCAAAGGAGCAACGCAACAACTTGATCGAAGACCGATCTGTAGGGGTAGGAGACCTCCGACGCCATGGTAAGGTACGGTGAGGTATGGTGAGGTACGGTAAGGTACGGAGGTAAGGTACGGTGAGGTATGGTGAGGTACGGTAAGGTACGGAGGTAAGGTACGGCAAGATGAGGTACGGTGAGGTAAGGTCGCAGACCCAGGTGTAGGGGGGTAGAAAACCTCCGACGCCATCGCAAGGTAAGGTAAGGTCACAGACCCAGGTGTGGGGGGTAGAAGACCTCCTACACCACCGTACGTTCTACTTAAGTTCAACTACCTGGCGGAGTATCGTGAGCACACGCTGGTTATCGTGCCTCCCTCAGGATATTCCAGCACGGAAGATCACTACCCATCGTACACTCTCAACTATTAACGTACAGTTTCAGAAATCATCACACTGGCTTGTCAATGCAGAGTTTCACAGTCTTAGGCTCAGCCCTACATGTACTCTGGTTTCCATAAGTTATCGCTTACACTTGTACATAATTCGCGTTTAGTTGAACTGTCGGCGGGGGAATGTATGGAGGAGGGGCGTACCGGCCGGCCCAACAGAGGCCTCGCTGTATCTGGACACGCTATCCGTGCCGCCCTTCCCCAGCCCGCCTAAGCTTGTCCGCTGAACCTTGAAACACGAAACATGACCCTGATTTGCATTTCCACTGGGGAAAAAAATAGCATAAAAGATTAAAACTGAAGCTTCGCGCGGGAGGTGTGTGTGTGTGTGTGTGTGTGTGTGTGTGTGTGTGTGTGTGTGTGGTGGGGGACGTGGGGCTGGTGAACTCAGGTCACACTCAGCAGAGGTCGTTCTTGAACATTCTTCAATGACCTCTTAAGCGGGACGGTACGATCCTCGAACACGACGGTACCACCATTCAGGGATATGATGACCTGGCCAGTGACCTGGTACCCACAGGTTGAGTAAATGGCCAGGTCGTCACACGCAAAGGTCGTACCGCAGTGCTCAAGGGTTGTACATTCATATCCAAAGGTCGTGCCGTCGTACTCATAACCAAGGGTCGTGCCTTCGTACTCACACCCAAGGGTCGTGCCGTCGTACTCATACTCAAGGGTCGTGCCGTCGTACTCATACCCAAGGGTCGTGCCGTCGTACTCAAGGCATTTACACATGCATAACTAGCAGATGTAATGGATGATGGGGGGAGAGGAGGGTTCGCCATGCATACTGAGCAACGTCAGCCCGGCCCACCGTGTGGGTGGACCAGGCGGGCGGGGGAGGAGATGTACCGAGCGGGGATGGAGGTGCACCGGGCGGGGGGTGGAGGTGTGCCGGGCGGAGGTGGAGGTGCACCGGGCGGGGATGGAGGTGCACCGGGCGGGGGATGGAGGTGCGCCTGGCGGGGATGGATGTGCACCGGGCGGGGGATGGAGGTGCGTCTGGCGGGGATGGATGTGCATCGGGCGGGGATGGAAGTGTACCGGGCGGAGTTGGAGGTGCACCGGGCGGAGGTGGAGGTACACCAAGTGCAAGTGTACCCGGCAGAGGGGTACAGTGTTTCGATAATGTACCCTGGGCAACGGTTGTACCCCGCTGCAACAGAGTGCTAGAGCGAGCTTGTGGGGGGTATGCAAACTTACACTAGACCCTCCTGGTGTAGTGTTGCGCCTCCTGTATCACTAGTCCACAGAGCGCAGTGATTCAACACAAGTGTTGCAGGTTCCATCCTCAGCTGCATGGTTCTCCAGCCCTCTGCTTCACAGGTGCAACACCCGTTATCATACATACTTTCGTGTTCGTGTGTCTGTTGCTCTTTCACGGCCGAACCGTATCACTTAGTGGCTCAGAATGATTTGGATGTAGGCACTTCAGAATCTGGACAAGGTTTTAAGTTGCCGCATACTGGACATGGAGGCCATTTTGAGGCCACAAAAGCTGTATTGAAACATTCTAATAAGCCACACTTACTTCATTGCAGATCAGTATGTTAATAAATGTATCACTAGGGTCAATCAACTTCTCATTCAATGGCTATAGTTAAATAGATAAATTCTTTTTCACTGTGAAATAAAACCTTTATATATATATATATATATATATATATATATATATATATATATATATATATATATATATATATATATATATATAGCCTGGTACTGCAGCTAGTGCTCCATTTGTTGGAGCGTACATCCCTGCAACTCAGTGTTGCGAAGCGTTCTGTCTTGTAGTTCTTCAGCGGGGACTTGTGTTGCGCGGGTATGTGCCGCGGGCAGCATCCACCCGCATTGTAACATGTCCTGGCCTGCCTGCCCGTCCTCCTGCTGTGCCACCCTCACCCCGCAGGCCATACTCACCTCCCTCCCACTCATCCCCCCCCCCCCCCCAAGACTGTCCTCAGACTCAGGGTGTATGTGGGCCCCCCTTCCCCTTCCGTGGGGGGTTGGCGTCCCTCTGCGTTAGTCTGGCGTCTCTCCGTCTCCCACATCGCACACGTAACGTATAATCTTAAGACAGGAAGATAACGGAAGCAACGCCCGGAAGTGGCCGAGTTCCCACGGGACGTCACCGGAAGCATCTCCGACGACGGAGACACTACCCCTGGAGGACCCCGCTGACGGGGAAGACGTCGCGCGGGACGGAGGGGGCGTCGGCGGGCAGTACCCACAGCCGGTGGCGAGGGTTGGCGGCGGCGGTGGTGGTGGTTGTGGCCGGAACATTCCGTTCCGCGCGAGTGGCCGACCACTTGGCTCTGGACGACTGGCCTCAACGCCACCACCTCCGACTGGAATCGCAATTCAACTTCCTTGCTGGATGTCGCAGCGCGCCACTCTCGGGTCCGAGTGACATCACCCAGGAAGGGATGAACTGGAAAGTGTGTACTGTGTGGCATGCGTCTCCCTGCCGGGGTTGCTGGGGGGTCGGCAGCTGCATGGGAGGTGTGGGAGGGGGGGTTGCAGCGTCAACCCCCTGCATGCCTGCCCCGCCACTAGGGTAAACCCCCCACCCCCCTCACTCCTGCATTGTTACAACCTCACTCTCACCACCAGCAGACGGCTACGCCACCCGCAGCCCTGGAGCGTCACACACACTAACACAGCACCAACTTTCTCCCTCTAATGAAGCTAAGGATCATTCTGTACCAGATCATATTGTACTGGTCTATCAACTAGATCATTAGAATTTTGAATTAGGAACGCCCGTTTGCTCTAAACAACAGGGACCACAGATCGTGGTTCGACACACTCCTGGGTTACTCACAGGGCCGTGGTTCGACACACTCCTGGGATAATCACAGAGCCGTGGTTCGACACACTCCTGGGATAATCACGGGGCCGTGGTTTGACAATTCCTGGGGTAATAACAGTGCTGTGGTTCGACACACCCCTGAGCTAATCACAGAGCCGTGGTTCGGCACATTCCTGGGGTAATAACAGGGCCGTGGTTTGGCACATCCCTGGGGTAATCACAGGGCCGTGGTTCGAAACAACTTTGGAGTAATCTAAACAACGATTTGTTAGTTTCATACCAATGCTGTGCTCTCGTCTTGGAAACACCACAGCTCCACCCCACCAACACAGCCCGGGGTCACAGCTGTGCTTGGAGGCTCTATTCACAAGTGGTTGTGAGTTAAGACTTCACCCACTCCGAGGCCGAAGTCCAACGCTAGAGTGTTGGAGGTAGAAGACCAATGTAATCATTGGAAGATAAGGTCCCAGACCCAGCTGTGGGTGTAGAAGGCCATTGAAACCATCTTTAAGATATACACGTAAGGTAAGGTAAGGTCCTAGACCCAGGTGTGGGGGAAGAAGACCTCCAAGATCATCGTAAGGTATAAGACCACGCGGGCCAGGGCCACCTGTAGCAGGGGTTGTGTTGCCAGGCCGGGGGTGTTCCGCTCCACACACTCACTAAAGCCTCACACTGTTGACTCACGGCGGAGCCTCACCACGGCGCACGCACTCACCCCACCATTACGCAACAGTAATTACCCACTGTGCTGGCAACACCAATTATAATAGCACTACGATCTATTCTTCTCGTAATATATATGGAAACCAATGAGATGGCATCATGGAGGACGCGGTAATTGTGTACCATCCAGTGCCCCATATCACTTACCCTCACCAGGCCATTGAAATCACCTCACACACACACCCATGCACACAGTTCGTTAACAAACAAAAACTCACATATAATCCACATCACTTACAATTTATCCAGCGGGGAGGAAACTGGATATTATGTGCACCACATCGCGGCGGATTATAGAGTCTATCAGAAGAGATCGCCCCATATACACCTTATAATTAGCAGTCGCACGACAAGATAACTGTCCTCTCTCTCTCTCTCTCTCTCTCTCTCTCTCTCTCTCTCTCTCTCTCTCTCTCTCTCTCTCTCTCTCTCTCTCTCTCCACAAGCAGGGGTCATACCATGGCCTCTTTCGTGGGGTACCCTCCCCCCCTCGTCATGATAACAGGTCTCACCCAGCAAGATAACCTCAGACTCACCGAGATAAGAGTAATCCCGCACCCGCGGCCCGCATCTTAGGTAGGACGGTGGTCCAGTCACCTCAGCCCAGTCAGTCCCAGAACGTGACTACGTCAACTGCCGGCCCGTGACCCACACACCAGCCAACACCATCATGCACCGCATACGGGTAACAGGAACGACCTCCAGACCTGAGGAGGACGCTAATATCAGCCTCGGTGTACGGCCATGCGCAGTACGACCAAGTTATAATGTAGCAGCTGGGTGGAGTCCAAGGATCTCTATTACTCTCTCACTTTTTTTTCTGTATCGCCGACACTCACAACAACACAACCCGGCAACAAACCAAACCTTTCCCAAACACTTCAACTACTACAACTCGTCCCTCGAATCAAGAACCAGCCCCAAATAACCCTCCCCAGCAGTCATCAAGCAGCCCCATACAACTCGTCCCTCCAGTCAACCACCAGCCACCAAAACCCGTCCCTCCAGTCCACGAAGACACCCACCACCTTACCACCAGGAAGGCAGAGCCTGCGTCTGGTCTCGGAGCCACGACCAGTGTGGAGGAACCCCCGTCACTCCTCGGGGTCAAGTACCACTTGATACCAGAAGACACAGGTCCAGCAGGGGTTGTGGGGGTCTTTCATACCATCTACACAGTCCCTAGAGCCGGACCCTCTGTGTACTGTACGGGGAGGGTGTTCTACACTGGCGGGGGCGCCATCTCTTGAACATTCCTTTCCATCCTACATTTTCCCCAACTTCCCCAATGCTGATCGCAGTCTCGTGACACAGTTGATGTCATTCATCCACGACTCTCTTCTAGAAAAGTATTTCTTTACATCTTTTCCGACAAGTTTCTTGCTTGGTTCCACGTAACGATCTCTGATTGTTACATCTCTGCAGCTTTTCATGAACTGTTCACTGTTGACATCAAACTGACTTCAAAACTTGAAAACTGTGATCAAATCACTTCCTTCTTATTTCTTTCACGACAGACAAAATATAATACCTCTACTCTCTCCCTGTAACTCAGCTATCTTACCCACTGAACCATCTTTGTTGTCCTCCTCTACATCTTCTCTATGAACTCTCTGTGATTCTTGAAGGGAAAACTTGAGAAGCATATTCTAGTTTGGACGGTCTAGCACACGAGGTGAACATTGTCCAGAATATTTCCTTCACCATATACCTGAACGTGATTCTGATATTTTGCTAGCAAACTGTTCGTCTCCTTTGCAGGTCCTCTGGGGCGTGTGTGTGTGCGTGTGTGTGTGTGTGTGTGTGTGTGTGTGTGTGTGTGTGTGTGTGTGTGTGTGTGTGTGTGTGTGTGTGTGTGTGTGTGTGTGTGTGTGTGTGTGTGTGCGTTCATTGGACATTATATGCCATACAATACAGGAAGTCACTAATAATGATGGGGATCTGGAATTTCCCTATATCTCTCACACAAAGATCCCAGCTCAGTTATGGTGCTCTTTGTTCTGAGGTCTCTCTCTCTCTCTCTCTCTCTCTCTCTCTCTCTCTCTCTCTCTCTCTCTCTCTCTCACACACACACACACACACACACACACACATATATATACATATACATATATATATATATATATATATATATATATATATATATATATATATATATATATATATATATATATATATATATTTTTTTTTTTTTTTTATACTTTGTCGCTGTCTCCCGCGTTTGCGAGGTAGCGCAAGGAAACAGACGAAAGAAATGGCCCAACCCCCCCCCCCATACACATGTACATACACACGTCCACACACGCAAATATACATACCTACACAGCTTTCCATGGTTTACCCCAGACGCTTCACATGCCTTGATTCAATCCACTGACAGCACGTCAACCCCTGTATACCACATGACTCCAATTCACTCTATTTCTTGCCCTCCTTTCACCCTCCTGCATGTTCAGGCCCCGATCACACAAAATCTTTTTCACTCCATCTTTCCACCTCCAATTTGGTCTCCCTCTTCTCCTCGTTCCCTCCACCTCCGACACATATATCCTCTTGGTCAATCTCTCCTCACTCATTCTCTCCATGTGCCCAAACCATTTCAAAACACCCTCTTCTGCTCTCTCAACCACGCTCTTTTTATTTCCACACATCTCTCTTACCCTTACGTTACTTACTCGATCAAACCACCTCACACCACACATTGTCCTCAAACATCTCATTTCCAGCACATCCATCCTCCTGCGCACATCTCTATCCATAGCCCACGCCTCGCAACCATACAACATTGTTGGAACCACTATTCCCTCAAACATACCCATTTTTGCTTTCCGAGATAATGTTCTCGACTTCCACACATTTTTCAAGGCTCCCAAAATTTTCGCCCCCTCCCCCATCCTATGATCCACTTCCGCTTCCATGGTTCCATCCGCTGACAGATCCACTCCCAGATATCTAAAACACTTCACTTCCTCCAGTTTTTCTCCATTCAAACTCACCTCCCAATTGACTTGACCCTCACCCCTACTGTACCTAATAACCTTGCTCTTATTCACATTTACTCTCAACTTTCTTCTTCCACACACTTTACCAAACTCAGTCACCAGCTTCTGCAGTTTCTCACATGAATCAGCCACCAGCGCTGTATCATCAGCGAACAACAACTGACTCACTTCCCAAGCTCTCTCTATATATATATATATTATCCCTGGGGATAGGGGAGAAATAATACTTCCCACGTATTCCCTGCGTGTCGTAGAAGGCGACTAAAAGGGGAGGGAGCGGGGGCTGGAAATCCTCCCCTCTCGTTTTTTTTTTTTTTTTAATTTTCCAAAAGAAGGAACAGAGAATTGGGACAGGTGAGGGTAGTCCCTCAAAGGCCCAGTCCTCTGTTCTTAACGCTACCTCGCTAATGCGGGAAATGGCGAATAGTTTGAAAGAAATATATATATATATATATATATATATCTATATATATATATATATATATATATATATATATATATATATATATATATATATATATATATATATATTCCTATACGATCCTTTCCAACATATATAGGTTAGATGGATCCAGTGTATGAGGGTTAACCTAACCTAACCTTGCGGTTCCCCGTAGGTGTCCTTGGCTGCGGTTGGCCGCTGGTCACGACACAGCTTTCACCTCCGCTCCCAGCGTACCGTAGACCGCACGCGTGACCCCCCTGAGGGGATGGGGGGAGAGAAGACCTCCTTATATTAACGTCACATGTCTCACGGCGGCAAGGAAGGAAACAGCATAATCGCTGCAGCAGCGGCAGCCCCCTGCGATCCTTCCCTGCAGTCAAGAACGACGCGTCAACTCCCAGAACTAACTCGGGTTTGGTCGCCCTCAAACATCCCTTTCCTCAGCCACCACGATCACTACAGCACTTCAACCCTCGTACATACAAAAAAAAAAAAAAAAAAACTTTCATGACCTACCATCAGGATTTCCAACTGAGGCCACTGAGTACGCAGCACAATAAACAATTGCCCTACATAGGAAAAAAAAATAAGAATACACCAGTCACGTGATGAATGGCGCCATTACACCAGTGACGTCACGGGTGTAAACAAACCCAGCAGGCCTGGGACCCCATCAATTTGTAGGATCGACTCTCTCTTGCCGGGTCTAATTACCTGGCCCTCCACCGCTGAACTGGGTCCCTGAACCCATCTCCTGCACACAACCACGGCCTCCCCACACATTCTCAACCACAACCTCGTAATAAACTGCAAACTATTAACCATGCCGAGCCAAACACACACCGCCAGCCCTGATGTGGTCCGAGAGGAACTTATATGGAATTATTAATTACTTTAAAAAGACTCGCTCCACCTATGAGGTGATTCCAGATTTAACTTATGAAAATAACGAACGGAGTCAAACTGATATACATCACTATATTGGTTAGCAAATGTAATAACGCTTTTATACCTCTGACAAAATGAGTTACAGGAGTAATTTCGCTATAATCTATTTTCTAATCAACCGTCTAGCAATCAGTTGTTCATTATCTCACCATGACCTACCCTCCCTTGCCTCGGGGACCGGCCGGAGCCTCGCGTGTGCTCCCCCGTCATGCCAACTGATAATGTTTCAGGATTTTCTGAGCGACCATTTAAACTTCCAAGGACGAAGTGCACCGCGGGTCACACTCTAGTCACTCAAACTGTTCCTATACAGTCCTCTCTCTCTCTCTCTCTCTCTCTCTCTCTCTCTCTCTCTCTCTCTCTCTCTCTCTCTCTCTCTCTCTCTCTCTCTATCTATCTATCTATCTATCTATCTATCTATCTATCTCTCTTGTTTCCCTTATGTCGATCACTTTCACATCCCATACACTTACCGTAACGTCAAGTTTCACATCCTTAATGTAACTATTCCTACAAGTTTCGTGCCCACACAGGAAATGTACCCCCAAGTTTCGTGCCCTCAGACATGAGCTTTACCGTTAAGTTTCGTGCCCTCAAACATGAGCTTTACCGTCAAGTTTCGTGCCCTTAGACAGGAGCTTTACCGTCAAGTTTCGTGCCTCTACAGACTCTTTTTTCCAGAGCACATCAGACCTTCTGAGTGGCTCAGTTATCTGAGGGTGACATCGGGAACTGTCAGTCGTCCTCCGGGACTTTCCCCTGGCCAGTACTGGGTCAGGAGTAGGGCGCCCCTGGCCACCTACACTCCTGCTGCAGGAGGAATAACGGTGAGGAAATATAAATGGAGAAAAAAGAGAAGAGGGGAGAAGAAACTGGAGATGGAGAGGGAAGGATAAGAGAAGAACCATCAGGAAGAGGTCATGTCGCCAGGATGACGTCACCAGACCCCCCAGGTCACGGGGACAGGTCATGTATCCAGGATGACGTCACCAGACCCCCCAGGTCACGGGTACAGGTCATGTATCAGCGTGACGGATACATGACCTCCCGTGGTAATCTCCCACATGATTAATTGTAATCTTAAACTATCTCATAAAATCCGACTCGGTCATTATCTTCAATTACACCAGTCTCGCCCAGGACAATTAGCCGACTGTTTCACAACTGCCTCATTAGGTAATTAGGAAGTAGCGATATATATGTGCGCGGGCAACCCTCAAGGTGCGCGGCGCCCAGCTAGGCTGGTGCCGTATGGTCGACTGCTGTACCTGTACTGTAGTCATATGGTCGACCGCTGTACCTGTACTGTAGTCATATGGTCGACCGCTGTACCTGTACTGTAGTCATATGGTCGACCGCTGTACCTGTACTGTAGTCATATGGTCGACCGCTGTACCTGTACTGTAGTCATATGGTCGACCGCTGTACCTGTACTGTAGTCATATGGTCGACCGCTGTACCTGTACTGTAGTCATATGGTCGACTGCTGTACCTGTACTGTAGTCATATGGTCCACTGCTGTACCTGTAATGTAGTCATATGGTCGACTGCTGTACCTGTACTGTAGTCATATGGTCGACCGCTGTACCTGTACTGTAGTCATATGGTCGACCGCTGTACCTGTACTGTAGTCATATGGTCGACCGCTGTACCTGTACTGTAGTCATATGGTCGACTGCTGTACCTGTACTGTAGTCATATGGTCCACTGCTGTACCTGTACTGTAGTCATATGGTCGACCGCTGTACCTGTACTGTAGTCATATGGTCGACTGCTGTACCTGTACTGTAGTCATATGGTCGACTGCTGTACCTGTACTGTAGTCATATGGTCCACTGCTGTACCTGTACTGTAGTCATATGGTCGACTACTGTACCTGTACTGTAGTCATATGGTCCACTGCTGTACCTGTACTGTAGTCATATGGTCCACTGCTGTACCTGTACTGTAGTCATATGGTCGACTGCTGTACCTGTACTGTAGTCATATGGTCGACTGCTGTACCTGTGCTGTAGTCATATGGTCGACCGCTGTACCTGTACTGTAGTCATATGGTCGACTGCTGTACCTGTACTGTAGTCATATGGTCGACTACCGGCCTGAGGTAACCTAGGGGACTGGAGATGAAGTGGGAGAACTGCTGGGCGGCTGGGAGCAAGCCGGGCCACAGGGGTGCTACTGGGCTGGGGAGGAGGAAGAGGAGGTGGAGGTGGTGTTGGGGAGGGAGGGAAGTTGCCATAATGGCGAGTGCTAGGGGGGAGTAGGGTGAGGGGGGGCCGGGACACAGAACACCCCCCCCCCCCACCCCCTCTCCGCTGACGTAAATATACGAGAGGCGACGCTACGACACCCATCGGTCTGATTCGCTCTGTGAATCTCTCTCTCTCTCTCTCTCTCTCTCTCTCTGTAAGTCGCTGATTCACGAACTGTGTCAAGATTCGCTGCGTCGTCTGAATATTTAAGGTTTTTAAACCCGTGTCACAACACGGCGATCCACATGGCTGAGACGAAACGATCCTTGTGGCGGAGGGACTGAAGGCTGATTTTTCCCCTTGTGTGCTGGCCTGACTCAGCACGTGGGTGGCCAGCTCTACCACTGCTCGGGGCATTACAGTGCCAAGCCTCAGCACCGTGACAGCCCACGGACAATACACGACCCTATATCATACTATTCTTTTGTCCCGAGGAACCCAGGTAATTATATGGCCAGGGGTGAGGGGAGGAGGAACACCATGAGTGTTAATGTTTTACAAGGAGGAGCAACAGCTGTAAAACATTTACATCAGAATGTGGCAATGTATCATCCAGGCTTAGCCGCCCGGGTCACCATCAGAATGTGACCTTCACTATGTCAGGTCAGGTCAAACGAAGTCCTTCCCGGCCTTATACAGGTCGACAGTGTTCATCTGTTAACAGACAACAGCACCTCTGCCGTTGGAAGCAACACCTCCCGTTGGGAAGGTGGGATACCTCAGGTCAGGTTGGGGTCGGGGATATGACCTGCGGTTTATCTTTAGGTCAGGTTACGTGACCCATGATTCCTTAGAGTAAGGTGGGTCAAATGACACACTGAGTGCAGTGGGCAAGGGTGGGCTGTCACCTGAAGATGGGCGGCACTTGGCAAACATGGATACATCCCCTGAAGGTGGATGGGGTGTGGTAGGCCTACCAGCACACCCCAGGCCTAGCATGGCTACTATACTAAGGATGTGTCCTGCATGTCACCCCAGTTCTCACCCCACCACGTGGACCCACTGGGGTGTGTCTACCACATGTCACCCCATCTCTCACCACTATCGCCCACTTGATGGGTAGCAGTGCCCAATGAATTAGCCGCTCTTGTCGCAAATATCAAAACCAATCTCACCCCACCACGTACACCCACTGAGGTGAGTGCCACAAGACACCCCAGTTCTCACCCCACCACGTACACCCACTGGGGTGAGTACCACCAGACTCCCCGGCTCTCACCCCACCACAAGTACCTTCTAGAACGAGTCCTCCCCAGGTTTCACTCCCACCACGAGGACCCACTACACAATCAATGCACACACTACCTGCCCTACCAACCGCTCATTACGAGCCGTCAGCTGGCATCGTTACGGCCTCTTCTGCCATACAAATGATCCTTAACAACTGGCCACTACCTAGCGCTCCCTACCCCTCCACTGACAATGAACCACGGTATGGTTAACAGCCCTGGAAGTGAAGATTGTTAACACGTGTGAGGCTGGTTAAGGGTCATGCGACGGGTGGGGATGCGCGGGTGAGGTTCTCTTCGGCTGCCTCGCCGTCAGGAGGACGAGGGCCACACGAGTCGAACAAACCGTGAAGTAAAATCCTTCTACACTCTACCATGACGTCCTGATGGTCACACCCTAGCAGCTGCTGCCAGAGTACAACACGGGTGCCACCACACCAGACACCTACCACGGTGTGTTGCGGCCAGCCACACTGTGACGGCGTCACCCGTCACGTCTCCTGTGAAGCAACACAAAGCTGCGGGTGACGGAAATCACAGGGCCCCCGGCAGAAGCTGTAGTGAAAGACTTCGTCACGTTACGCACACACTAACCTACATGACACTATCTCATATTTTCTTTTTTTTCCTCCGGGACTCACGACTGAGCCGGGGGAAGGGGTTGCCCCACTTACCATGCACCTGCATCCCCCCTCCCCCCTTTCCTTCCCACTGACTGCAGGGGGGTTAACCCCCAACCTCAACGCACTCTCCCAGTACCTCAACTAACCCGCCTGTGTCGGGGTCAGGTGGTGTTAGGACAGAGTGGGGACGGCATGGGTGACTGGGCCAGGGTGGAGGGGGCAACGACCTGGAGGGAAGGGGGAGAGGAGAGATAGTACGAGGAGGGATGGTAAAAGGAAAGAGGGTCCCCGGAGGAGAGGATGGAGGGAGACACAGCCTTGGGTGATGGTCGGTGCAGTTTCTGGCGGGCGGCGTGTCACGACCGGTCGGCCGCCCGCTGCCACCCACAGCTCCTGAAGCGCTCACCAACACTAGCTCCACCACAACCAGGTCAACATCACCCCCATCAGCATCAATAACACCCCCCTCCCCCCACCCCAACCGTCAGTAAGACAGTAAACTCCCACAGGATCTCACAACACGTCCCGACCTTACATTACTGGACTGAGTTTCCCTAAGGCTTCCCTACAGCAGGTGGTGTCAAAGATGTACCTCACTTTGTGCTACACGAGAACACCAGATGTCTGGGTGTACGGCATCCCCCTCCTTCACTGCCACTCGTACATCTACCAGATTCCACACACACACACACACACACAAGAAATTCATGCTACTGTCACGGCCCGCTAACACATAACCTCGTCCCAGACCATCAGGTCTTCCGTGATGTGGCTTCTGGATGTACTCCCACGTACACGTACACCTCAGGATGTACTCTAGGACGTACCACACAACTGGTGCCCCCTCTAACCAAGAGGCACTCGCCTTGTCTACTCTCCAGCCACGAGCTGAACATTACGAACAAGAAACAACCAGCTTTACAATCAGTGAAAATTGTATGTCACGATATTTGCCTTTCCGAGAGTAACACAAATCTTATCAACTTCAACTTCCAACATTCAACATTCCTCCTGAGATAGAGCAAAACCTTATCAGTTGGTCACTTGTACATGGGCGACCTGTGGTGCCAGTATGAAGTTTGTATCATGTATCGTCCTGGAGTTATCGTGCGAACAAGAATGTATGTCTAGAGAGACAGACAGACAGACGCAGGGGTGACGACGTCATGGCCCACATACGTATACCTGCGTACTGGGCCAGACATGAAGACTATCTACAGAGGCAGGACATCATAAGCTACGGCTATACCCAAGATCACTTACCACACGTACGTAACACACGGCGTCGCCCACCACAGGCAGTCACCGCTGGCGACCTCCACCTCACCTGTAAAGAAAATACAGCTGTTAACCTTTGTATACATACGAGGATAGTGTCCTGCTTAGACTACTGGGGGATGACATGGCCGATCACACAACGACAACCGATAACAATCATTAAGAAGTGAATCTTGAGCCTAGTGAGGCCCCATACACCCGTCCCTGAGGGCTGGCCTTCCTCAGCCCCGCTGCCTGGAACACATCTCACCCTACACATGAACCCTTCAACCCAGCAGCAGCAGCAGCAGCAGCCGCCCCGCCCGGAGTCCTCACCACACCCAGGAGAATGCCAGGCTCCCCCGAGACAGAGACCATCCACGCAAAAATTGTGTTATATTATGATGGCAAAGATAAAACACGACCGTGGCATTCACACGAGGCACGCTACCATCGCTCTGATGTAAACTGGTGTTGATACTGGAACAAAAGGGATTGTGAGGGTGTCACGCGCCACCAGGCGCGGAGAAAGAGCCCAGCTTCGGTGTCCGAGGGAGGCGGCCTCACAATGGCCCAGCCGGCCAGCCAGCCACCTACTTCATCCACTCCCCAACACAGGGGGCAGGCAGGAGGGGCGGCCCCTCTCATGTGGGGGCTATCCATGAAAATTACTTAATGACACAGCTTTTGTAATCTATTGTTGTACATTATATACTTGTTTTATACTGATATCTAAGCACCAAGATACAGTATTCTTATATATATATATATATATATATATATATATATATATATATATATATATATATATATATATATATATATATATATATATATATATATCCCTTGGGATAGGGGAGAAAGAATACTTCCCACGTATTCCCTGCGTGTCGTAGAAGGCGGCTAAAAGGTGAGGGAGCGGGGGGCTGGAAATCCTCCCCTCTTGTTTATTTTTTAAATTTTCCAAAAGAAGGAACAGAGAAGGGGGCCAGGTGAGGATATTCCCTCAGAGGCCTAGTCCTCTGTTCTTAACGCTACCTTGCTAATGCGGGAAATGGCGAATAGTTTGAAAAAAAAAAAAAAAAAAAAAAAAAAAAAAATATATATATATATATATATATATATATATATATATATATATATATATATATATATATATTTATATATATATATCAACAAATTTGTAAGCAATACCTTCTGTAATACATACTAGCCCACCCAGAGCTGCAGCTGAGACAATATGTAGAGCCAGACCAACTTGGTCAGACTGATTGGCCCAGGTTGAGCCAGACCAGCCAGACTGCACGAGGGAGATAATCCTCGCTTCAACACAGCATTTCTACACTCCTCTGTTCTCCATGAAGCAACGATGATGCATCAACTGAATCTAAAGATAAAAAAAAAAAAGCTGTTCCTACAGCAAGCTAAGCTCATATCCACCCCCTGAGCTCATAAATTTGCTGATCATACACATCTAAGTTCACATGTATGTTAAACTCACATACATCTACTGAGCTCACATCTATCACCTATGCTCCCATATCTCTGTTAGGCTTACGAATGCCATCTACACTCACCCACGCCAACTGGATTCACATACGTACATCAGCTACACTCACGTACACCAGTTAAGGTCACATACACGAGCTTATCTCACATACACCAGCTTATCTTACATACACCAGCTTATCTCATATACGCCAGTTAGGCTCACATCCATCAGTGAGGCTCACATAACCCAGGTACCCACATACATCTGGTAGGTCGGTTTCTCCATCACCTGAGGGAACTATACAGGTGTCGCAGAGGTCGGTACTGAATGACACAACAAGGAACTGGTTAATAAAACACACAGGAACAAATCCCTCCCCTCCCGTCATCACCTGACTAACCACCATGTGTTGGGCAAGCCAGACCCAGATACTGGAACTCTATATTCCACAAACGTTTCCTGCCTCCCATCTTACTCGTGTATCTGTTCAGGTAAGTACAATCTTTAAAACGTTCGCGTCCACAGGCGATCGTCTCTGCTGCTCACGGAACGGTCCATTACCAAACCACATTAGCATAAAATCAATGATCCGTCAATTGAAAACCAGATTGAGCCGGACCCTTAGAGCCTGTAGCAACAAGTGCAGCAGTTCATTAGTGTAACCAACTACAACATGAACACTATCATTACCAGCCATCACTTTCTCAGCCGTCCTGCATCTAGCTCCTTCCTATACGCCGCTGAGAAGGTTCTGAGAAACACACCAGACATGGCGCTGAGGTCTACCCTTACTCCCGCTCGAACCTCTGTTCTCTATAGTCACCTTACTTATACGGGTTCGAATCCTATTACTGCACGATGGAAGGACGTTCTTGCCGAAAAACCTCAGTACGAAAAATACTTACTACTGTCTGGGCTGAGATGACCCTGAGGCACGGAGATAATACACAATGATGAGAACTACTTCAGTAAGGAAATGGAACCATGAGATACGAGTCACAGTGGCCGAGGTATAGTTCACACGCTTGTAACGAAGGTCAAGGGTCTGAGAGAGAGAGAGATGATGCATCTATGCGAACCGTATGACTTATATTTCTGAATCAACGGAGAGATGGAATGACATCCTACACTACTACTACACAGAGATATTCTGGGCATACGATATTCGGGGATTACTTCACACGGTGACACAAACGGTGAGGCGACACCTTCATAATGACAGGCTCCGGGTCTTGCTCAAACCTCGGCGGCGCACCAGTATTTACCGACGGGGGTCCACGTTGAAACACCTCGCTCTAATAGCAACACAAGTGCTCCCAAAGTGCAGGAAATGGTCTCCGGGTGACGTAACGGACCGTGATCTTCGCCATTTAACGCTCCTTCAACTGAAGACACGACACGAGACGTGAGGAAAGACGACCACTGTGAGGAAACACGGATATGTGACGCCAGATTTATATATATATATATATATATATATATATATATATATATATATATATATATATATATATATATATACAGAGAGAGAGAGAGAGAGAGAGAGAGAGAGAGAGAGAGAGAGAGAGAGAGAGAGAGAGAGAGATACTACTGTGACTGTAAAAGTAGCTTAGCCCCAGGAGAGCAGCCCAAGGCGACACAGAGGCCAGACAAATGGCCGCGGTTTGCCTACTGCTTCAGGGCTAGTTATACTTACACTTGCCCAAGCTAAATACTGCCACAGTTATGTGGCGTTCTTTTGCAAGAAGATATTCCATCGCAAACACACACACACACACACACACACACACACACACACACACACACACACACACAAGATCACAAATAGCGTCTATGAGCCTCTGTTGTGATCCCAAAATATTACGGATCCAAGTTCGAGTCCCGGTCAGGGCAGCCGGGTTTTGACTAGGTGTCCCAAGCTCCCTACTGGGAATTGGTCGACGACTGGAGACCTGGCAACACCTGGTGTGTATATATGTAGGTATACACAAGGTTAAGACATGGTATATATATATATATATCAGGTTCGGACATAGGGGATGCGCAACACCAGTGTAAAACCAGCAACACAAAACCAGTGATCAAACGCATCAGGAAAGCCGTTACAAAGCGTCGCCCCGCGCAGCCACCACCACGGGACAACATAAAAACTAGGCTACTCCGTCTTACGTGATCTCACTAGGTTACCCTACCGAGAACACAACAGCAGCCTTCTACTTTCCCCCCAACACTTTCTACCCCTACAGCCACCTACACATCCCCCCACCCCCCCTGCCCCGCCCCATAGCACTCCATCTGTTGACTCAATCTTACAACATTATCACTGAAAAAAAAGGAACATCGCCAAATCTCCAGTTAACCCACCCAACAGAAATCCTAGAAGGCATCTTGATAATGACATCACCACGTCAATAAATACATAAATAAATTCTATATAAAGTTCTTTCCCATCAAACAGCAAGACAATTGAGTCTGCTTCAGAGGAGGAAAAGATATTAAATTCTTATCGCGTGGAAATGAGTCTTAAGGTGGAGTGTGTGAGGTTATGAGTGAGGCGCGAGTGGTGACTATCGTTCATGATGGTTTGTGTGAGGTCATGAGTGAGGCGCGAGTGATGACCATCGTTCATGATGGTCTGTGTGAGGTCATGAGTGAGGCGCGGGTGATGACCATCGTGCATGATGGTCTGTGTCAGGTCATGAGTGAGGCGCGGGTGATGACCATCGTGCAGGAGGTGATGAGTTTGAATCAAGGAATCATTTAAGTGAAAAGAAGATGGCGCACCTCAACAACCACGCCCTCACCACACACACACACACACACACACACACACACACACACACACACACACACACAGCTCATACACGAGAGCCATGGGTGGTATCTGATAAGCACATGGTTCAAAGTTAATATATTCCTGGTTAAATGGTAAGACACACTGGCCGCACATTCTCCGCTGATTGGCTGACCAAAACAGGAAACATTTTGTTGTTACTAAGACAATATCGTTGTTGACTCCAGTTCATGAAATAAACAAATTACTCAAATAATCTATGATCTCTGAAAACATTCAAGTCCACACTCTACGAACTTTTTAATTTTCTATTTTATACTTAAAACCTGTCTCCACCTTTGGTCCAATGCTAAGGAAGAGCTGCAAACAATGAGACTGAAAGCTGTAGTGTTTTTATTCAGTGTAGTCTCATTATATACAAAAATAATACATATGTGAAGTGTTACTGGACTCCGCCTGCACGAGTTTGGGCGAGGCTGTACCACTGGAAGCACAATCTCACCCCAGAGGAGTCTGTATTGTCCTGGGTACTGCAAGTAGCGTAGACTTAGACTGTTGGATTCTTTAAAAAGATCCTGGGTAACATGAGGCCTCTTTAACAGATAATGGCGTTAAGAGTAATTAAAAGTAATAAATAAATAGGTGTGTGTGTGTGTGTGTGTGTGTGTGTGTGTGTGTGTGTGTGTGCTTTAGACTGCATGATATTTCGTTAATTACCAATAACAACACAGATTTTTAAGGAACCCTACCACTGTGGTCGACCAGATTCGTACCACGGTAACCCACTAACGGACCCGGCAACCTGTCGTGCCAACATAACTTACGTAACCTTTCGTGAAGGAATTTCTTCGACACATTTTGAAAGTAGAATGACACTCACGTTCAGGAGTAAGTTGTCTTTTATATTGACAAGTTTCACGAACGAATTCCAAGTCGAGTTTTGTTCGACACGATCGATTTCTTCGAAAGCAATATCCATGTTCTGAAATCTATTTTCTATCACTTCTTAGCACATTTCATATGATATAATATGTGGATACATCATATATATCTTAGGTGCTGGTGAGACGCGGCCATTTTCAATCGACTTAAACGGATCAATCATGGCGGGTGGAGGTAGGCTGGCGGCCTGCTTCAGTATTTCCTAAATGGGTTCTCTCACTGGTATGGGTCGGTGGCAGCCTGGTCCAGATGACTGAGCTGGACGATGATAGGCATTATGACCGTAATCATCATCATCATCATCAAACTGCAGCATATTATTTCATTTTCTTAAGACTTTCACTTCATCTGATCCAATCAAGTGCGATTCTCTCAAAGTCGATGCACATTTACTTTTACTATCATCATAATTATTGTATTGTCAATTATCAGTATCATTCCCAAGTGTTATTGTTTCAGACATTTTTCCCTTCTTGCATCAGGGTTCTTAATATCTTAATAATTCTTAATGTCTTAATGATTCTGACGATTGTTGCAAAAAAACGTTTTCTATTTTTGTACACGACTCACCTGCTTCGCACAGGCCTCAGCGAGTTCCTTGTTTCTTTTTCTTTCGTCCCGTGTCTCTACCTTCGTAAGCTGGGCAATAATCTGCCTCGATTAAACCTGTTACCTTCTTCCTCTCCCATTATTATTTCTTGCCTGACACTGATGCTTATCAATACCTGCTCGTCCAGTTAGTTTTGTCTTAATGTTTTCTCTGATATCAATATACTGAATTCTTATTCTTAGTTGAATCATATCTTTTTAAAAAAAATTTAACATTTCGAGTAGCTTGTCTATCTAAAAGTAGCGAATGATTACTCTTTTTTCTATACATTACTTCCCAGTTTCTCTATTCTACTGTACTAAGTGAAATCTCGCTTCAGTTAACAAATCATGATATATTCTCACCCCCGCCTGGCTCGCTAGTCTGTCATACGGTGTGCACGACAAGCGAGCCTAGATTCACGAGACAAGCCATGTTTGTTTCATTCCCTCAGAGGCACATCAAGAGTAATGTTGAGATTAATAAATCTCCACCAGTAGGATTACTGGATATCCACTCACGGGATTGATATACCGTTACTTAAAATATCAATAAGAGCTTACACGATATATTAACAAATATCCATCCAGGGAATTAATGAATCTCTACCTAAAATATCCCGAAATATATCAGTAAATCTCTTCAGAAAAAACATCATCAAATCTCCAGGTGGCATGATCCCTCTGTCACCTGAAGGCTTCAGTTTCATTACACGGCAGAATAGTGAGCACTTATTGTTCAGGGCTTTATATATACATGATATCAGCAGTACGTGTTTCATTTCCTTTTGTTCTACACCTACGGTTGGGAGAGAGAGAGAGAGAGAGAGAGAGAGAGAGAGAGAGAGAGAGAGAGAGAGAGAGAGAGAGAGAGAGGTGGGGGTGAGAGTGGTGGAGAAAGGCGTGTGGCCATGACTGGGCTCTCTGACTAAAGTCTGCAGTAATGATGGTGGCGTAAGGTGCCTGGCTGCTGCTGCTGCTGCTGGGCCGTGATGTACCGCCTCTAGCCACACTGCCCGCCACTCAGCCCACCCCCCACCCCCCCATCCACAGCCTCCGTCATGCAAAACCTTTCGAAAAAGACATTTGTAACACGTCTGGCTGGGTGAGTTGGGCTGGTGTGTGTGGCGGGAACAAAGCCTGGGAGAAAGGTGAGTCGACCCGGCCAGGTGAGGTGTATGTGGCCACGGGTCAAGGGTTGGTCTGGCCGACCCCTCCAGTACGACCACTTAACCTGTTCACTATGAGGTTAAATCTTTGAACACGAACGGTGTTACCGGACTGCCTGCATGTAATCACAATGCGAGTGAAATGTCACCTTCGGCGACACACTTATCATCAATGAATAAAATGAATGTACTGGCTCACCGAGAAAAACTTCTTCCTCCAAGAGTCCATCATTTCCCTGCTCCTGCACGCAGTGCAGCCTTGAAGTTGCAGGAGCCCCATAAAAAGGGGTCCTGGGGTTATATAACAGTAATAAGACAAACTATGACCTTACATACGATGACTTAACATCCTTGTGTACGACGACTTAACCATGAGTCGTGTATTCTTGGGGTAAAACACGTCGTGTTCAAGGGCTGGCCCTTGAGCACGACGGTACGACCCTTGAGTACGCCAGGGTCGGTACGTAACCGTCTTGCTAAAGAGCTTAAAGATTAGTACGTGTGAGGGTGAGCATGGCCGCTAAGCTGTATGCCACGATCATGTTGCTGTCTCGCATCATACTGTCCTGGGCGATGGTGTCATTCACGAAGGACACCCAACCCATGCCTCTCCCCACCGTCAGTGGAGTACCGTGTGGCAGGGCGAGTCACACCTGCCGGTATGCTGGGGGATCAGAGTCTGGTATCTGTCTTCCATGGGTAGAAAAAGGTGGCCACAGGCGGGAATATGGCTGCTCCCGTGGTCACGACGGGTAAATACCGAACACCTTTGAGTATAACGACTAAACCCTTGTGTATAGTGACTTATACCCTTGAATATAAGGACTTAAACCCTTGGGTATAACGCTGTAAAGTATTGAACGTGACTTAAACCCTCGAATTAATGACATGAACCCTCCAATATAACAAGTTGAACACAGCCTAGTAGGATCGACTCGCACAAGACTCCCATCAGAGCGGCAGTAAAGCGCACGATGGAGAGTGGCACTATCAGCTCATCAGTTGCTGATCGAACTGCGCCCTGATGCCGGCAGCGTGTGCACTGCCCCGCAACGTGTTCACTCGAGAAGTATAAATGGACTTGACTAGACCAGGAAAACCAGGGCCATCCACACATCACCACCAGGGCACATACTGTACTATCCAGTGTCGTGGTATGACATGACCTGGAAGTATACATGTCTCCATGACTGACTTCTTGCCCTGGTGTTTAAAGCTGACCCTTCAGAAACAGCATGTGGTATAATCTGATCTGTCAGTATGCTTGGACTGGCTCTACTAATAGCACATGCTGTACGAGAATGGTCAATACTCCGAGAGACCGGCAGCAACGCGCGGTTTAACTTCGTGGAAATAAGGAGTGAACACCTCTTCTCCCTCACTACCTTCTCCCATCCTCACCTCCCCCCCCCCCACTACCTTAAGGTTACCATGCTAATGAGCCGACCATTTCACCCCGGGTAATAATATATCGTCCTCCACATTTTTGCCTCATCTTTGATGACACAAATCCGGAGGCGATGTTGTAATCTAAGAACCATCCATTGTCTTCATCCCCCGCGACCTACACAGGTTGCAAGACAAAGTTTTATGTACACTGCTCTTTTGCAACGACAAAACTATACCTGTCAGAGGTATACTTGTCTCGTCAGTGGAACCAGAGCGAGGTCTAAATGGTATCATCGTACGCCCGGCAGGCCAACCGATGACGCAAGCGCAGTACGGCGTCGTCCCCCACCCGGCAGCTGGGTAAACCGCGCCAGACTTGGCGGTTTCTTCTGCAAACCTCTGGCAAAGCCGCGCTTTTTCTTAAGTGTGTGTTCATTACCCATGCTATGTGTACGCTGCGCTAACAGCGAGAGGGATTAGCCAACATGAATGTATCTGGTCATCTCTTGTATAAAAATCTAGTCATACTGGTACGAAGTCGACTGTATTCTAAAATGTTTTACCAACTCATTCATGGTGAAAGGTCGCGCGTCACGGCATCGCTATCATCAAACGATACCATAACAGTCACTGTTACTATGTGCTCATATGCATAACGAGATGATATCATATACACCAAAGCACACAGGATTTCTTCTTATACCTTGGTTAGCCTAAGTTCCATTTTCTTTTGCCAACACTACATTGAGGACGAAGAAAGGGAAAGTGTTTAAAAAGCAATTCACAGCCACAAGATCTCACTCCTGGAGATAGAGGCCACACTGGACACATTCAGTGGCGTGTGACCCACAAGGTGACCGCAAGGGGCGACCTGGTGACACATAGGGTGGGCTGATGTGACCTGCACGAGGTGAGGTGGGTTTCAACAGTGATGTTGGAAGAAGGGGGGGGGGGGGGGAGAGGAAGGTGGCATGTCGAACCCATGGTACCCATAAACTGCTCCGCCTACCACAGTCTCACCCACCGACGCCCTTTAAAGGCGTCCACCTCGCCATCGAGAACTATCAGGGCTTCCATCTCCCCCGCGACACCGTCCAGACACCAGCCTCTACCAGTCCTGACACCATGCCAGGGGTACTTCACCATGCCAGGGGTACACCAGGTGCTGTGTCCCGGCAAGCCACACACTCAGCCCCCACAGCAGCAGGTCCAAGACACCGGGCCTCACTGACTATTCCGTCCATACGCCTCCTACCGTACCCACCACTTACACTCCACTCATGACGCTCCCACTCCCTTCCCATCCTTCCTCCCTCCCATCCGCCCCTTCCCTCGTGAAAGTGCGGACGGTGTGTGTGTGTGTGTGTGTGTGTGTGTGTGTGTGTGTGTGTGTGTGTGTGTGTGGCTGGCTGTCGCACAAGGTCATCCTGGCGAGTCACTGTGAGGTTGACGTCTTGCAACATGCGGCTTCCGCAGGGCTCTCGTGTCCAGCGGCCCAAGCTGCTTCGTAGGTGTGGGTTCCCTTGTGGGAGCTGTGTCCTCTGGCGAGGGGGCTCCCTGTGGCATGTGTCCGGTGTGTGGGACCTCCTGTGACATGTGTCCGGTGGTGAGGGACCTCCTGCGGCAAGTGTCCGGTGTGAGGGACCTCCTGCGGCATGTGTCCGGTGTGAAGGACCTCCTGCGGCATGTGTCCGGAGGTGAGGGACCTCCTGCGGCATGTGTCCGGTAGTGAGGGACCTCCTGCGGCATGTGTCCAGAGGTGAGGGACCTCCTACGGCATGTGTCCGGTGATGAGGGACCTCCTGCGGCATGTGTCCGGTGGTGAGGGACCTCCTGCGGCATGTGTCCGGTGGTGAGGGACCTCTCCTGCGGCATGTGTCCGGTGGTGAGGGACCTCTTGCGGCATGTGTCCGGTGGTGAGGGAGACCTCCTGCGGCATGCGTCTGGAGGTTGGAGAAATCAAGGAGTAAATAAAGAGGTCAGGCCTGCCGATCCATGAAGAAGTTATCTGCTGGAGGAGAGTAAAACGATCGTATATTCCTAATACACGTATATGTGGGTGAGAACAGTGATACTGCGGGCCGCTCCCCACCCACCACTGCCGGTGGATGGAGACGGGTAAGTTAAGCAGAAGGCTCCTCAGAACCTCTCATGGGGAATGTCTGCTGGAGTTGAAGACTTGGGAGGACATGTTACGATGGACTGTGTTGGGAGTGGGACAAGGGGGAAGGGATCGCCCCAGGTCGCCCTTAGCAGCCGCCATAGGTGGTGACTTCAGTCCGCCCAGGAGGTGACCTTTTTCGCCCCAGGACGTGTCAGCAACTACTACAGGTGACCTTGAACAAGAGAAAAGACCTCGGATGCCCCAGATCTGCCACACACACACACACACACACACAGGCTATCATACAGTGAGGTCAACATCACGCTACACGGTGACCTAATACGACCCACTCTTGTGACCACATACCAGGTCACCAGTTATGATGTCATGTCATGGATGACCAAAATAATGAAGAGAGAGCACTTTGCCATGCGTCAGACTCTCCTGTCTGAACAAAATCTTAATCCACTCATTAAAACAAGATCCTGCGTTAACACCAATGACATGAGAGATTAACTAATCATATAAATCCATATTAGAGAAAGATTATAACCGTCTTACTTTATCATACTGGACCTCCTCCTTCATGTTACCTTACACCAAGTAAATGTGGTCAGAAGACAAGTCCTATCCAGACATTATGTTACCAGGTACATGTGGCAGTAACATGGAACTTCCAGACATTACTGGAAAAGCAGGTAAATGAACTCCTAACCTTCCACACAGGTCTCTGTACCCTTTCTTTCTTGGTGTCCTGCCCTTCCCACCCCCACCACCAGGTGTCCCCCCCCCTCACCTCTCACTGGGAGTGGCATTCCCCTCACCACCCCCTGGCCATGAGGGGTGCCACGGCCAGGGTTGTGACGGAGACTTCAACAGGCAGACGGCAAGTGATCCACAGCGGCCTGACTTCACCTTCAAGTATAACTTCATATATCAAATATATCACATCCAGGAAGTAAGTGAGGGGGCGGGGTGAGAGTGTAAGTTTCCACCCCAGGGTAGTGAGGACAGCGTCCCTTAGGCAGGCCCTCCCACAGGGTAACACCCGGACGGGGCCTGCGTCACCTACCTGGCCCTAACTAGGGAATAAAATAAAAACGAGAGAAAGGGCGGCGACCTCTGGCCCAGCTCGCCGCCGCTTTCGTCAATTTTCCCCAAAGTTGTCGAACAGGCTGGCCAGTGTCGTGCCGCCACTCACGATGGCTTAGTATTTATGAGGAATGTTTCTCATGGCTCATGATGGAAACTAGTTTTCAGAGGATGAGTTTGGCGTTCACCTCAACTCCTCCATTAGGTGTGAGAAGGTGTGTGTGTGTGTGTGTGTGTGTGTGTGTGTGTGTGTGTGTGTGTGTGTGTGTGTGTGTGTGTGTGTTCCTGTGTTTGTGGCGTCAGTCATCCTTTTCGACCGCTTGTATTTCTATCAATTTCCTGAGAACTAACACAATTCTTTGCTCTCTCTCTCTCTCTCTCTCTCTCTCTCTCTCTCTCTCTCTCTCTCTCTCTCTCTCTCTGTAGAGACATGGTCGGCCCACCAGTGCCTCTGGTTTAACTCCCACTACAGGAAACCATTCACTTCGTGATGCCCCTCGGAAGTACGTCGGTGGCCGCAGGAGAGACACGTAACATTTCATTGTACGTATAAAACGAGATTCATGGTTCTCCCCTCACCCCTCTACCAGTTTCAGGGCTCCCTTCCCACACCCCTACCTGCCCCAGGGCTTAGGGCTCCCCTCCTATAGCCCTTTCTCTCTCAGGGCTCTCCCCCCCCCCCCCCCTTCTATAATAAAAAGGAAACAACAAATTCTTCAGTGACTCAGGCAGTACAAGCTATGAAGGTAAGTATGGTCCACGCTCAGTATAGTCAGGTGGGCACCGTCAGGTCTTATTACACACAGCCTCAGGTAACGTCTTAGTCAACGACCTGCTTAACAACACACAAGTTCCCATTCCTGCTCATCGTCTGACACTTTCCTGTGTCCCCGTCAGCATCACCAGAGAGACGGGTGAGTATTCACGTTTTCTGTTAAGGATGTTACCACACAGATGGTCGACAGCCTAAAATATCTTCCTTAACTAGAAGTGACTCATTTTTGCAACAATAATCACTGGAAACACTTGGCCTCCATAATTTTTTCCATATTCTGAACCTCTCTTATGAACGGTCGGGACCTGAGACTAAGAACCACCACCCCTCTACACCTTTCACTATTCCCTCTACAGATCTGGTGGAGCAGAGAATACGAGTCATGAACTCGGAAGCATTCTGACAAGGGTTAACTTTCCCAGCCTCCGAACGTGACACGTTATCACAGTGGATTCCACCACAAAAGAATCATGCGACTCGTCTTCACGATGAACACATCAAAGTACAACAATGACCTGATTGTATCTCACTCATTTCCCCATACAGCTCAGGTACCACTGCTGGGAAACGTTTGTCCAGGGGTAATACTTCCTCCTGGGCTGCTGGGGACGGCTCTGGTGATCAGCAACCTTGCTGGTGCAGGAGGAGTATGCGTCCCCACAACTCAGGCACTCCTACATAACGTGGGGGGGGGGGATGTCTTCAGCGTCCTGTCCTGTCTTGCCGCCGCCGAGCATCAATCAGGCTCCTCCTCTGGCAGGGAGGAGGAGGAGGAGGAGGCTAGCGACAAGCGTAGGGAGGGCGGGGCGGGTGTTGTGCTGGACACCAATAATGTAATTGAGGAGGTAAGCGTGGGAAGAGCTGACAGCCCGAGCCAGGAGCCGCGCCTCGCTGGATGCTTGGCATTCCTCCGCTGGGTCCTAAAACCCTCCTGCTTGTCCCCTGTCCTCCCCAGCACCTCCTGCCGATCCCCAGCACCTCATGCCCCTCCCCAGTCCTCCCCAGCAACAACTAGCTGTCCCCAGTTCTCCCTGGTAACTCCTAACTTTCTCCCAGTCCTGCCTAACACCAGCTACCCATCCCCAGTTCTTCCCCCAGCGCCCCCTGCCCGTCACCAGCCCTCCTCCCAGCACCCCCTGCCCGCCCCCCAGTCCTCCTGCCCCACATCTGTAATGCTCACAACGAGCCAGTGTCAGCCGCGGCAGCATTTCGCTTCAGTTTAAGAGGCTGGCTTACGTCTGCCGCGGTAATGACAACAGGCACAGGTGAGCAAAAACTTGTCAGTGGTCGCCAACACAAGAGGCGAGCTGCTCCACACGGGGACCGTCACCCCTCCCCTCCCCCCCGCACTTAGATTACACTCTCTCTCGCTCTCACCACCACCACCTCCTCCCCTCCACTCCCAGTACCACGACAGTCACCAGGTCACGTTCGTCTGTTGCCAACATCATCGTCATCATCATCATCATCATCGTCATCATCTCGACCACCACCACCATAACAATCATCAGTAACTTCAAAGACTATGATCATCACTACACCATCATCATCACTACACCATCATCATCATCATCATCATCATCATCATCAATACCACCACCGCCATCACCAATATACCATAACCATCATCATAATCGTCGACAATCATCACCATCACCACAACGTCAACCAAACCACAACATACATTACGATGATTTCAGGGTCTGTTCTCTGTCCCCGCGGCTCGGTCTATGACCAGCCTTCCATGGGCACCACCCAGCGTATCAGCCAGGTCGAGGCTGCAGTTCCCGGGTCTGCAAGAGTCTGAAGAAGTTCGCTGGCTTGTCGAACTTTCAATCTAATTATATCGTTCAGCTTCGACAGCAAAGGGAAAACCTTTCCAGAATGATTTTGATGATTGTTGTAATTAGTCTCATGAGAACAAGAACACGAACCTTGGGTATGACGGATTGATCTTTGACCTGACCTTTAAGTGTCAGGTCAAAAGCCAGGCCATCAAACTCAGACGTGCGCCCTGACGATCAATGCTATTTTTCCTAACATTTCTTACGGTCGCTCTAACCTTTCTATGGGTCGCGGAGGAGAATTTCCAGCGCTGATGCGGGAGATGAAAGGCACTGTTGACATTTTCCAACGTGCTACTGTAACTCCTGCCTCCATGCCGCTGTGTCAGCACACGACAGCGTCCCACTCGGGCAGAACAAAAGCTCTGAACACCGTAATCACTGGTCTCGCTTCTCTCGTTTTGAAAGTGCTCGATATCCGGCCGATCATCGTAGTTTCAAAAGTTCTCCTCAAGACTCGAGCGATCTCCGTCTTCGCTGGCTGGACAACTCCGGTGTTGTCATCGTCAGAGGTAAGGTCGTCTGCCATCGTCAAGTCTCGATCCCTGACGCGCACTTCTGTCGTCTCATCATCTGGCCCGACCATCACCCCGGCATTCCTAACGCAACCTGCCGCATCATCGTCATCACTACGACTATTCTCATCGCACCACCACCACCACCATCGCCATCACCAACATCAAGTGTCATCACCACCATCATCACCAACATGATCCCTACCGCCATCATACTCACCAACACTAGGACCTTCAACTTCTCCATCATCAGTATCACCAGCAACCATCACCATCGGCCTCCAGTACACTAGCTGTACTACTGCAGCCAACACCTCACTCCCTAAACTCTTCCCCTGCTATATCTACACCCTCCTCCTGCTATATCTACACCCTCCCCTCTGCTATACCTCCACCCTCTCTCCCATTACATCTACACCCTCCCCTTCCCGTTGTAACTACTCTATGGTGCCGTCGTTACAAAGTGCTTAAGGTGAGCGTTACAGAGCTGCCTGTAACCCACATGTAATATCTTACGTCTTGCCTGCATTGGCATTCCTCTGTCTCTCCCCAGCGCTCCGTTTGACACAACGATGGTCGATGATCCCGGCCTCCACGATGAGGTCCTCGACTCTATCTCCCAGTCCCTTGTATGGGTTGACACTGAGAACAATTCCATCATAATTACACCCGATTACCTTTAATGGCGTCTTGCCCCGCCTGCCCCGGTCCGGCCTGGCGGCGTCTCTGCCCCCCGGGGCGCCTCAGCAGACCCCGCTCTCGTGAGAGATTCGTTGATACCAATGCTGACGTTACTGGTAGTTGGTTAATAATGAATCAAGTATTACACAGTCCGCAACACACCACAAACCAGTACCGCATGACTACAAATATTACAAATAACATCTTTGCCAGACTCCTCCAGTACCACATTACAGGTATTACAAGCTCCACTCTGCTTTAATCAGGCTGGCTGCAACATGGAGGATTCTTCTCCACCATCTGTCGGGGCCAGCGAGAGGATGCAGTCGCTAGCGTTCCCGAGGTAATCATTAAACCATTTCTGTCGGTACGTTGACATCGAAGAGGAGATCTTTTGACCTCAGCACACAAAAACCCCGCGCACCGCTGCCACAGCGTCCCTCACCCCAGCAAACGCCAACGTCACAGGGTTTTCTGCCCAATGAGGCGTATTGTCTGACTCTATCTTTTTTTTTTCGTCCCTTCGATAATAGGCGTCGGTTCTATGGTAGGAAGTATATTGCAGAGATCCGGGTTTTCCCCAGCTAAGGGTTGGGGTATGACGATGCAGGCCAACACTCGAGATGAGCCACCTGCACACACGGAGCACAAACCGATACACGAGACAATGAGAGGAGGAACTCTGTACGTTGAGAGTGAGGGAGCAACGGGGACGCTGGACGTGGTATGGCGTGTCCTAATCTTGGTTTTCCCAAACAACAACAGAGGGGTAGAAGGTGGGGTACTAGACTACAGGCAATCCCCCTGAGCCCCAGCGGCTCACGTCCATGATGACATCAACACACGGAGAGAAAACTGTACTCCGTCCTGGGAGAAGATAATCACTACACAGTAACGCCATGACACATCCGACACGGAAACAAAAAGACGTGGGATCGCAGATTACGACGTTCTGTGTCTGCCGTGTGTGTGTGTGTGTGTGTGTGTGTGTGTGTGTGTGTGTGTGTGTCGTCTTCTTTATACTGAGGGGCCACAATCACGGACTACAGTCCTGATTCGCGTCAACAACAATCCAGTGGAGACGAGCAGGACAATCTGTTTTGAGAAGGTGGAAAACTTGCTCTATAGGAAGTGACAGGTCGTGGGTCGAAAGTCAGGAGGGTAGTACTTCCCTGGGCGGCTGCTGTCGACAACCTGCTGATATGCAGAATGTAAGATGGTCCGCCTCTTTACATATGTGACTAGTATGAGCATATCAGGGAACCAGCACAACGGTCGGCCATCCTACTTACAGTACAACACTGAGAGAGAGAGAGAGAGAGAGAGAGAGAGAGAGAGAGAGAGAGAGAGAGAGAGAGAGAGAGAGAGAGAGAGAGAGAGAGAGAGAGAGAGAGAGCGCATCAGACATGCAGACAAGGTCCCACACTCAGCGCCCGACACAGCAACACCTGAATACACTGGGACGTGCGTCGGTCCACCAGCCAGTGTTGCAGGTGGGCAGTGTGTGTGTGTGTGTGTGTGTGTGTGTGTGTGTGTGTGTGTGTGGTAGGTGGAGCCGTAGCAAGGTGACCCAGGTCAGCCTGACCCTACAACTCCACCCTGCCTGCCTCTCCCGCCACACACCACCACCACCATTATCGTCAGCGTCGGATGGCCCAAGGTTTACATACACGTGTCTTCCTCCGTCATCCTTTACTTCAACATTAAGAAAAACATGATCGTGGACAACATTGGTCTTCTGCTGGGACGAACAAGAACTGTATTCACTTTTCCTCTGGCCCAGACGCCCCAGACGCCGCATTCTTCTCCTGCTAAAGCTAAGAGCACGATAAAGGCGGATTATAACATGCAAAACAGGTTCTGAGAGGTAGAGGAGCAGCGTTAAATCTTAGTAATGGCGGGTAAGGAGGCTCTTGGATCCTACAGTGACGAGTATCATAGAAGGATGGCGCGGTCCTTGTAGCGTCAGCGGGGCGTATACTAGGGCTGCTCCACGCGTCTCTCTGATTAATCCAGCGGCTTTAGCGGCAGGCTCGTCCTTTACACAGCTCCTCTTGCACCTCCCCCGCTGCTAAAGGTGTAGGGAGATATGGGCGTAGAGGCAACGGAGCCAGAGGAACTTAGGGTTGCACCAGGAGGGCCAGCGAGGCGACAGCAACAATGATTCACTGCACATTTGAAGTCATCGAGGGTTCCTCCAGCCTCCACAGTCGTCGCTGTAGCAGTACTGGCTTGATGATGCCTCCCGGAATGTGGCAGACCCAACACTCTCACAGACACACACACACACACACACACACACACACACACACACACACACACACACACACACGAAAGTTAGCAAAAAAAAAAGGGATGGGATTCCTCAGGTGAGGCAAGAGTTTGCGAAACCATTTCCTGCCAGCCGTGTGTACTGTACCTGCGGGACAGCCACACCCTGGTGATAACACGGCCCATGTGCCCTGCCTGGTTTATGATAACACGGGCATTGTTATCATCAAACCCGGCGGAGTACAAGGGCATCGTAACCCTCAACCATCCACAAGTTATCAGACTCACTCCTCCCCTCCCGCTTTTTTGTCACAGTCATTGTTAAGCTCTTCTGTCTTTCCTCTTCGATTCCCCTCTCCCCCACCAAACACACACACACACACACACACACACACACACACACAACTGTCATCCTTCTCCTGGTGTAGTCCGGCCGGTACCGTGTGGGGCCAGGAAGAACACATCTCCGACGGGAAGTTTTTATCGTCACTCTCCCTGTCCTCTTGCTCCTCCCTCCCGCTCTTCTTACACACACACACGCACACACACACACACACACACACACACACACACACACACACACGACCTCTCTCATTGCGCTCTTCCCCTCCACAGTCTGCCGCCTCATCCCTCGTCAGGACTAGGATGGGCATCTCCACCATTATTACCATCATGGACGTCAGCAGTACCACCCCGCTCTGACGCTGGACACTCACTAAATAAATGACGGCAATGGACCTCCCTCTGGTGATGAGGATACACCAGGGCTTCCTCACCACCTCACCCCGATGCA
The DNA here is from genome assembly GCF_036320965.1 of Panulirus ornatus. Taxonomy (NCBI): domain Eukaryota; kingdom Metazoa; phylum Arthropoda; class Malacostraca; order Decapoda; family Palinuridae; genus Panulirus; species Panulirus ornatus. The sequence goes on from NC_092235.1 coordinate 67,586,385, forward strand.
GGGGAGACACCAAGACTGCCTCACTACCTCCCTCTGCAGCAGAGATACATCAAGGCTCCTCACTACCACAGTCTGGGGTGGGGTGGTGATGTATGGCAGCCAGGTAAGTGTAGGCCAGGTCCCGGGACGGCTTCCCGTGACCACAGTATCCTGGTCATGCTGACAGGTCATCACGCTCAGGTCTCCAGCACACACACCTGGATCACCAGGTCTCCAGGTGTGCCATCAACCTCACCGCCGGTCCGTCCCGCACGCACACCTCACCAGTCGTCGAGTCCTGGGCAGGTCGCCGCTCTGGCGAGGTGTTCCCACGAGGGACTGGAAGCCTGGGAACACGGTGAGGGAGGAGGAGGGAGGAGTGGCGGCGACCACTGTGACCCGCAAGAATAGTTTCTGTCCCTCGTGTGACGCGCTTAACCTCTTCTACGACCGATACTCGATCCTTGGGGATCATGGCATAACCCTACACCTGACCTTAAAAGTTCAGGTCGAAGGCTAGGTCATCCATCATTACAAGGATCATACCGTCGTGCTCAAAAGGTTAACCATCCCGAGTGGTACCTGTCTGAGGTGACGCCTCGCCTGTTACGGTGAGGCAGCGTGACAGTCCGTGACGGCGGGTAAACACCAGCAGCCGCCCCACAGCCCTACCGACCTCCCCCACAGTGTCAGGATACACCACCGGCGGGGGCCCCGTGACGGGGGAAGGTGGGTACCATCCCCTCCACCGTCCAACTCTCGCCTCAGGTCTTTAAAACACCGTCAAATTACCAGCGAGGGAGACGTATTGTGTGGGAGATCAGTCGGCCGCCAGAGCCTCCTCACCTCAGGGCAAGACTGTACTGGGAAGATAATCTGCAAACTGACAATAATGAACGGTCAACTGCCTCATGCTTTACCATGTTTCACTTTCAAACTGGATCTTTAATCTTGACATCTTAAACACGACGATACCACTCTGCAGCACGACGATACGATCCCACAGCACGACGGTACGATCCTTGAGCACGACGATACGATCCTACAGCACGACGGTACGATCCTTGAGCACAACGATACGATCTCTGAGCACGACAATACGGTCTTTGAACACAACAATACGGTCTTCGAGCACACTATGGTCTTTGAGCACGACAATACGATTTTTCAGCACAACACGATCTTTGAACACGACAATACGGTCTTTGAACACAACAATACGGTCTTGAGCACGACAATACGATCTTTGAGCACGACAACACGATCCCTGGGTACGACAATACGGTCTTCGAACACAATACGGTCGCTGAGCACTGCAACACGATCTTGAGCACGACGTGAAAACCCTTGTGGATCTAACCCTTTATTAAACTATCTGTTAGAAGGTCAGACTATCGTAACCCAAAGGTCGTACTGTCGTGCTCAAGGGTCGTAACTTCGTGCTCATGAGTCGTATTAACGTGTTAACATGATCGATGGCTTGATCGTACTTTATAACAACGTTCTTACACACGCACACACACAAAAAAATTAGGCCATGATTCTTACTCAATAATCCAAAATAAATGCCAGAGTATGAGTAGCTGAAGGATGAGTTATACATGAATACAAAATCAGTGGATGAAATGTTCGAAGGGTAATCAAGCTATGAGCGCCAGCCATATCTGGCAACCCTCTCACAAGAGGAGATCTCGGCGGGTGTCCCGTCACGGTCGTACGTCCTAACAACCATCACAAATATTTCACTTCAAGCCTCCAATTAGGCTAATCCCTGCTTACAAACAGAAAATAAATCGCGAGGAGCTCCACTTTAGATGACTTGGAGACAAACTGTCTGGTTATAACTAATAAAACAGCAATGACGACCATGGATATAGAAATGTTCAGCAAACTGTTCACCTCAGATATTAAGCCAAAATTAGATTATATATCTCCAGGCTGGTCACCGCACTCGAGCATAATAGAACATGTCCAAAGATGGACAACAAAGAAGGCACCAGAACCCAGACAGCCATGTTACAGTGAGAGGTTAAAGACCATAAATTTGCACGGGTCAAATCAAATTAACAAGTGACGGTCAAAATTTTCAGGTCTCTAAACCAGTCTGATGATAGTGTTCAGTTCCCGAAAGATGCATAGATTACGGTACCTCAAGCCACGGCAAGAAATTAAGCAAGAAATTGCCAGAGAGGAAGCCAATAAATACCTTTAGACCATCAAAAGTGATGAAACCTCAAGAAGTGACAGTTCATAATACTGTACGAGAGTTAGAGACACTTCACGTCATAGGGGGTCCCACAAGAATAGAACCCTCTCCCCGCGCTGTACGAAGAGGTAATGTACAAGCTTTGTTTAGTCTTACAAAATCAATAAGTACTGAAAGGCAGTTGTGACAGATATATATATATATATATATATATATATATATATATATATATATATATATATATATATATATATATATATATATATATATATATATATACACACGTGTATGGTAGGCATCTCCCGCGCGAAAAAGGTATAGTCAGGGGAATGAGCCTCAGAGCGGAGAGCATCATGAGGGATTTGTAGTCCCTCGCTCGACCCTCGCTCCAAGTGTTATACTGTCACCCAGGCAACTGTCGTGTAAACCACATCAAGGGTGCTCTTGAAGCCGTCCGCACCTCTGGCTTGGGTCACGGACAAGGTGGCCGATATATTCTGCAGCAGACAGGTGGTGGCGGAGGGGCGGCCGGGGTCACGTTAACGCCCTCAGCCCGCCGCGCTCCTCACCCTCGCCCGCAACATTACATACCTCATTGCTGAGTCTCACTCCTTGCCATTGTTCAGGGCACCGATGGAAATACTTCCATTTTCGACCTATTCTCAAAAGGTATAAAAAGTGAATACTTTAAAATGAATTAATAGACACATATATATAGTAAGTTATTTACTTATTCATTTAACTTTAATTACGTCGAGCAACCGACACAAGAGATTCGAGACCTGAACATGGTAACTTAAGTTCCGTGTAGTAATCAGATGTTAATAAAGTATCTCTGCTTCCCTCTAGTCACCACTCCCACGAAAACCCTAGATATCACCCTCGCTCCCCTAACTAGCATTTCAGGTGTACAATATTTTCAATAATTCGTGAGTGTGGAGGCAGGGGAGGGCGTCTGGCATGGCGGGTAGTGTTACCATATCGCGGGCAGCATCTGCCGCACACCCCCCTTCTTCCCCTCCCCCACACCCCCGCTGAGCCGCCGCCGCCGACCGTTGAAATCACATACCTCACTATTCATTTATCCATCTTGTTTCACTATCTATACATTTATTAAGTGAAACAGGTTTCTGTCTGATGGCTAAACAGGGTTCCTACATTGATAGTACAAAATTTACGGCATTTCCCGAAGCAATGTTCCCTGAACCACAAATATGAATGAAAGAAACAAGATTCGAAATACTACTGTCTGTCTAGACCAGTGATAACACATTACAGACTATAAATACAACTTACGAAGGACAAATCGACAATATCAGTATAACGTTTACTTCAGGGCATGTACATTCCAGTGATATGAAAGACGAATCATGATTAGTCCATTCATTCACCTCCCGATTTTTTTTTTTAAATAAATGTGTTTTATAAAAACTACATCTACAAAACTATTCTGGAATTTGAATTTTCCAGATTTCTATGAAAGCTAGATTTTCAAATTCCTCTGACATCTTTCTCTGACCATTTTCCGAACTTCGATCAAAACTTCTTAATATTTACAAATTTCCTAAACTTTTCCAAGACCCATGGGGAGGCCTTGGAACACAAGAGTTAACATTGATCAAGCTTCTATATCTTGTTTTCATACAAAACTTGCCCGCAACACGAATATTGCCATCCCAATTCCAAACCCACACATGATTCTCTACAAACCCACAAATCTTCCATACGACTAAAATCTTGGAGCTTTCTATTGAGTCGATGGCATTGTCAGCGGCTGCTAACGCGCCTTATGATGCGGCATTTCCCGTGGGCAGCAGTGGATAAGCCTTTCCCTCCCTTTGGGGAGTAGTGGTGGGCAGGCGTCTGTTATACGTCGTGCCCTAGCGGCGGCTACCTCCATTGATACGGCACGCTATTCTATTCGCCGCAGGACTGAAACGTAGACAGTGAATCTCGGCACGATAGTGTTGCGCCAAGTATGCGATAGTTCAGCGGTGTGAGTACGATAATGTATGCTTCAGACCAACCTTTTGAGTCCAATATAACTGTCCTTACTTACGACAGCTTAGGAGTTGGACAGGATACTTGAGTATGATAGGCTAAGGTCACTATATACGAGAGGTGGGTCCCTCGGGGACGATAGCCTAGTTATGACGGGTGGATTCCTCGAATACGAGACACTAGCCCCTTGCATACGATAACTGAATTCTTTGTGTACAATAGGCCAGCAGGCCCTTGCATACGATGGAAGTAAAAAGACATTACATATTCTCTGCTGATCCAAAAAAAAAAAAAAAAAAAATGAAATGAAATGCAAGCACGAAGAACCAGACACATGCCACCGGTGAGTAAGGCGGCTGGGGCTAGTGAGAGCACCACGACCGCGCCACCGCACCACAGCGGCTGGGGCCAGTGAGAGCCCCACGCCCGCGCCACCCCACCACAGCGGCTGGGGCCAGTGAGAGCCCCACGCCCGCGCCACCCCATCACAGGCGGCGGCCTCCACCAACCGCTTCCCTACGGCCGCCCGCACGGTACGTGCATCCTACTGGACGGTACGCGCCTGCTAGGACGGTACGCGCCCGATAGGACGGTGCACCCCCCCGCCGCCCCACAATGATATACGCATCAGGAAGCACGCTTGTCAGGTACTTAAAAGAAGCACCTGTAAAGGCTCTCATCCGTGAAATATATTCTTGTTCATGTAACAACCAGAAGAAATCAGAATTTTAGCTAATTTAGCACGACGGTACGACCCTTAAGCATGACGGTACGATCAGTGAGCACGACCCTTGAGTACCAAAAGTACGACCCTTGTGCAGGAAAGGTATGTCGGTGGCTGGGCCACCATGCTCAAGGGTCGCACCGTTGAGTTCCAGGAGTTACGTCGCTGCGTGTATGGCCGCGGGGACGGGAAGGTTACACTCAAGATGGCTATCAAGTTAACCCAGACTTAATGATGGTGTGAACTGTGGTGTGTGTGTGTGTGTGTGTGTGTGTGTGTGTGTGTAATCACTAGTTGCGTGTTACGGGGAGTTTTACAATAAAGCTGCCCCGTTTCTTACCATTGTGAATATGTACTATGTCTTTACTCACTTTATATACACATATACACACACACACTAGCCTAAGCCAGGTACTCATCTTTTAATGAGCAGCCTAAAAGGGAGGATGAGCACCTGGGTTGGGTGTGGGCCAACCGCTATGCAATATACACGGTGTAAAACCACCGCCACCAAAGCAGGAAGACCTCTGACCCCATACCTCTTCTGTACTCCTTCCCTCCGCCCTCTTCTGCACAGTGTATCCCTCCTACACCTACACCCAGGCCAACGCTACCTAACAATGTACCCGGCCTACACCTAGCGAGACCCAGCACGGTTAAGCCCTGCTTAAACCCACACCCAGGTGGCCAGCCCCGTCATACAGTGTACTCAGCCCATATGCACACCTGGCCAGCCCCGTCACACAGTGTACCCAGCCCATACCCACACCAGGCCAGCCCCGTCACACAGTGTACCCAGCCCATATCCACACCTGGCCAGCCCCGTCACACGATACACCCAGCCCACATCCGTACCCTGGTGGCCAGCCCCGTCGCACAGTGTACCCAGCACACACTGCCCAGCTCTGCCACATAGCGTATATCCATGGAGGAGACATTAGCATACCCCGTGGGCCGCCCCTTCCAGGCTCACGATTCCTTCCCTCCCCTCCCCCATCCCGCCCCCTCCCACGCCTCTACCACCTCCCTCCACCCTTCCCACATACCTCCTCCCACGCCTCTATCACCCACGACGATCTCCCCGGGAGTGGGAGATGGGGGGGCCAGGTGACCGTGAATTCGCCCCGATGGGTTCGACCGATGCCTTTCAACATCCTGCCTGGCTGGGCCGCGCGAGAGAGTTCAGAACACATTTCTTGGAAACGAGACACAACAAGTGAAGGGCATCCAACGAAAACTAGTCTCCATTCATTTCAGAAGACGTGAAAAATTTTTCCGACACACACACACGGCCCCGACCAGCGACGTGAGACGGCGTTGCTTGTCTTCACAACACCCGAACCGGACAGTTCCAGACAGTCTGAAAAATGGGTGCTGAGAAGCGTGGCTTCAACCACCACTTTCACATACTTTCCTCCATATATATATATATATATATATATATATATATATATATATATATATATATATATATATATATATATATATATATATATATATATATATATATATATATATATATATATATATAACCAACATGACATGAGGAAAAGCATACACAGTCACAGTCATTTCGTACAAAAGGTAATATAAGTTTTAATGAGAAGAGACAAAAACACAACACCAACTTGTATACCATGTGACTGACGTCATTAGGATATTCAAAAAACAAATGACAATAACCAAAGCAAAAGATTGCAAAAGCAGTAACTTGGTGACGGTAACAAATGAATGAAGGAAAAATGGAACGAGACTGAGTGTGTGTTGAGAACGACTGGTACAACGGCTCTCCTGACTCGTGTACCCAACAGGTGGACCTTTTGTCCCATGATTCAGGAAGGAGTCATTGCATTACTGTAGCCACCGTCACCTCCTGCCACCAGAGATCCCTCATCCCCGCGTTGCAGTTTGTCACCATCAGCACCTCACCCAGCACAGCCCTGCTGGTACAGCCTGCCACGACAACAGCCTCATCCTTACCAATGTGTCAAGATTGTCCTTTTAACACCCTGACTTTCCACAGTCCTCCTTTTTACTGACGTATGTACTAGTTTTTCTCTGTACAATTTCGGCGTTTGACGATTCAATTTATCACATTTCCATTTAACTTATTAACATCATATGATTATAATCATCATTACTAATACAATGACCAAGTCGGAGGCGGCGGGGGGACGTGGCCTGTGGCGTGGGTAAGGAGGAGGAGGGGGTCTGTGAGCAGTGTTGTTGAGCGTCCGGTGCCCCTCGTTCCCTTCCGTCGTTCCGGACCATCGCATCCAACCTCTGCATCATTCCAGCCTCGCTCTCCGTGCCCACACACCCCTGACTGTGGTCCCCGTACCCTGGCACTCCCGCATTGTTCAGTAATCACAGAGAACCTTAAGGTATGTTCCCTAGCGACTCTTGAAGCGTGTTCCCTGTTCCTAGCGACCCCTGAAGTGTCCTCCTTGTTCTTAGGCGACTTATGTGGTGTGTTCCTTGTTCCTAGTGAGTCCTGGGATGTGTTCACTATTCCTAGCAATCCATGAAGTGTCCTCTATGTTCTTTGCGACCACTGTAGGGTGTTCCTGGTTCCTAGCGACCCCCGAAATGTGTTCCTTGTTCTTTGTGGGCTGCAAAGAAGAAAACCCCTCGATGAAGAGATGCGGAAGACGTAAAGAACAACAATTCGGTTAATGAACAGAGGGAAGGTGTGAGGGTGATGGGAGGGGAGGACATGCAGGAGAGAGGCTGTCTGGGGTGCAGGTGGTCTCCAGTGTGTGGGTGGACCGTCTGGGGTGACCCCTGGTGTGAGCACCACATATGGGAGGCTGGCCACAGCAACCAAGCCACGGTCACAGGGGCAGTAGAGCGCGTCGCCTCTCTTGCCCCCGACATTTTCGTCTTGTTTTCCATCATTCTGAATGATTTCCTTCACTCCAGGTCTCGCCCTGGTCTGCCCCACGGGTGGAACACTGACACCGAGGCCACAGAATCGTCAGTGTCTGTTTGTGAAGAGCCTCTGCCCCACGCTGTATGTTCGTCAAGGAATCGTACATGGGGTGTGAGATCCTCCAGTGAGGCTGGAACATTATCTCATGGCAAAGGGATATGGTTCTTGTCCAGGCTCAACACCTGCCACCATAACCGCACACTTTTTATGGATCTTTGAATAAAAAATACAGATGTGAAGATTACTGGAGAGGGTAGAAGAGGGAGGCTAGGGTTAGTGACGTGGGTGATGGGGAGGAATGTGTGGGGGGGAGGGAAGGAGGCAGGGTACACCGCCACCAACTGCCTCTCCCTCACTCTCCCCAGCCCCTCGACCCAGCAACAGCGCCCCCATCAGCCCACTCAGGCCCTAAAGTCCCTACCACAACCAGCGCCGCGCCCCGGGGGTCCCAAAAATCATCAGACCCGTGCCCCGCCAGTCTACCCTCTGTCCCACTCTACCCGCTCCGTACCCCGCCAGTCTACCCTCTGTCCCGCTCCTCTCTACTTGCCCCGTGCCCCGCTAGTCTACCTAACGTGCCCCAAGGTGCCCCGCCAGCTGCGGGGCCACTCCCTCCACCATCAACTTGCCAGGTATTTCATTCATCTCCGGCCGGTTCATCCACCCCTAAAACACAGGAGTCCACTGCTACGACCTGAGCCCAGTGTGTGTGTGTGTGTGTGTGTGTGTGTGTGTGTGTGTGTGTGTGTGTGTGCGCTCAGCAACGAGTCCCTGGATCAATACCTACGTTACATAATGGACCAGTACCCTGGTCCACCAGTGCTTTAGTCAGCCCATTCAAACCTTGGCCTATTAGGGTCTTTGGACCAATATCTCAATGGTCCACATGTACCCTGGTCCAGTGTTTGCCTTCAAGCATAGACGCGTCCTAGTGGTGTTCATGGTCCAATGGTGTCCATGGTCCAGTGGTGTTCATGGTCCAGTGGTGTCCAGTGTCTCCGGTGAAGCCACGCCTGACTGCCCGCCTCACACACGTTGTGATGGCCGCCCACCACCCACCATCAAACGTCCATTGCACCGCTCACCACCTACTATATATATATATATATATATATATATATATATATATATATATATATATATATATATATTTATTTGTTTATTTTTTATTATACTTAGTCCCTGTCTCCCGCGCTACCGAAGTAGCGCAAGAAAACAGACGAAAGAATGGCCCAACCCACCTACATACACATGTACATGCATAAACGCCCACACACGCACATATACATACCAATACATTTCAACGTATATACACATATGCATACAGTTTTATACATACATACATACACATGCACATATTCATACTTGCTGCCTTCACCCATTCCCATCTCCACCCCGCCACACATAAAGCAGCACCCCCACTCCCAACGCGCGCGCGCGCGCGAGGTAGCGCTAGGAAAAGACAACAAAGGCCACACTCGTTCACACTCAGTCTAGTTGTCATGTGTAAAGCACCGAAACCACAGCTCCCTTTCCACATTCAGGCCCTACCAAACTTATCATGGTTTACCCCAGACGCTTCACATGCCCTGGTGCAATCCATACCAGGGCACACCGACCTGGGAGTGGATAGTGTAGTAGCTCCCCGACTGCCAAGCTCCACCGCCTCACGACTCCTGGAGGCTGTGTGTCTGCTGGGAGATGTCAGGCATCGCATTCACGACGACGCTGGAAAAAGTATGTTCAGCTGACTGTTGACAGTGAGTGTTGAGGATAAACATGCTTCTCAGGTGCGGTCATGGCTCTTGAAGAAGCAGAGAAGCACAAGGAGAAAGTATCCAGAGGAGGGTAAAAAGATGGCAACAGAATTAAGACAACTGAAATACGATGTGGGAGGTTGGAGGTACTAGACTTGTCCACCATGAAAGAAAAACAAAATAAGGGGTGAATTGGCCACACATTTTCAAAACCAATCTAATGATGTGGACAGAGAACTGTCCTTCGAAAGATGGAGGTACACAGCCACGGACCATGACATGAAATCAAACAAGAAACTTGTTACATGCCAAGACTTTGATGATATAATATTAGTGAATGAAAGCAATAAACATGGTGATAAAAACTATGCATGTTGACTGTATAAAAAAGTTAAAAAAGCTGTATGACAGGCAGTTCAAAAGATGGGGCTCTGAGAGTGTGGAACTTCCTCGCCACACAGTACAAACAGGTAACTACATATACATACTAACATATTCAAATGTGTTTTCACTTCATTAATGGGTAGGACGAGGCGATAATTTTGGTTCCCCTCCCCCCCAGTTATGTACCACAGATGCATCCATCACCACCACTTCAAGCCTCTCTTCTGTGCCTTTCTGATCGTATCAAAGTATCATATGAGTTTCTGATCGTTTCCTCCATCATCACACACACACCCTCGAAACGCCCCAGCGGTGTGTTGTCCTCTGTAACGTGAAGGAACAACAGGTCGTACCATCATCTGTGGGCCTCCCAGACGTGGGTAGGGGGCCCGCCTGGTGTTGTAACCCTGGCGATGACACAACCACCCCCCCCCCCTATCCCCGTACCAACCCTGCTACAACCTGCCAACGGAGGAAGTGATCCAGGGAAGCTGCAGGTATTTCCCCAGCCCTTGATTAAGTTGATCCACGCCCCCAGCTGCTGGCTGGATCAGGTCAACGATTCGAACCACCAGCAGAGAAATGAATGGTCCAGTCAAAGACAACCACACCAATCTCCAATCACTTTCTCGCTCCTTCTCTCTCTCATTAGTGCTAATCATACCTATCACAATTATCATAAAGATATCAGAGAACAATAACTCATATCCGGATAATCTGTTGACACCAAACGTCGGATAATAAATGCTGCTAAATACAAAAGTCATGTATGAACTGTCAACGACTGGCAACTGTAGCAAGATAAAGCGGTCTGGAGCCTTGTGTGGGGGAGGGTTGAGTCTTGTGGAAGCTTCCAGGTGGTTCTGGAACACTCCTCTCCCCCTTTATGCAACAGAATGTGTGTAACGCAGAGCCTACCACGGTACGGTCCTTGAGCATGACGGTACGATCTTGAGCACGACAGTACGATCCTTGAACACGACGGTACGATCCTTGAGCACGACGGTACGATCCTTGAACATGAAAGTACGATCCTTCAGCACGACGGTACGATCCTTGAGCACGACGGTACGATCCTTGAGCACAACGGTACGATCCCTGGGTATGGTGGCGTCGTACCTTTCCTGATGCTAAATGGTCAGGTCATCATACCCATAGGTTGTACCGTCGTGCTCTAGGACCGTACCGTCGTGTTCAAGGATCGTACCGCCGTGCTCTAGGACCGTACCGTCGTGTTCAAGGATCGCACCGTCGTGCTCTAGGACCGTACCGTCGTGTTCAAGGATCGTACCGTCGTGCTCTAGGACCGTACCGTCGTGTTCAAGGATCGCACCGTCGTGCTCTAGGACCGTACCGTCGTGTTCAAGGATCGTACCGTCGTGCTCTAGGACCGTACCGTCGTGTTCCAAGGATCGTACCGCCGCGCTCTAGGAACGTAACGTCGTACTGAATGGTTCTTCGTTTAATCTGCGCTCAAATAATTTATTGCAACAAACGATAATAAAAAAAAATTCCAGAGGGAAACACCAGACTGTTGAATGCGATCTGAATGGAATATCTTAACTTACTGTACCGTTGTGGACGCAAAGTGGAGTCACTGTGTCACCTCATGCACTTGCGGGAGGTACTTGTGTACCGCTCACGGCTGTACCTGCAGAAGGTACAGGCGTGCCTTTATGACTGTACCTGTGGAAGGTACAGGTGTACGGCTCATGTCTGTGTACCTACAGATGGTAGAGAAGTACCATTCACGTGTGAATGCCAGCTGGAGGTATGAAAGTGCCGTTCATGGCTATGTTAACTGTTGAGGCAGTACAAGGCGGCCGCCGTGTTTAAACAGAGGCAGTAGGTGCTCCCGTTACCCTCGCGTTTACAGCCACCACAACACGGCTCCCACTGACCAACCCAACATCATCCTCCAGTAACTCAGGAGGAGCCTCAGCCCACTCCTGATAATAATCAATGAGCGATGTTCTGCTGTAAATAATGGAGAGCTTCACCCCGCTGCTGCTGTAAATCACCGAGGTATGTTATTTTGTAAATCATGCAGATGCTCTACTTTAATCATGAAAATACTACTGCTACGACTACAATTTCTGCTACTATACTACTACTACTATTACTATTACTATACTACTACTACTACTACTGCTACTACTACTACTACTAATAATAATAACATCGCTTTATCATGAATAATTCTATTCTCACATACATGGGACGGGTCAGTAACGTTCACCCTCTGAAAACCATATAAATAGATACTCATCCTTAATCCAAGCCTATCTAATTCAGGTGGAAAATCTTGATCCTTAATCTATTCTATTACTGCATGTAGCTATCCATTTATCTATCTATCTATCCGCCATCTATCTCTCCTCCTTGCATTATGACCTGTGAAGTTGTATGTTGACCAAGGCAAGGCAATCTTACGTGAAAAAGAAAAACAATGTAGACATTAATGGTGGTCCACAGGCGTGTGTTGATCTGACTCTCTAAGATACGAAATGTATACAGGAAGAAAGACGACAAAAACGAGGAGTTCCATACACTGGCTGCTCCAGGACAGGAGCCATCACCACTAACCCCTGGCTCCATGATCAGTTATGACGGGATACTGGCTCAGTGTCGACAACGGACAATCCTCGACACATCGTCCACACAGCTTTTGATTCAGTACCATCATTATTATCATCATTATGATCATTATCATCATTACAAATACTATTAGTGTCATTATCATTGCTAACACTATCATCATTATGATCATTTTCATCATTACAAATACTATTATTGTCATTATCATTACTAATACTATCATCATTATGATCATTATCATCATCACAAATACTATTATTGTCATTATCATTACTAATACTATCATCATTATGATCATTATCATCATTACAAATACTATTATTGTCATTATCATTACTAATACTATCATCATTATGATCATTATCATCATTACAAATACTATTATTGTCATTATCATTACTAATACTATCATCATTATGATCATTATCATCATTACAAATACTATTATTGTCATTATCATTACTAATACTATCATCATTATGATCATTATCATCATTACAAATACTATTATTGTCATTATCATTACTAATACTATCATCATTATGATCATTATCATCATTACAAATACTATTATTGTCATTATCATTACTAATACTGTCATCATTATGATCATTATCATCATCACAAATACTATTATTGTCATTATCATTACTAATACTATCATCATTATGATCATTATCATCATTACAAATACTATTATTGTCATTATCATTACTAATACTATCATCATTATGATCATTATCATCATTACAAATACTATTATTGTCATTATCATTACTAATACTATCATCATTATGATCATTATCATCATTACAAATACTATTATTGTCATTATCATTACTAATACTGTCATCATTATGATCATTATCATCATCACAAATACTATTATTGTCATTATCATTACTAATACTATCATCATTATGATCATTATCATCATTACAAATACTATTATTGTCATTATCATTACTAATACTATCATCATTATGATCATTATCATCATTACAAATACTATTATTGTCATTATCATTACTAATACTGTCATCATTATGATCATTATCATCATCACAAATACTATCAGTCAATCACAAATACTATTATTGTCATTATCATTATTATCATTAACATTAATGAAGTGTGTTACTGGACATTGCCAGCCTGGGTGTTACACCTCGAGTGTAAAGACATCTTTGGCAAGGCTGCATTATCATCATTAGAGTAAACATAATACAATCTCGTCCAGCACTTCCGACGATGGAGGAGTCCATCGCTTCCCTGCGACTGATCGTGGCGCTGCATGCAGCCCCGTGAGAGAGATTGTGGTGCATTATACACTGCAGCCAGAGGCTGGATGTGGGCAAGTGAGGCCATTGTTAGCGTTTCCCCTTATGCTTCCCCTCGGGAAAGCCGGGAAGGCAATCAGTACAAAACGAAAGTCACCTTCCAGGCGGAGGATGACACCAGGTCAGGTCAAGTGAGGAGGGATGACACCGGTTCTCGTCAAGCTAGGGTCACCACCGGGTCAGGTCAGGTCAGACAGGGTCGTGACAGAAGTGTTGGGTTGTCACAGAGGGAGAAAAAATCATTCACTGATTTTCTAATCAAAACTCAAGAAATCAATTCCCTCCTTGTAGGACACGAACTAATGAATACAGGTTAGAGGAGAGGAACCACGACACATTAGCAAGCCTCCCTCCCTCCCTCCCTCCCTCCCTCTCTCCCTCCCTCCCTCCCTCCCTCCCTCCCTCCCTCCCTCTCTCCCTCCCTCCCTCCCTCCCTCCCTCTCTCTCTCTTTCTCTCCTGACACCTTGAGCATCACCCCCATTCTCTCCCCATCCCCCACCCACCAACCCACCTGATCATCTCCTTTCACTAGCCGCCCCAGTGTCTGCCTGCGACTTTTCCTTTCCCATCGGCCGACACGAATACCTTGGTCGAACACGGGGCGGTCGAACACGGGGCGGGTGAACACGGGGCGGGGTGTCTGGAAAGCAACCGTGTCATGCCTTCACCTCTCCCGGGATAATTCATTCTCCCGATTCCTCTGTATGTACACACCACAGTTGTCTGTCTCTCTGTCACTGTAGGTAAATTTCAGCGAGTAGTGGACCGGAAGACGAGGGAAGAAACGAACACGTTTCATCAGAAGGATGAAACGAGATGCTCAGGAGGGGTAGCGGGGATGGAGAGCCTCCCCCGCCTCCAGGTCGTAACCTGGGGCCGGGTGGCAGAACCAGAACGACGCATACCTTGCCTCATCTGCCTGACCTGGGGCACTCTTCCCCCGGCCAGGTCACCAGCCTCCTCAACCTGGGCACGGTGACCCGGGCCAGGTCACCAGCCTCACGGAAGACGCACCGTACCCACGGAGGCCTGACCAGGATACAGTGTACCATCGAGGTCCTGGGTGAGGTACAGTGTACCATCCAGGTCCTGGGTGAGGTACACTGTACCATCAAGGTCCTGGGTGAGGTACACTGTACCATCGAGGCCCTGGCTGGGCTCCACTGGCCACACAGGGGCCTTCAACAGTATGCTACACACAGGAGGACAGACAGACAACAGGAAAGGAGGTGGTGTGTGGCGAGGTTATCTGCTGCAGGACAAGAATGATGTCCTTTCTATATCTATAGCGATGGAGACAAGGCAGTACAGCAGAAGTTTTCTCCCCATCCATCACCACAGATAGAAGGAAACAATAAAGCAGAAGGCTCCTCCCCACTCATCACCATGGAGAGATAGAGATACGACAGTAAAGAGGAAGGCTCCTCCCCACCCACAACTACAGACAGACGGAGACTGGACAGTAGAACAGATGGCTCCTTTCCCACCCACCACTGTAAGCAGATGGACACAGCAGACAGATGGAGTCGGGACGGTAAAGCAAGAAGGCTCTTGCTCTTCCACAATTCCAAGCAGATCCAACACCCGTCAAGAAAACAGTTATAGAGTAATGGTATTCAATATGGAGTAAACTTACTCGGAAAGGATGAATGCCAAACACAGCCGCTACACACCGCGTGGAGTTGAGCCATCCCACCGGACACAGTGAGAGTCGAGCAGCAACGCCTCCATAACACAGCGTTATTCCCAAACAGGTTTACTCCCTGGTAATGATCAATATCATTAATGCATACGTCTTGCCGTGAGCTGAATATTATGACGGTCTCCGCTCTGTGGTGGTGAGCTATTACCATTATTCTGCAACTCTACCGAGGCCCGCTCGTACCCTCCAGGGCCCTCAACAGAACCTTATGCACCGCCGGGGCCCCTGACTTTGGCCCTACGCATCCCTGGGTCCCCTGACTGGGGTCGTATGTACCCCGAGGGCTCCGGCCAGGGTGTTATCCTCCTCACTGCGGGATCCAAGATGGCGGCGGCGGCGGCATTCCTACAGTGTCCGGGTGGTGGCTGGGGGGGGGGGGGGGGGGGGACCCCCGCCTGACGCCCCGTGGGAACACTGGCGGGCACCAACGAGGCCAGCCACCCACACACCCCAGGACCATGCCCTTCCTGTATTATCACCCTCGGGAACTCCCATCGTTTGTTACACCTTCTGGAGGCCGAGGTCCCTATCGGAAGTAACGTCCTGACGCTCGCAACGCCCTTAGGAAACGGAGTCCCATCGCTCGTAACGCCCTCGACGATTCCCATCGCTCGTCAGGCAAGTTCTGATGACGGGTGACCCCGTGGGTGAGGTGATTCGCGAGGGGGTTTACCCCATGACTAAGGTCAAGGGTGCTTACGACCAGGTCTTCCTGGGTCACGTGAGTTATGGTGCCGGATGTCCTCACCTTCACCGACCAATTCAAATGCGAGAACATGACAGCGTTAAACATATGAATCACGACCATGTATGGCGCACCTCTGCTCTGTGTGTGTGTGTGTGTGTGTGTGTGTGTATACCACCCTGCGACGAGACTCCGCCTTGGGAAGAGACAGCCCGTAGCGCTCACCACATAACCCGCATGTATCACAGTATACTGTATTACCTCCCCTCCCCTCTACAATGTATTTAGTCATGTCTCGTGTCTTCTTCACACGGGTACAGTACTCTACTCCATGTATTGTATACCTCGAACTTTGATGATCAAGACATGACAGTCCTCTCTCTCTCTCTCTCTCTCTCTCTCTCTCTCTCTCTCTCTCTCTCTCTCTCTCTCTCTCTCTCTCTCTCTCTCTCTCTCCATCCCTCTAGCCTAACTCTCGCATACCTTGGTCTCGAGCCACTCTGACGCATTCCACAGATTCGATATCAAAATATGTAAATCTTTATTTGTCTTATATGTTTACGAAAGGCTACAGTGACAGCGCGGGTGAAGGTGACATGGCCGGGGGCAGGTGGTGGCCAGTACAGTGGGTACAGTACATCGATCGACACAGGAGGGTGACAGGTGGACCCAAGTGGGCCCAGAAGCCCAGATGGTCCTCGAGGTGTCAGAGAGGAACAGCATCAGTGTCACTGCTACAATACAGAACAAGGTAACACGGACCATGGTTGATATCAGGGTTCGTCCTGTCCATGCCATCAACATTACAAACATTACAGCAGAGCGAAAACACACGTCATACTGGGTACAGTACACGAGGTACAGTTGGCCTGGTAGTGATACAGCGCAGGTTCAGGAGACACGCTGAGACTACATTAAATACTCCGTTCCTAATCAACAGAATACAAAGCAGCAGAACTGAAGGTTACACATGGAAGAATTCTTCAGGACATAAACAGTCATTCCAATTGGTGATGGTTTAATCGTATACTCTTTGTACTGCCTTGTATCTCTTGCCATGCATAGATTATCATACAATTTCCTCTTCTGCCTAGATTGTACAGGTGCGGTTCCCTCCCTGTTGCACGTCTTCCGTTCCTTCACTCTGGCTCGCACACTGTTTCTGATTTCTCCTCAGCTGAATTTATTGTAACCTGTTTTGTTCATGACCACACAACACAGCAGAAGACTACACAACACAGCTGAAGACCACACAACACAGCTGACGACCACACAACACAGCTGACGACCACACAACACAGCAGAAGACCACACAACACAGCTGACGACCACACAACACAGCTGAAGACCACACAACACAGCTGACGACCACACAACACAGCTGACGACCACACAACACAGCTGACGACCACACAACACAGCTGACGACCACACAACACAGCTGAAGACCACACAACACAGCTGACGACCACACAACACAGCTGACGACCACACAACACAGCAGAAGACTACACAACACAGCTGAAGACCACACAACACAGCTGACGACCACACAACACAGCTGACGACCACACAACACAGCAGAAGACCACACAACACAGCTGACGACCACACAACACAGCTGACGACCACACAACACAGCTGACGACCACACAACACAGCAGAAGACCACACAACACAGCTGACGACCACACAACACAGCTGAAGACCACACAACACAGCTGACGACCACACAACACAGCTGAAGACCACACAACACAGCTGACGACCACACAACACAGCTGAAGACCACACAACACAGTTACCAGCCGGCCGTCCAACACAGTAATATTTAATAATGCTTCTTATATGAATACAGTGACCATGTTCATCATGAACTTTCTATCTCTCGTGGTGAATGGCCTCATTACAACACTCTGCTCATTACTTGATCGTTATTACATTTTCTTTCTTATCAATCTGGTCTGCCAACTCCAGCTTATTGTTTACCATGTCTGCCAGGTCTTTGCCAACACGTTCACCCTCGTCGCCTGCTGAACCCTGCTCAGGTGTTACTGTTATCAAGTTCATTATTCATAGTTCAATACTTTCTCCTTCCTTGAATTCCATCGTGCGCTTTGCCTATTTACAAATTACATTCATAACTCCCTCATCTTCCCACTGCGTCTCTCCTGACTGTGCCACTCTACCAAGGCCGCCTGTGTCAGCTGCAGGATGCCTGGCTACATGATACCCACCCCTGACCAGCAGCGTCTGCTACCAGTATGACGAACACGAGCGAACTCTTATACGGTTCCTTGTGGTGCGCGTGATGCACCGTCCTCTGCAGGCACCGTCCCCACTGTACACTACTTCGAACGTTCTGCTTCTTTTAGAGAGAGAGAGAGAGAGAGAGAGAGAGAGAGAGAGAGAGAGAGAGAGAGAGAGAGAGAGAGAGAGAGAGAGAGAGAGAGAGAGAGAGAGAGAGAGAGAGAGAGTGTTGCGTGTCTATTCAGCCGTGCCGTCTCAGGCCAGGTCGTTCCCTTCTTGACCTTTGACTCCCTCCCTCCCTTCCTCCCACCCTCCCCCCACTCCGTTGTTATCCTCCACCTCCGCCGATCTACGGCTGGCACGGTGGTCCGGACCCGCACCCCTGGGTCTGGTCAGGGCCACTCCTCATTCCTGGGTCTGGTCAGGACCACTCCTCATTCCTGGGTCTGGTCAGGACCACTCCTCATTCCTGGGTCTGGTCAGGGCCTCTCCTCACTCCTGGGTCTGGTCAGGACCACTCCCCACCCCTAGGTCTGGTCAGGGCCACTCCCCACCCCTGGGTCTGATTAGGGCCACTCCCCACCCATGGATCTGGTCAGGGCCACTCTTCACTCCTGGGTCAAGTCATGGTCACTCCTCACTCCTGGGCCAGGTCCGGTAGACTCCGCATGTGTCAGGAGCACCAGTGGAATCCAGAAGGCGTCATGTGTCCAGGGAGCAAAACGGCCACTGGGGATGTGTCATGCGTCCTCAGCATACCCCAGCATAAGGCCTCCGTCCCCATGATTTTCGTCCTGACTTTACATGCCTTCCCCCAGTACTCCCCCTTCCCCCCGACTATACATATTCGCTACAACCCCCCCCCCTCCAGTATCCCCCCCTCAGTAATGGCCCCATGCGTCCACCGGTCCTGTCACAGACACCCATAAGGTACCACAGACCAACCCTCTCCTCCCTGCGTCCAGCACCACCCTGGCCTCCTCCCACCCATTCATCGACCATCCCCCTGCTCTCCCTAGCCCCGCCCATCATCCCCAGCTTCCACTATTCCCCATAGAGAGGAGAGAGCAGTTCCCCATAAGTGTCGAGGGTGACTGAGCTACAACGAGACCTGGCAGTAATTATCTGCCAACCTAACTAACTCATTGTGAGCCCCACCATCACAGCCTCCCCCCTCCCCCACACAGAGGTCCTCCACGTACTGTTGTCACAACACACAACACATCAAACTGACGTAAGTGTACACTTCCCTCTATCTTCCGTCGTATAAAAGTCAATTTTCCTTGAAAGTTCCACATCACAGGAAAAAAAATAATGATATATATATCATTTGTTTAAATGATATTCTTCCTTGTGTATTTTTCAATATCTATGGTTCATCTGCGCTTTCAACCAGCTTTATTTTGAGTATGAGGCTGTTCATTAAGCAGAATGTTTCCCTTTATACACAGAAAAAATACGTTTTACAACGCTCTCCACGACGGCATAACACGGTTTCTGTTTGTTGTATTTGAAACGTAGGCAAAGCATCGGTGTTTTATTTTGTGTGTGTGGTTTATCACCGTCCTGTACGTGTACCTCTGCGTTTGGTGCCACAGTAATATGGGGATCACGAACCAACACATTCGACCACTTCCTTCACCAACCCAGAGGAACACAAGACGCCGAGCACCACTGTACCTCTCCCCTACTGGTGGTAGCGCCCTCCTTCGTCGTGGACGTCTCCCTCTTCCTTGTGGAAGTTTCCCTCCCCCTATCGTCGACGAGGCGCCCCCTGATACAGTAGAGGAGCCCCCTGCAGGAGGCTGGGACACACAGTGGAGGAACCCCTTGCATGAGGCTGGGACACACAGTGGAGGAACCTGCAAGAGGCTGGGACACACAGTGGAGAAGCCCCCTGCAGGAGGCTGGGACACACAGTGGAGGAACCCCTTGCATGAGGCTGGGACACACAGTGGAGGAACCTGCAAGAGGCTGGGACACACAGTGGAGAAGCCCCCTGCAGGAGGCTGGGACACACAGTGGAGGCACATGCAGGAGGGTGGGACACACAGTGGAGGTACCCCCTGCAGGAGGCTGGGACACACAGTGGAGGTACCCCCTGCAGGAGGCTGGGACATGCAGCAGAGGCGCCCTTTGGTGATGACTTCAGCACAACCTGCTGCTGGTGATGCCTCTCACCTGACTCCACCTATCCTTCACTAACTCCAGTCTTCCTCACTTGCTATACACCTCCCTCGCTTACACACATGCACTATGGCAAACACAAACACACACATGAACACATAAACACAAACACATACCTACATATCAATACACACGTGCACCTATATACAAGCAGTTACACACGTCCAGTTTTCTAAACAAACGTACATACAAACGCACATCAACATACAACATACACATCACATCATCCAAGGTCTCTAAAGTATGTGTACGCATTCCATCGCTTTTCAATGCCAGTCGCTGGCGCCTAACAAACATTCTAACCATTACACACAAACACACATGTATACACAAACACACGGACGGATAGGGGCGGCCTAGTGTGTAGCAGACAGCCTCTCTGTTCATTAGTTATTCCAGTGAAAGTTAGAGCAAGCTTTCTTCCCGTCGCCCGGGACCCCGACGCTGTCTATAACCCTCCGCGAGCCGTTCTATCACCAGATAATCAAAGATAATACCAGTGGAGTCATGGCGGCCGCGACAGCTCCTCGCAAGGCTCAGTAATCTCCTCCTGTTGCTCAGGATTAAACATATTTACATAATCTGCGGCCTCAGACAGTAACCCGGGATTAACATCATCGACAATATTTTTTCAAATGTTTAGCTTCCATGGGTTGGTTTAAAGGGAATAAGATAACGGTGTTTATATGATAAAGACATCATTATATAAGGTGAGGTTCAAGAGGTGTTTTCAAGCAGTCACAGTCCGAGAAAAGCTTAAAAGAGGTAACGAAACTTTAATGTTGATTCCAGTTTGCATAATGGTGGACCGCTTGGGTGGCGATGATGGTATAATGATGATGGAGGATGATGAAGGACGCCCCAGGTGGTGATGACACTGATGATGATGATGATAGTGGCCCGTGAGAGACCGTATGGGTGGTAATGGTGAAGCTTTGCTGATGATAGTGCTGACGATAATGGCCAGTGACACTAACCACTAATATTTTTGTTGTTATTTGTGAGAGTTTCGCCTTTACGAGAAGACAGGCATTGGCTACAGTTTGAGGGAAACAAGCTGCCATACAGTTCTTTCCGTGGCTTGTGGTAACCAACCCTTCCCACTGCCTCCCCATACAACCGGTACACACACAACCACACCTGCGCAGCGCACACCTCACGTACAACCCACACATCAGCCTAACACATCAACACGTGCCATCAGACATGCCTTAGGAATTCCGGGGTTACTCCATCAGTACTCAGAGAGCAGCCTAACCCGGACTCTGTGGGGGAACGTCAACAATGTTGGTGGTGGGGATGGGGGAGGACCTCCCTCACCACAACACCCACTTGGAAGTCACTGTTGGTGAACATATTGCAGCTACTTAGATGTAAGGATGTGAACCCAAAGGCAGCAGAAATAAATGGTTAATCTGGTGGAGAACATACACGAGGGAGAGGATGTGCCCCACATTTATGGGAACACCAGAAACTTGGCACCCATCTCCACACAACAAGATCCCGGGTATAACCCCTTGTGCTGGAGCACGACAGAACGACCCTTGGGCAACACGGCACGACTCGAGGGTAGCCTAAAGTCTGACCTGACCCTTATCTTGGGTCAAAGACCAAGCATCCCTGTGGCTCGTCCCGTCGTGCTCACGGGTCGAGACCATACCCCAATGTGTGTACGTGAGGGTCAGGCAGACTAGATGGAGGACTTCCCACACACACACACACACACACACACACACACACACACACACACACACACACATACACACACACGTATGCACGCACGCACGCACACACCACTACACTTCCATACCAAGTTAACCCTGGCTGTGTGGATGTCAAACTGGCTTCCCAGTATGTGAGGGCGGTGGCCATGTCTGGTGGGCGTCAAGGAACAAACATATGTGGAAATTTGGAGGCGTGCGCTCATCTTGATGGTATAAACCGTAAACATTGATATATAGATGTTACTGAGCTCCGCCCACAAGACGTTACACCGCGAGTGGAGAGTCACATTTAGTGGGACTGTAGCTTTGAGGTACAGTCTCGTCAAAGCTCCAGAAAGTCCACATGTCCCAGCTGCTGGAGGTAGCGCAGTCTTAGGCTGCAGAAGCCTTTGGTCAGAGGTCTTCGCCGAGGGTGACGCCTCACACGGGAACGTATTGCCTGTGTATACAAGTGTATCTCAATGTTTTTGTGAGTGTTTTTGTATTTGTTTCGCTATTTCTACTTCAGTATGTGTGAAGTGGATGGGCCACACGTTTCATATGTGTTTACATGTGATGTCATCTTCATGTGTGAGCAGATGACGGAATGGTTGGCACAGTTACGGATCACAGGACGCACTACTTGGCTGTTTACAGTGCTATACGTCAATGCAAAACAAATGCAGCTGACTGGTCGAAAGTCTTGCTCAAACGTACATCATTGTAACACCAGATACCACATCTTGAGGGCATGTGCCGTACACCGAGGTAAGTCGAATCCAAACATGGCTTGGAGCCCAGCAGTCTGTACAGCAACACAGCTGATCATACCAGCAGACACCCGGCCACTCTGACCCTACGAGACGCCACACAGACACAGCGGCTCTGCTGTGTTACCTGGCAGCAACGGAGGCAGTGAGGGGGCCACCTCTGTAACCCCTCCCCCCCTCGCCTGTACCTACACCACCCCACCTGCTGTAACTCCAGGTGACTCAGGTTACCTGCGGTGCCGCCCAGGTAACTGAGCCAACAATTTTTTTCTTTAAGTATAAACCAGTTTGTAAAACTTGACTTCCTGTGGTGCAACACCAACTGGGCCCAACACGACCCTGCCCACGACAGTCCGGCTCTGTCTCAGGCCAGGGTTTTCTTAATCCACTGAGAGTACCATGTTGACTGCACCAGGTGAGCAGTGTCTCATGCCAGCGCCCCGTCCGGTGGCTCCCATCCCCGGCGATCTTGCAGGAGGCGCCACTCACTGGTGGTCGGGAGCCACGGTGGATGACGTTCAACTCGCCTGACGCTGTGCCGCCTGGGCTGATGTCGGGCAGCTCTCCTGGCGGAGGCGGCACTCACCCTAACGGCCCCAGTGGCTGGCCAGGACTTGGTATGGCCGCCCCTACAGCCTAGGGCGCCTCGCCCTGCCCGGCCTCACTCACATATCCTTAACCTGAATCTTGTAGAGATTCGTGTGATAAGACATCATGGGGGGAGGGGGGGGGAGATAAGCCTCCCCTTCCCCCTACCCCTGGCTCCCCAAGACCCCCCCCCCCCCCCCCTACACCCTGCCCTTACTGAGCACACTGCCAAGGTCAGCCCGCCCGCCCGCCGGCCCCAGGCGGCAGATGGCCTCGTTTAATTTCATGGTTTTACCGGGAGTCCTTAATTACCGGGAACAAGAATGGGGTCACTATTTGTGTGTGTGTGTGTGTGTGTGTGTGTGTGTGTGTGTGTGTGTGTGTGTGTGTGTGTGTTACGGGGAGAGCTGTACACTCGTGTTGTCCCGTCTGTTATCTAATATCTACGTACTATGTCTTTATTCCTGTGTATGTATGCCCACACATACAACCCCGGTCTATATGCCAGGTACCCATTCATCGGCCAGTGCCGAGGTGAGGATGAACACCTAGGTTGGGTATACCCCAGGATTCGAACCCATAACTGGCCCGGGCTGACTCATGGTCAGCAACGCCAACCATTACGACATGGAGGCTCGCACAAAGTGCGATCCTCAGGCGTGTGCGTGTGTGTGTGTGTGTGTGTGTGTGTGTGGGACCTTCCCACCTGTAGGGATCCATGTCTGTACCTCACATTCCATCACAGTTGGTTGTCCACGTCTCCCTCGTGTCCACTGGTGTCTGTGCCCAGTGATGTGTCGCCTCAGGTGCCGCCTGACGCCTCTTACTCACCCTCGGTTGTGCCCTCATGCGCCGGGGGTCCCCCTCACCCCACTGGAACTGGCCACTATTATCCCCTTAACCACAGGGGGGTCGATCCTTTAGCATTACGACCCTTCAGCATGGTTCTATGAACCCGTGGGTATGATGGCGTTGTTTCTGACCTGACCCAGAGGTCGTACCGCTGTGCTCGTGGAGTTATGACGGTATATCCAAGCTGTGGTCGGGTCTCCATGACCCGCCATTCCTCCAGTGTGACTAGGTCCTGGGCTACCCTCGCTCCTGCCATCCTGCCTACGCACGCACGGGCATCCTCACCTAGTGAGCACCCACGTGCGCACCAGCACAGGCAGACGGCAAGCATCCCTCC
This sequence comes from Panulirus ornatus, assembly GCF_036320965.1. NCBI lineage: Eukaryota > Metazoa > Arthropoda > Malacostraca > Decapoda > Palinuridae > Panulirus > Panulirus ornatus. The sequence continues at coordinate 67,611,381 of NC_092235.1, forward strand.
TCCCCCGCGAGAGACCCATGCCATTCCCACACCTCCAGATGCCGTCTGTCTCCTACCCCAACGCACCCGACACACACACACACACACACACACACACACACACACACACACACACACACACACGATACATATCTATGTACGATCCACAAACAGCCACATACACATCCTACACACTCCACAACTACCTCCACACGCCCACTCTAGCCTAAACATGGACAAACACGCTCCACAAACAACTACACGCGCGGCTGACAAACACATCTGCCCTTGGTCAATGGGTTACGTCTTTATTGAACTGGTGAGTGATGCTGGTTCGTGTTCGTGCTCTTGTCTTTGTTCTTGTACGTGAGGTTCATGTGCCAGTTCCTAGGGACTACGTACATGGCCCTGTTCGTGAGGGCCAGGACGTGAGGGTCATACATCCATGTCCGTGAACCTGAGGTGCACTCCTGAGTGTTCGTGTCGTGTTGCTGCACACGAAGGACGCACTCGCATGGACAGTTTGGGCGGTGAATGTACGTGGTGGCCCCAGACACGGACGATACGGTCGTGGGTGCACATGAGAGGAGCGCGCCACAATCGCCGAGCTTCAAGTGTTCAGACCTGGGTTGTCATGAGACAGAAGCCCATGCCAGGCATAGGCCTGGCGACCCTTACGCACACACACACACACACAGATGGGGCCCAGTTCAAGAGATGGGGGCCACTACGAGTGTCGAACCCACTCCTAGTATCATACAGACATATAAATATGGATGCAAAGTTGAAAATGGCCTCCAATATGGGCCTGGTACCTGTCGTTACCGATGCCTGGATGTTGTAACCCACGTGAGAAACGTCTTTAAGAGCAAAGCTTCACTTCCACACTCAAGACAAGTTCCCCAGATAATGATCCTTGTTGAGACTAACGTAAGACCTCGTCACCACCCGCCACCGAGACACTTTAATCTTTTACCAATCACAAAACAACTTTTTGCAACCTGGATGTTATTTATACACCCGACAAGACCACTAACACCTCCAGACTAAAAGCAAGATGCGAAGCAAACATTTCAGACGTCATAAACCCCGAATATGGAGCCCTGGCGTGAGAGATTGTTTGGGCGAGTCTTGCCTGTAGTGTGGTACCTCCCTACAGCTGAGACGAGATGTAACCTCAACCCAACGGGTGACACTGGTGCCTCCCACCAGGCGACACTGGTCCAGGATAGAGACAGAACAAATGACACTAGTCACAAGGTGGAGGTACTCCCCACAGGTGACGCTGGTGCAGGGAAGAGGTACCTCCCATGAGGTAAGACTGGTAGGCACCTCCCAATTGGCGACACGAGTCAAGGCTGAAAGTTCAGGATCGCCATGATCCATACACACACGGGGTGACCTGACCTGGGATGGTGTTCATCTTGAGCATGGTGTGGTTGATGGTGCTGTGTGTACAACATGAACATCATCTGCCGCCCAGTACCTCCCTCGGGCCCTGCCTGGCTATTGGAGAGCTGTACCTACTTCCTGTTGTATCCGCTTGCGACCTGAGGGGTTACAGATGGTACATAGGCACAAGTTACACCTGGCGCCCGCGGGAGCCAGTGAGGGATTACCGAGGAGCGCGGGACCCCCGCCCATTACCCGCCACCCTCCGTCAGAGTACTCTTGCCCCACACCCAGGCCAGGACCAGGCATCACCGCCCTCCTGATCTCCAAGTGACACACTCTCATGGGGCCGCATCCCCTTGTCCTGTGCCGACACTACCAACACTAGCAACACACCTGTGGCCAAGCACACCAAGGCCCCCTTTGGCAGGACACAACAGGACGCCCCCTGTCCTACCCAGGTACAGCAGGAGGAAGGGTGTACGACCCTCGAATCACGTGTCCACCCATGGTTCAGACGACCCTGCCTGCCTGCCCCTACTTACATGTATAGCGGACCGCCCTCAGCGGTGACGTGTTTCCATGATGGTCGTGATGGATGGGAGAGGAGGTACTCCCACCCACCCTCCCTCACCCCACCACACACACACACACACACACACACACACACACACACACACACACACACACACGTGTACCCCTTACGAGCCGCCTCTCCCAAGCCTCCTCTCACATTTTCACTTTCATCCGACGAAACAAGTTTTTGCAGGTTAGCTCGAGCGGGTGTCACTAGGAGGGCCCGGCAGGGACGGTGGGCCGGGACAAGCGGCCGCTTGCTACACTCCACCGACACGAACAGTTCCCTGGGCCTGTCTCGCGGGAGGACACCGCCAACATGACACACCGTCAGAAGATAAACCATGTTCCTCTCGCCCTCTGGTATCGTAATAAACTGGAGTGATCCCCTGCAGGGCGAGGAGGAGGTACGCACACTCTGGGTAACACGGTGGGGAGGTGCCAACGTGAGGCAGGGGTGTGTCCCTCACCCGTCCAAGAGACAGCCACCAACTGCACCATCACTCGGCATTAGGAATGTCACCTGTCCAATACACAGGCATCTCCCTGATATACAGTAGAGCGAGGGGCGTCGCGTGAGCGGAGGGAAAAGAAATCCGTTGTGTGCTAATGTTGTACTGCAGAGGATTAGCCGACGCTCACTTAAGAACCCGACCCGACTCTGCCTCACCGGGAATTACATTTCATCACGAGCCAACATCGTTATAAAAATGAGTCGACTTTAATCTCATTTTGTCTATGAGGATGACAAAGTATGGAAGATGAAGAAAAGAGAGAGAATACACACACACACACACACACACACACACACACACACACACACACACACACACACACACACAGTCCACGTCCCGTAGACAGTCCATTCGTCAATAACAAATCAATACACGAGCCACCAACACGAGTTGCACCTCTTGTTCCCCAGGGCCGACAAAGCGGTCCGTGTTACCGTCCCACCACCTGGCAAGACCATTACCTCTGTCTGTGAGGGGCATGTCCACGGTCATGGCCGACCCCAGGTGGGGTCATTAGGTCTGTCAGTAAAGGCTCTGGTGGTCTGGAACTCCGGGAAGTGACATGAGGTGGACTGCTTGCCGTCTACCCACACCAGGGATTCAGACACAGACCTGGTGGATTCGAAGTCAGCCGGGTTAATCAGTACACCAGCGAGGCACCAAGCAAACCCCAGTAAACGTCATAATAACAACAGTAACACAAATGTGACTGTGATACCGTAACGCCATATGTAACGCGCCATCTATCACCACACCTGCACATCAGTAGAGAGAAACACATCCTCGGAAGGAAGGAGAGTTCCATAACTGCTCCTTTTGCTGGGTCAGAAGTCCGGGTAATGGGTTAATGAAAGTAATTATAGGCAAGGAAGTCGAGGGGTCGCTGGTACATGGTGGGTATTTACATAAAGGCAGGAGAGAGAGAAGGGTGGAGAGGCTGGGAGGAGTGAGGTAGAGGGGCGAGGCATCCACCACACGGTGTGGCCATGTGCCCCTACCTTACATAACTCCCTCTCCCCTGGACACACAGGTAGATCAAGACGGACAGATATATATCTGGTGGCCGGTCGACATGTCACAGTTCACTGGCCACATATGGACAGCTTGGCAGTGAAATCAGACTCGTTAACACTTAAAAACACACATGCAAAGCTTGCCAAGTGTAAAGAGCAGTGGAATCACCCACTTCATAACCAGTATTTCACATCCCAGACACCCAAAGCATATGTGAGCTTAAATCTCTTTTTGCGTGTGCCTCCCATCACGTCTGCGGCTACGAGAGAAAGTAAACGGGCGAGCTTAGCGTCCGAAGCTGCAGCTGGGCACCCACCCACTGGCCAGCCGGGCACTAAGACCCCCCGCCCCCAGTGTCAGCATAATCTATTCCTCTTAGTAACAGAAGGAAACAAGTTCTCTCGCGTACGTCTGCGGGATGCGTGTGGCGCTGATGTGCTGCCACGCAAAAATGTCCCCTCCAGTAAGATGATCATTTCAAACTCTTGAGCACGACTGCTCGACTTTCGCAGGACGACGCTACAGTGCGGCCGTAAAACACGATGGGACAACCCTTGGGTATGATGGGGTGGCCCCTGACCTGGTCGCTCAGGCCACCAATCAACCGGGCGACACACACCATCACTAAGGAGGCCGCGTCACAGGCCCTCACCGCGGGTCCCATCCATCAAGGATACGAGTTTCCACATTAAGGTAAAGTATCTCATTAACTTACATTTAAGACGCAGTCTGCCGAGGGAATGACCAACTTGAGACCATGCCATCTGCCCTTGCCACTTCTCAACCACCGAGCCAGTAATTCAAAGGTCCTCATAATTTCCTTAACCCACACAGTAATATACAACTCACGAAAGAAGGGAAAAATTTAATAAGTGTAGTCTAACGTCTCATGTACGGTAAAGGGATCCTGGTCCAGGGGAAATGATCTTAATGAATACACAAATATATCATAAGATGATGGAATTCAGTGGGATCAAAACAAAACAAAATTCCAACGACGATATGATAAAGACATCAGGTTCTTGTTTAGCCCAGACGTATGGGGCGAGTGGCAATGCCCCGACGTCTGATATAGCCCCGTCGTCCGACACTGCCCCACCACCGTCGTCGGCCGCGTCGCGTGGTGAGGCCACGTCTCTGACCCATTGTTTCCTAGGCCAATTTTCGCGGGGTGCCCCGTGGGGTGGGGGAGGCGGGAGTGTCCTGGTAAGGACTTGATTCCACGTGAGGAATGTCCTGCCACAACCCACGTGGGTGGCCGCCCGGCCGGCCACATGGTCCTCAGCTGGGACGTGTAGCGCTGCTGCAGGACCTCAGCTGGTCAGCTCCTAACCCCTCCTCACTCACCTGCTCCTCCTCCGCCTCCACACAACCCACACTGACGCCTCCGCCACACCCTCACATTACGCAGGCTAACTTATGTCCTCCCGTAACTTGGAGCACCTGGGTGGAGCCTCCCCCCGGATTCCCCTGCAGCAACACTTAGTGGAGCCTCCCCCCGGATCCCCCTGCTGCAACACTTAGTGGAGCCTCCCCCGGATCCCCCTGCTGCAACACTTAGTGGAGCCTCCCCCGGATCCCCCTGCTGCAACACTTAGTGGAACCTCCCCCGGATCCCCCTGCTGCAACACTTAGTGGAGCCTCCCCCGGATCCCCCTGCTGCAACACTTAGTGGAGCCTCCCCCGGATTCCCCTGCAGCAACACTTAGTGGAGCCTCCCCCGGATCCCCCTGCTGCAACACTTAGTGGAGCCTCCCCCGGATTCCCCTGCAGCAACACTTAGTGGAGCCTCCCCCGGATCCCCCTGCAGCAACACTTAGTGGAGCCTCCCCCGGATCCCCCTGCTGCAACACTTAGTGGAGCCTCCCCCGGATCCCCCTGCTGCAACACTTAGTGGAGCCTCCCCCGGATCCCCCTGCAGCAACACTTAGTGGAGCCTCCCCCGGATCCCCCTGCTGCAACACTTAGTGGAGCCTCCCCCGGATCCCCCTGCAGCAACACTTAGTGGAGCCTCCCCCGGATCCCCCTGCTGCAACACTTAGTGGAGCCTCCCCCGGATCCCCCAGCTGCAACACTTAGTGGAGCCTCCCCCGGATCCCCCTGCTGCAACACTTAGTGGAGCCTCCCCCGGATCCCCCTGCTGCAACACTTAGTGGAGTCTCCCCCGGATCCCCCTGCTGCAACACTTAGTGGAGCCTCCCCCGGATCCCCCTGCTGCAACACTTAGTGGAGCCTCCCCCGGATCCCCCTGCAGCAACACTTAGTGGAGCCTCCCCCGGATCCCCCTGCTGCAACACTTAGTGGAGCCTCCCCCGGATCCCCCTGCAGCAACACTTAGTGGAGCCTCCCCCGGATCCCCCTGCTGCAACACTTAGTGGAGCCTCCCCCGGATCCCCCTGCTGCAACACTTAGTGGAACCTCCCCCGGATCCCCCTGCTGCAACACTTAGTGGAGCCTCCCCCGGATCCCCCTGCAGCAACACTTAGTGGAGCCTCCCCCGGATCCCCCTGCTGCAACACTTAGTGGAGCCTCCCCCGGATCCCCCTGCTGCAACACTTAGTGGAGCCTCCCCGGATATCCCTGCTGCAACACTTAGTGGAGCCTCCCCCGGACCCCCCTGCTGCAACACTTGGCAACACCAGCTCGTCATCTAATGATACAGCCTCAACACCTGCGTCCCGCGAGGCTCAAGGGATTATAATCCTAACTAACGCAGTCATTAAGGGT